>NW_026975002.1:3854685-4227824 GCF_030014295.1 Loxodonta africana | reverse complement strand
CATCAATTTACTCCTTGATCTTTTGTGACTATGCAGGGCATGTTCCCATCACGGAAGTTCTCACTTGCTCTTTGCTTTTCCCAGAACACTTTTCCTCAGATGTCCACTTGATTCTCTTCCTTAACTCCTTTTAGTCTGACAAATTGTCACATTCTTGTTTCTCCCTTCTCTATTTTACTTATAATTGCAAACATCTTTTAGTTTCCCTATTCCAATTTTCCACTTAGTTTTTCTTCATGGCAATTAATACTTTTTGATATACTGTACAATTTATGCATTAATTTTATATATTGTCTTTCACCTCACAATGAAATGTAAACTTTAAGAGAGCAGACATTTATTTCAGTTTTATACTGCTCAACCCCATATCACCAGTGCCTATAATTGCGTCACATACAAAGTTAAAGCATTAAAACTTTTGTTCAATGAATGAAAGAATGAGTGGATATATGAAATCTGCTCTATACTACAGTTTGGTCATCATATATATTATCTAGGTATTACGCATTTTGCAATAAATTATATTTTCTATGCATTTTATTTCAGCAAATTAAAGAAGAAAAAATATTTGCTATGACATAGGAGTATTGTGTTTATAGGTACTAAATCTACTGCTTTAGAAGATAAACAACGTAGATAATGGCAACCATTCTCTTGCTTATACATTGTAAATCAATCCAGTTCCAATAGTAGTGATTTAGTTATTTCTGAAGAGAGGAGAAATGAAGGCATTTGTCTAATTATTTATTTTGTAAACATTTCTTTGAGCTTACATCTCTCTAGACGGTAGGCTAATCAAATCATGTTGTTCAGTCTCAAACTATAAAGGGTTCCTAAAGTCATATTTTCTGTACAAATGTCTATTTTCCCAAAACTCTTTTCATAGCCCCCATGACCTCCTTATTCCTCAGACTGTAGATAAATGGGTTCAGAAGAGGTGTAATGATACTGTAAAATACCACCACCACTTTATCTTCCTCAGGGTAATGCAAGGTGTGTGGTCTTGTATAGGTGGAGAGAGCAGTCCCATAGAATAGGCTTGCCACAATCAGATGAGAGGAACACATGGAGATGGCTTTTGTCTGCCCTTTACCTGAGCTCATCTGGTATACCACAATAAGCACCCGGGCATAGGAAGCCAGAATGGCCATGAATGGTAGTAGCAGAATGATAAGGACACTAAAGAGGATGGTATACTTACGTTAGGAGGTGTCCTGACACACCAAAGGCATTAGAGATGGAACTTCACAGAAAAAGTGGTTAATGATCCGAGATGTACAGAATGGAAGTTGAAATACATGCAATGTATGTATTAAAGCATTGATAGAACTACTGGCCCATGCACATGTGATCATGGACAAACAGATCGTCTTGCTCATGAGCACAGGATAATGTAAAGGGTGACAGATTGCTACATATCTATCCTAAGACATGAAACCAAGAAGAAGAGCTTCAGTTCCACCAAGGGTCAAAACCACAAAGGTTTGAATCTTACAATCTAAAAAAGTAATGTCTTACTATTTGACAGGAAGTTTGCTGCCATCTTGGGTACCGTGGTGGAGATGTACATCATGTCAATGAAGGAGAGCTGACTGAGGAGGAAGTACATGGGAGTGTGGAGTGGAGTGTCCAATCGGATGAGGTGGATCAGTATGATATTCCCCATCAAAGTCACTGAGAAGAGGCCCACAATGGTAACAAAGAGGACAGTGTTCATTTGGCCATATTGGAAAAAGCCAAGAAGTATAAATTCTGTTCCAAAAGTTTGATTTTCTGTCTTCATGGCTTAAATAAAAATAAAGCAGACAATATCTGAAAATTCAATGTAAACAACATTGAATGTCCTTCAAAAGAAAACAAAATGATTATTAAATGCAGTAGAATTTCCTTGAATCACTTTAGGTGACTATTTCTCCCCCTGTTTCTATGCACTGAATCTGTGTCTGTTGAGCAATGGCCAATTTGGAAAAAAAAAAATATTATCTGGAAATAAAAATTTAGATGATTTGCCAACATGAGTTTTTTCTCCCCTTTTAAATATCTTCAAGATGAGAGATTGGAGATGTGCTTACTTGGTATGAAAAAAAAAATCTTTCACTCCATTCATTTAAATAATTAAACATGACAGTGATGTTCAAATATGGTATAATATTCTTACAAAAAGAATTTCTTTCTCCATTTCTCAATTTTGAAATTATATTGGCTGTAGGTTGTAATAAATGTTATATTACCATTTGTATGTCAGGAATACTACAACTCTTGTAAATGAATTGGTGATTATTTCTATAATATCTGTAATTGTATGTGGAAATTTGTTGCCCAGGCAAAAAACAAATATGCAAGACCTTTAAGAAGGGCTGGAGAAAGAAACATTAAAATGTTACGTTAGCAATTATTAATCTAAGTTTAACTCAAGGAACATGTCAAGAGTGGCATTTTGAATTTGACTTGGTCCTTTTATATTAATAGGGGAAATTTACATTTAAACTGCACTTGGATGAAATGTCAGTTAGTAAAATGTTATTACTTGCTCCTCAGTTGAGATATGGAGTCAAAAGGTATTGATGCCCCATTAAAATTTGAAAGTTTTAGGTAATTGTTATTACAAATATTGCTCAATGAAGTTGAGAAATTAAAATTATTTTCAGTAAAAACTAGTCAGCTTTAATATAAAGTGTGACAAATATGAAAATTAATTGACAATACCAACTGTTGATTATACATACATGCAAATATAAATACAATTCTAGCATACAGAACTCAATGATCTATCATAAAGTTTTATTTACTGTTGACCTGACTATACTTGGTTCAAGGTGCAGTCACTTATGCTAAGCCCCACATCAGCAAACCAAACCTAAGTCTAGTTCCTACAAATGCCTGACCTTCCCAGAAGCCAAAATGTGAGTTAACCAATTAAGACTTGCCTGCTGAGCTTAACCTAGTTCAAAACGTTCCATTAATCCCATCCCCATCACCAGAACTGTTAAAAACAAAATTTTTACAAAATTAAATTTGTATAAGAACTCATAACCTGTAGTTGCTATTCATGAATTAGAAAGCTCTTGTCTGAAACTTCCCATTCATAAATTGCAAGTTAAACTTATGGGTTCATATACAAACCTAATCTTGTAGAAATTTGGTTTTTAACATTATCTATAGTCAGCCAAGTTGGTATAAACTAAGGCACATTTGACTATAAGTAATCATATCATTAAGTTATATAGGAAAGATACTACACACATTTCATATATTCTAAAAAGCTTTGATCCTACTGAACAGTCTTTCTTCATTATAGGCCTTTCTCAAAGAACAGTGCTTTTCTCTAAAACTGCAAACACAGTGATATAAAATAATGATGGATGTTTGTATAATTCAGAAAAAAACAAAGACTTATTCTAACAACATTATGATTTTTTTGAATGTTCTAACCCATGAAATAGAATATGACAAATAAAAATAACAACACAAAAAAGAAAAAAAAATTTTCTATTTAAAAGCTTTACTGTTTTTGAAAACCTAATAAATGAAAAACATTTAACTTGCTAAAAGTGTTCGATAAATTGTATAAATTAAATTAATAGTTAGCGACATTCTAATACATTATATTTTTAATATTCTTAAAAATTTTCACCTTAGTAATAACAATACTCAATGATAATAAAATATTATTTAAATATGGTTATCCAAAAAACTGGCTTATGTTTTAAAAATATCAAATGCAAACACATGTAACTGAAAGGACAAAATAAATGTCATTGCAAGCTAGTTCACTGTAAACCAATTTATGTAAATAGAATCTAAATTTTAAGATAGGTTATATATTTCAGACCATGATGCAATTTTTTAATAAAAATCTGAAAGAAAATGATCGAGTTAGAAATAAAAATTAAAAAAAAATGTTGATCAGAGAATGAAGAGGAGGAAATACAACATGTAAAATTTTATGGATATAAATGTGATGAAATAGCGTGATAATTGGGCGTGATAGAAAAACAGGAAAGTAAGAATACAATAGCTGTAGAAGTTATCAGGAGTCTTGATTCTGTGTAGTGGTTTTAGCACTGAGCTGCTAACTGAAAGGCAGGCGGTAGTTGGAACCCACCAGCTGCTGAACAGGAGGAGAAAGATGTGGCGGTCTGCTCCTGTAAAGATTTACAGCCTTGGAAACCCTATGGGGCAGTTCTACTCTGTCCTATAAGGTCACTATGAGTTACAATTGACTCCATGGCAGTGGGTTTATAGAAGTTATATAATTATTATATGACTATATATCGTCAATAAATTATATACTCTGCCCATTGCCTTGGAGTCAATTCCAATTCATAGTGACCCCTTGGGCAGAGCAGAACTGCCCCATAGGATTTCTAAAGCTACAATCAGTACAGAAGGAGCCCTGTTTGTGCTGTGGTTATGTGTTTGGCTGATAACAGAAGAGTTGGTGGTGTGATCCTACTAGGTGCTTTGAGGGAGAAAGATGTGGCAGTCTGCTCCTGTAAAGATTTACTGCCTTCAAAACCTACTTTGTCCTATACGGTCACTATGAGTTGGAATCTACTGGATGGCAGTGGGTTAATCTTTATAGAAACAGGCTGCCACATCTTTCTTCCTTGAAGTTCCTGGTAGGTTCCAACCCCTGACCTTTGGGTTAAAACCCAGTGCTTAACCACTGTACAGCCAGGGCTCCTTCAATAAAATATGTAGAGAAGTCTGTTCTTTTTGTGAATTTGATCGTTTGTTCTACATTTTCTCCCACTCTGTCCAGGACTCTCTGTTGTAATCCCAGTCAGAGCAGAACCCTGGAGACTATGGCCCCTGGAGATCCTTCTAACTCAGAACTGAAGCCACCCCTGAAGTTTACCTTTCAGCCAAAGGTAAGACAGGCCTATAAAACGAACAGTATATGACATCAAATGGGCTACACCTGCCAAAAAACAGCGAGGAGAAGGCAGGAAGGGACAGGAAAACTGGACAAATGGAATGTGGGAATGTGAGGTGGAAAGGGGGAGAGTGCTGACACAATAGGGATTGCAGCCAATGCCATGAAAAAAATCGTGTATAAATTTTTGAATGACAAAGTAATATAAACATATATATGGAAGGAAAAATTTACTTAAAAAAAAGAAAACAGGAACACTGGCAACAATTTCCAATCTATTGGAATGCCCATTTCATCAGGTGGGGGTCGTTATTTTGTAGTTTTTACCCCAAAAAATTTCATGTAAAGAATTATAAATCTAAACAAGAACCCAAATTAAATTCTTAGAATAAATAAAAAATTTTAATATCACAAATAAAATCCAATTTACCAAAAATTAATAATAAAAATGAAAATAGCTAAGCAGAAAAAAAATATACAAATAAGTGATACATCAAAAATGAAATAGAAGGCTTAAAATAAAGAAATAATCCAAAAATATTAAAACCTAGTTAAACAAAACAACTTTATTAAATTATTAGGCCAAAAATGTTGTGAGCAACGTTATCAGATATGCAGTAGCATAGTTTTGGTAAAACACGGTAGATCTTTTCAAAACTTCCTAATCATTTCTCACGACCTTTGATCATATTCATACCTGTCGCAGTCATTGAGTTAGGGCCGCTTACCAAAAGGTTTGCAGCTCGATTCCACCAGCGGCTCCTTGGAAACCATACTGGGCAGTTCTGCTCTGTCCTACAGGGTAGCTTTGAGTCAGAATAGACTTGATGGAAACCACTTTTTTTTTTAACTAACAGTTTCATATTAGGAATTTTTCTTGTGTAATTTATAGAAATACACTAAACATACAGGAGAAATTTGAAATGAAGGGTACATGATAAAAATGGAGAAATGAACTAAAAACATCAACTTGTTGAGAAAATGTGCATATATTCAAAATCGGTTATGAAAACTAGACAGTTACACATTATATACACACATATATACATATGCATACAAGCATATATATTTCACTAAAAATAAAACAATTTACAAAGTATTTTAATACCACTGCATAAGTTTCTTAACAGGTGTTTGTATTGCTTGAAATACTTTACACAGTTTACAACCTTTCACCTTTCTAATAATATTCGTGAACATGACTATGTCCTAAGCATAATGTAAAGTGGTAAGGGAAAAATAAGAAAGAAATGTTTTTTCCACCCCAATCAAGACTATGAGTGATAGCTGCAGGGCCATGCTGCCCAGTAGGGGTTGCACTGGACCTTCAAACCCTAACCCTTATCTCACCTTACCAAGAAATGTCTCTCACCTTGCTCCTTTGTGATTGCCACCCCAAGAAAATTTCAATTCAATGTATGGTCAAATCAATCTCACATAACTTACCTTGATACTCATTTTTGCACAAATCATTCAAATGTAATCTGAATAATTTGGGCAGCCCAGATATCATGCAAATCAAGGAAATGAGTGTGCAAAAAAAACAATACAATCCACTCTACATAATTTATCAAATAAAACAAATTCCTGTAAATAGTGTCCCTGAGATTAGTTGTATATTGATTTTTTGATATGAATTGTAGTAAAGTCTCCGAGGTATTGTAATATTTTAGGTTAAATTCAGAGTAATTAGTGGCCTAAAACAGCTATTTGAAATTTGAATTGTTGTTGTTATGAAGGAGACTGCTCACATCCAGCGGGTCATGTTTTTAAAACTGAAGAATAAACTACTGCATTGAAAAGCACATTCTTCTTCATTAGATGTGTAGACATCCACATTCTTTTCCAGATATAAAGTAATTAATTTTAAAACTTATTTCAGTTGAGATATATAGTGTCTCATATAGAGATATGTTTCATTTTCCCAGGAAATTTTATTTGAAATGAAACATTAGGTAAGAAGCTGGGGAAGGGGTCTGCAAAATTAAATAGATTTCCCTGTCACCCCACTTGGGGATAGTGTTACATACTCACAGCAAGTCCGTCTTTCACAAAGTTTTAACTTAAATTATATTGTTTGTTGGTTATATATATCAAAGAGTCACAGAGACAAACTGCATATATTATGAATAATCAAGCTACTTTATTTGGCACCTCTACGGGGTGGTAGAGAAATAGATTTGAAAAGGAACCCAAAACTGTAGAAACCTCTAATCTGAAACACATTTCAGGAACTGTTACCACACTACGAGTATGCAAGATTGCCTTTGTTTTTTTTTTGCCTCGGACAACAAGCCTTCAATCATTTACCATGAAAAATTTTAATAAAAAAAGAAATGTTCAAACTCATTTTCTCATCCTTATATGAGGCTTTCAACCTCTTGATAGAAATGGGCTGACTGCCTAATCATGGTGGAATTCATATTTTGTTTCTCAGAGGCCTTCTGGGGGAACTAGGTCTCTAGCCCACAATTAAGCACATTGTAGAAATTGTAGGTGATATTTTATGAGGCCTTTTTTTTTTTTAGTATCTATACTCCTGGGAGAAAAAAAAAAAGAACAAAGGGTCAAGGCTCAAAATATATTTGTTCGAGTGAAAAACAAATCAAATAATGAATCTTAACTGAATGTTAAAAAAAGAAAAATCAGTTAACTCTATTTTACCTTTAAAATATGCGTGTAGATTTAGACTCCACGTAATTAGTAACGAACTAATATTTAATTTGATTTTTTTCTGTACAAAATATGCATGCAATACTGAGAATTATATAATGTAGGAGATATTATGTTAAATACTGCAATAATTTTATTCTCAAAATAAACAAGTTGGCTTGACCATAGAAGTAAGAGACTCAGCTTTCTGGAAGTCCACAGATCCAATATAAATGTTTCAGCCCCTAAGGTTTAAATGTCTCCAAGTTCATAGACAGGAATTTAGATTTTGGCATGATGCCCACTTACATTTGTTCTATTTGAATGAGATATATTTAATCTGGAAAAATTAAAGCGAAGTGGGATTTTAACCAGCCAATTCTCTTACCTAATTCCATGGGATGACGTAAGACAGCTGCTGTGCTCAAGTAGGAAACAGAAATGTGCAATAACTTAAGAAGAAAGGTGATGTAGGTCAGAGTTTAGAGAGAAAATACATAGGTTAACTCTATCACACACAGACAGAGATGGAAGTCACATCAGTAAGCTCTTATCTTCATTTTTCCTCAATTATAATTTATAACATAATTACTTCTTAATTTGAAATATTTTATCTCATTATTCTCTAAAACACCTTACAAAGAAACTCCAGTCGTCAAACAACCATTGAGTCAGTCATAGGATAAAACATAAGCATTCTGGAAACCAAATCTCAGAGTCTAACTGAAGAATTGAGTCCTATGAATGGTCAACACTTGCCTCACTTTTGTTCACTGGTGGAAATAGATCTAGAATATCAAGGTGACATTTGTAAATTTTGAATAATGTGAAACTTGTGCAGTTTTTGGCACTTGATTTTAGAACCAGAAAACAAAAATGCAAATACAAAATCAATATGATCTTGGAAGGGGCCTGGACACGTAAGAAGGTATTTGCTCTCTTGATTCAGGTATTAATTATTAACTTTCAAGTGTTACTGGTAATAGCATCTACCACTAATATTGTTTATTAAAAAGTAAATTAGTTAACACATGCAAACAACTTACAACATTGTCCAGCATGCTGCAAACACTCAACAAACAGCTTTAATGATGATTATTATTGATGCTGCTGTTTTTACTGCTTTTTTGATTATTATTTTACATAAACTAAGATTCAGGGATGGAAGCATCACCTGCATTGCTTTGCTAAAACAGACACAAATCCTTTTAACAGCTTTCTACACCCCCGTGTTACATGGTTCTACTAAAAACTCAACAAACAAAAATAGAACAAACTCTCTGCACTGAGAATTACTTAAATAAACGTTATAAATATAGTCACTCTCTCTGCTCAGGTTCAAAGACTCTCCCAACAACATGATCACTGTTGAGGGCTGACCTCCTTCCAGCTAGGGGCAGCCTTCCTACCTAATAGCCAACACAGGGCAAATGAATGTTTTTGCCACCACCTGAGAAGCACTGAGTCTATACACATGGGTGCTTGGGCCCAAATAGTGAACCAAGAGAGAATCATTAAATCTCTTTTCCTCCAAATTTAAGCTCTTTAAATTTATACAAATAAGGAAAAAAAAAGAAAAAAAAGATCATGCAATTTTTTTTGGATCAAGCTGAATGAGAAGTAATTTAAAGTAGATTTAAAGCAAACGTGTCATGAAGAAAACTAATCAAGTGAATCAGTTTTTCCCATAGGCATAATTAAGAAGTCATTGACATCTTTTTTCCCTTAAAATCCAGGTCAATTTGAAGTTTGGTGTTGAAGAAATGTGAAGCTCAAAAGGGTAATAAGTAAACAGAGAGAGAGAGAGATAAATAAATGAATGAACTGGATGGATGGATGGGCGGGTGGGTGGGTGGGCGGGCGGATGGATGGATGGATGGATGGATGGATGGATGGATGGATGGATGGATGGATGGATGGATGGATGGACAGGCACACAGAAAGACAGACATATGAATGAATGAATAGATGAATAAGTAGATAAAGAGATAGCTATATCAACAAATCAATAAATAGATGGATAAATAGATAAACAGATAAATAATAACAATTTGGCTTTCCAGAACTGTATTTTTGTGTGTTGATCTGATATCCTGCCATTCTGTTGAATTTGTATATTAAATCTAATAGTTTCTTTTTGTTTTTTATTTGTATTGTATATTTGTGGGTGTGTGTATGTGAGAGAGAGAAAGAGAGAGAATTCCTTAGGATATTCTATGTATAAGATCTTGTCATCTTGAACAGGAAAAATTTTACTTCTTTCCAAATTCAAATGCCTTTAAAAAAAAATTTTAGCCTAACTTTTCTGTCTAGTATTTCCAGAAAAATGTGGAATAAGAGTTATGAAATCAGGCATCCTTGTCTTGTTCCTGATGTTAGGGGAAAACTTGTAGTCTTTCACCAGTGCCAAGTGTCCTTAATCAGATACATGTAGTTTCCTTACATTTCTAGTTTGTTGAGTGATTTTATTATGAAAGGGTCTTGGATTTTGTCAAATGATGTTTCTGCATTCATTAACCAATTCGTTTTTCCTTTATTTTCTTAATTAATTGATATTTATGCTTAACAACTCTTGCATTTGTGGGATAAGTTCCACTGGGATGTGGTTTATAGTCTTTTCAGTATGCTGCTATGTTTGGTTTGCTAGTATTTTGCTGCTGGATTTGGTTTGTTAGTACTCTGTTGAAGATTTGCATTCATATTCACAAGGGATATTGTGGGTTTTTTTGGCTTTGGTATCAGGGTGATTATGTCATCATAGAATCAGTTACAAAGTGTTCCCTACTATTTTCTTTTGCAAGAGTTTGAGAAAGATTAATGTTAATTTGTATTCGGTACTTTGTTATAATTTCTATCTCCTTATTGTTGTTGTTTTTGCTAGGTGCCCTCGAGTCATTTCTGACTCATAGCCACCCTATGCACAACAAAAGGAAACACTGCCCGATCCTGTGCCATCCTCATGATCATTGCTATACATGAGCCCATTGTTGCAGCCACCATGTCAGTCCATCTTGTTGAGGGCCTTCCTCTTTTTCACTGACCCTATTCTTTCCCAAGGATGATGTCCTTCTCCAGAGACTGATCCTTCCTGACAACATGCCCAAAGTATATGAGATGAAGTCTCACCATCCTTGCTTCTAAGGAGCATTCTGGCTGTACTTCTTCCAAGGCAGATTTGTCCCTTATTTTGGCACATCATGATATATTCAATATTCTTCACCAACAGATGCCAATTTTTCTTCAGTCTTCCTTACTCATCATCCAGCTTTCATTGCTTGGGTCAGGGGCACCTTAGTCTTCAAGGTGACATCCTTGCTTTTTAACACTTTAAGGAGGTCTTTTGTAGCAGATTTGCCCACTGCTGCTTCCATGGATGTTGATTGCTGAAACAAGTAAAATGAAATCCTATTTTTTTTAGGTTTTATATTTAGGTCTTTGATCCATTTTGAGTTAGTTTTTGTTTATGATGTGAAGTATGGGTCCTGATTCATTTTTTCTACAGATGGACATTCAGTTTTGCCAGTGCCATTTGTTAGAGACTGTCTTTTCCCAATTTAACAAAATTTGGTCCTTCATCAAAAATCAGCAGCCCATAGCTGGATGGATTTACATCTGTGTTCTAAATTCTGTTCCATCGGTCTGTTTGTCGTTGTACAAATACCAGTCTGTTTTGATTGCCATGCCTGTATAGTAGGTTCTGAGATTCAGTAGTGCGAGGCCTTCTTTCTACCTTGTTCTTCTTTAGTAGCACTTAACTTATCCAAGGCCTCTTTCCTTTTCACATTGGGTTGGTGATTAGTGTTTCCATCTCGTTAAAGAATGCCGTTGCAATTTGGATCGGTCTTGCATTATATTTGTAGATCACTTCAGGTAGTATTGACATTTTTATGATGTTGAGTTTTCCTATCCATGAGCATTTTTTTTTTCTTCCAATTATATAGGTCTCTTGGTTTCTTGCAGTAGCATTTTGTAGTTTTCTTTGTATAGGTCTTTTATATCCCTGGTTAGATTTATTCCCAAGTATTTTATCATTTGGGGGGCTATTATAAATGGCATTCTTTTTGTGATTTACTTTTTGAAGTTCTCTTTGTTAATGTAGAGGAATCCAACTGATTTTTTATATGTTGATATTGTACTCTGCTACTTTGCTGAATCCTTCTATTAGTTCCAGTAGTTTTTTTGTGGAATCCTTGGAGTTTTCTATGTATAGGTTCATTTCATCTGTGTATAGGGAAAATTTTGCTTCTTCCTTCCAATTTGGATGTCCTTTATTTCTTTCTCTTTCTAGATTTCTTTAGTTAAGACTTTCAGTGCAATGACATTTTGGTTAGCAGCCGAGCACTTAACCAATGCACCACCAGACCGCCTCTATGTTATTACCTTGAAATTTACCGTTATCTTCCTAAGTTTAAAACAGTCTTTTATTTATTGATATCGCTTTGGCTTCCTCTCCATATGGAAGTTCTATAACTACACCATTTATTCCCTCTTTTTTGTTTTGGTGTCATCATTTACATATTGATGTCTTTGGTTCCCTGTTTTTAGCCTTTTAGCTTTGTTTTATTTTTAAAATTCTTTATTTGGGTTGGTATCTGGGTGGTCTGTCCTGCATCCAAATATCAGATTATTGTTTAATGTTTTTGGTTCTCTATTCGAAGGACTCTCTTTAATATTTCTTGTAAGTTTGGTCTGGTTTTTACAAATTCCCTTAATTTCTGCTTATCTGGAAATATTCTAATGTTGCCATTGTATATGAGAGACAGTTTTACTGAATATAGAATTGCCGACTGGGTTTTTTTTTTTTTTTTTTTTTTTTTTGCCTTCAACCTTTTATATAGGTCTTCCCACTGTCTTCTTGCCTACGTGGTTTTAGCTACATAGTTGGAGATTAGTTTTATTGGTTCCCCTTTTTAGATAGGTGACTTTATTTTTCCTTAGCTGATCTCAGGATTCTTTGTCTTTGGTCCTTTTTATTTGCACATTTGTTTATAAGTCTTGGTGACTTTCTTTGGGCTGTATCCTGTGTGGGGTTCATTGCGCTTCTTGGATGGGTATCTTCTTGTCTTTCATGATGATAGATAGCGAAGTTTTCTGCCAGGATTACTTTGACAATTGTCTCTGTGTTTTGCATTGCACCCAGCCCCATCCATTGGATCTCTTATCATATGCAAGTTGTTCCTCTTGATAGTGTCCCACATAATTATTAGGATTTCTTCATTCTTTTTTCTGATTTTTCCTCAAACAAATTGGTATCAAGGGACTTTTCTTTAATTTCACTAATCTGTCTTCCATCGTTTCAATTCTGGTCCTATATCCTTCTTTTGAGTTGTCTGTTTCTGAAATCTTATTCTTAATCTTTTGGCTTTCTAGTTGATGTTTTTGTATGGTTTCTAGTTGTTTCGTTTTTATATTGTTTTCCTGCATTCTTTATCGCTTTTATGAGTTGTAAACAACTTGACAACAATGGGTTTTTTGTTTGTTTGTTGCTTTCTTTCATTTTGTCAGTGCCTTCCTCGATTTTGTCTATATTTTTCTTGGCTTTGCCTGTGTTTTCACAGGCTGTTTCTTACCCCCGGCAGTTTTTTTGTTCTTTATTTCAGTCACTTGCTGACTCCATCCTGTCCTGCTTCTTTTTGTGATTTGATATTGTCTGTTGTTTCCGAAGCATCAAGAAATTATTATATCTATTTATTTACTGTGTGTTTGTTGAACCCTGAAATTTTGTTTTGTTTTGACATATCCAACTAGGCTGGGCCTGTGTTTTGCTCTGGTCTCTAATTTTGCCATTTTGATGCTCTCACTACCTTTCTCAGGGTTGGTGGAGGAATGACTGCATGTGTCAGTGTGGGTCTCCTGTGGGGCTGTTGAGGATATAGGTGGTGTTTCTGTTGAGGTGGTGTGTTTGTCTGTCCAGCTGGACCCTGGCTGTGGGTGCAGTGGGTGATCTTCCTAGTTTTGGGGTTGGGTGCTGTGTGCTCTGCTGATAGCAGGGTGGTTGGGTTTGGGGTATCTGGGTTGTTGGTCCCCAGATGAGTTGTCTGGAAACTCTCATCAATGGTTCCAGGTGAGCAGGGTTATGTGGGGATGTTTAGAATTAGAATATAGAATACAGAAGAATATACAATATACATTATAGAAGAATATACACAGTAGACTATACAATACAGAATATAAATTATACAAGAGTATATAATACAGAATTTAGAATATAGAAAGTAGAATGTAGAATACACAATATAAAATGTAGAATAAAGACTATAGAATAGAATACAGATTATAAAATACAGAAAATTATGGAATGTATAATGTAAAATATAGAAGAATACACTATATTCTATTTTCAAAGTTCTTTTATATTCTGGATTCTATCTTCAGTGTTCTATGTTCCATATTCTATATTTCAAATTCTCTATTTTCTATAATCTATGTTCTTCTATATTCTATATTTTTGTATATTCTATATTCCATACTCTGCATTCTATACTCAATGTTCTATATTCTATATTTTTCTACATACAATATTCTTCTATATTCTATGTTTCATATTCCATATTCTACATTGTATATTTTAAATTCTTCCATATTCTATGCTCTATATTCTGTATTCTACATTCTAAATTCTTTATTCTATGTTCTTCCATATTCTTCCATATTCTATATATTTTTCTGTATTCTATATTCCACAGTCTACATTCTTCCTTCTATATTCTACATTTTTCTATATTCTATATTCTTCTATAGTGTATATTTTGTTTTACATTCTATATTCTTATTCCATTATCTTCTATATTCTATAATCTATATTCTTCTATATTGTGTGTTCTTTATGCTTTATTTATATTCTATATTTTGTATTCTACATTTTATATTCCTCTATATTCTGTATTTTCTATATTCTAGATTCCATCCTGTGTTCTGTATTCAATGTTCTTTTTCCATATTCTATAATTTTCTGTATTCTATATTCTACATTCTATATTCTTCTATAGTCTGTATCATATATTGTTCTATATTGTATATTGTGTATTTTGCATTCTACATTCTATATTCCATAATCTTCTATATTGTATAATGTATATTCTCTATATTATGTATTTTTATTCTATATTTTATATTCTGTATTCTACATTCTATTTTCTAAATTCTATATTTTCTAATTCCGTTGATTTTATTCTATATTTATTTTTTTCTAGTCTATATTTTTAATAATTTTCTGTATTCTATTTTCCATATTGCATATTCTGTATACTCTATTCTACATTCTATATTCTCTTATATTCTATCTTCTATATTTAATTCTACATTCTATATTCCAGAATCTTCAATATTCTACAATCTATATTCTTCTATATTCTATGTTCTTTATTCTATATTTTGTATTCTACTTTGTACATATGCTATTCTATATTTATCTCTATATTCTCTATTCCATACCCTGTATTCTATATCACATATTCTATATTCTGTGTTCTATATTCAATATTTTTTATATACTATATTCTTCTGTATTCTATATTATATATTCCATATTCTACATTCTGCATTCTATATTCTATAGTCTTCTATGTTCTGTATTCTATACTCTTCTACATTCTTATTCTACATTCTATATTCTTCTCTTATAATCTATATTCTTCTATCTGCTATATTCTGTATTGTACATTCTGAATTTTGTATTAAATATTCTACAGTCTACATTCTATATTCTAAATTTTGTAATATTCTTTTTCTTCTCTATACTCTATTCCACATTCTATGTTCTCTATTCTACATTCTATATTCCATTTTCTTCTATATTCTACGTTTTCTATTCTAAATTTTTCTGAATTCTATGTTCTTCTATATTCTATATTTTTTAGTGTTTATTCTACCTTCTAATCTCTATATTCTATATTCTTCTGTAATCTAACATTCTCTTGTATTCTCTATTCCATATTCTCTATTCTACATTCTATATTCTTCTATAGTCTGTAATCTATATTCTTCTACTTTCTTTATTCTATATTGTTCAATAGTATATATCCGATACCTTATATTCCATATTTGTCCAGATTCTATTTTCTTCTACGTTCTATCTTCTATTTTCTGTAGTCTGTCGTCTACATTCTGTATTCTTCTATATTCTGCATTCTATATCCTATATCTTCTATATTCTAAATTTTTGCTCTATATTTTCCTATATTCTGTATTCTGTTTGTCAGTTTTCTATATTCTTCTATGATTATACTCTACATTCTCCTATTGTCCATATTCCATATTCTTCTATACTCTATATTCTTTTTTCTTTTATATTCTGCATTGTATTTTCTATGTCCTATGTTCTTCTATATACTATATTCCTCTATATTCTATGTTCTACGTTCTAAATTTTTCTATATTCTATATTCTGTACTTTATATTCTACATTCTAAATTCTATATTCTCCTATGTTCTATATTCTTTTATATTCTCTTTCTATATTTTTACATATTCTAGGTTCTATATTCCATACTCTGTATTCTATATTGTATATTCAAAGTTCTATGTTCTATATTCTTTATTTTTATATATACTATATTTTTCTGTGTGGTATATTCTATGTTCCATATTCTATAGTCTACATTCTGTATTCTATTTTACATTCTACATTCCATAATTCTTTGTATTCTACAATCTGTATTCTATAGTCTTTATTCTGTATTTTATATTCTGTAGTCTACATTCTATATTCTAAATTCTGTATTCTATGTTCTTCAGTAATCTATATTCTTTCTTGTATAGTTTTCTACTGTGTACATTCTTCTATAATGTATATTCTGTATTCTTCTGTATTCTATATCCTAATTCTTCTATATTCTCTATTCCATATTCTGTATTCTTCAATATTCTGTATTCTACATTCTACTATATTCTTTTTCTTGTATTTCCCATACCCTTGTATATTCTATATTCTTCTATATTCCGTATTCTATGTTCTCCTATATTCTATATTTTACACTGTACATTCTATATTCCATTATTTTCTATATTGTATGATTTATAATCTATACTTTCGTGTATTCTTCACTGTATACTTTGCATTGTATAATCTGTATTCTACATTGTACATTTTATATTCTTCTGCATTCTATATTCTAAATTTATATTCTATTTTCTTCTATATCCTGTATTCTTTAAGCTATATTCTTCTTTATTCCAAATCCTCTATACACTATATTGTTCTGTTTACAAAGTTCTTTTATATTCTGTATTCTATCTTCTGTGTTCTATGTTCCACATTCTATATTTTAAATTCTCTATATTCTATAATCTATATTCTTCTATATTCTATATTTTTGTATATTCTATATTCCATACTCTGTATTTTATATTTGATGTTCTACATTCTACGTTTTTCCACATACACTATTCTTCTATATTCTATATTTCATATTTCATATTCTATATTCTACATTCCGCATTGTATATCTTAAATTCTTCCATATTCTATGCTCTGTACTCTATATTCTACGTTCTAAATTCTATATTCTTCCATATACTTCTAGTCTATATTTTTCTATATACTATATTTTTCTGTATTCTCTATTCTATATTCTTCCTTCTATATTCTACTATATTCTGTATTCTATATTCTTCTATATTGTAGTCTGTATTTTAAAGTCTATATTCTATATTCCGTTATCTTCCACATTCTATAATCTATATTCTGTGTTCTTTACCCTTTATTTTATATTCTATATTTTGTATTCTACATTCTATATTTTTCTATACTCTATATTTTCTATATTACATATTCCATACTCTGTGTTCTATATTCAATGTTCTTTTTCTATATTCTATATTTTTCTATACAATTTTCTGTATTCTATATTCTTCATTCTTTACTCTATATTTTTCTATAGTCTGTATCATATATTTTTCTATATTGTAAATTCTGTATTTTACATTCTACATTCTATATTCCATAATCTTCTATATTGTATAATGTATATTCTCTATACTATGTATTTTTGTTCTATGTTTTATATTCTATATTCTGTATTCTACATTCTGTATTCTAAATTCTTTATTTTTCTATATTCCATTGTCTGTATTCTATATTCAATGTTGTTTTCTATATTCTATATTTTTTATAATTTTCTGTACTCTATATTCTATATTGCATATTCTGTAAACTATATTCTACATTCTATATTTTCTTATATTCCATTTTCTATATTTAATTCTATATTCTATATTCCAGAATATTCTATATTCTATAATCTATATTCTTCTGTATTCTATGTTCTTTATTCTACTTTGTACATACTCTATTCTACATTCTTTAAGTCTATTCTATATTTTTCTATATTCTCTATTCCATACTCTGTATTCTATATTCCATATTCGATGTTCTATATTTTTTATATCCTATATTCTTCTGTATTCTACGTTCTATATTCCATATGCTATATTCTACATTCTGCATTTTATATTCTTCTATGTTCTGTATTCTATACTCTTCTACATTCTTATTCTACATTCTATACTGTTCTGTTGTAATCTATATTATTCTACCTGCTATATTCCATATTGTACATTCTAAATTTTATATTCAATATTCTAGTCTACATTCTATATTCTCAATTTTTCAATATTCTTTATTCTTCTCTATTCCCTATCCCATATTCTATGTTCTCCATTCTACATTCCATTTTCTTCTATATTCTATATTCTGCATTTTATATTCTAAATTTTTTCTGAATTCTATATTCTATATTTTTTATGTATATTCTACCTTCTAATCTCTATATTCTATATTCTTCTGTAATCTATTCTCTTATACTCTCTATTCTACATTCTTCTATATTTTGTCATCTGTATTTTTCTACTTTATTCTCTATTCTTCAATACTGTATATCCTATACCCTATATTCCATTTGTCAATAGTCTATTTTTTTCTACATTCTATCTTCTAAATTCTGTAGTCTGTCATCTGTATTCTTTATTCTTCTATATTCTGCATTCTATATCCTATATCTTCTAAATTTATGCTCTATGTTTTCTTATATTCTGTATTCTATATTTTTCAATATTCTACATTCTTCTATAATTATATTCCACATTCTCCTATTTTCCATATTCCTTATTCTTCTATACTCTGTATTTTTCTGTATTCTTTTTTCTTTTATATTCTGTATTGTATCTTCTATGTTCTTCTATATACTATATTCCTCTATATTCTATAGTCCATATTCTATATTCTACGTTCTAAATTCTTCTATATTCTATATTTTATACTCTACATTCTAAATTCTATATTCTTTTATATTCTATTTCTATATTCTTCCATAATCTAGGTTCTATATTCCATTCTCTGTATTTTATATTGTATATTTAAAGTTCTATGTTCAGTATTCTTTATCTTTCTATATACTGTTTTTCCGTATGGTATATCCTATGTTCCATATTCTATATTCTATATCCTATATTCTACATTCTGTGTTCTTCTATAGTATGCATTCTATATTCTTCTGTATTTTACATTCTACATTTCATAATTTTCTATATTCTATAATCCATAATCAATACTCTCCATTTTATGTTTTATATTTTGTATTCTACATTCTTTTCTTTTATTCTACATTCTATTTTCTATATTCCAAATTCTGTATTCTATGTTCTTCTATAATCTATATTCTGTATCGTATAGTTCTATAGGGTAGCCCGCACGCATGAACAGGCCCGAATAGCGGAGCCCCGCAGGTGAGGAAAAGCCCGAAAGGAGAGTCCGGCAGACAAGAATAGTCTCGAAAGGAAAGACCCGCAGGCATGAATAGGCCCGAACAGAGAGTTCTGCAAGCAAGTATAGGCCCAAATGGAGAATCCCGCAGGCAAGGATAGGCCCAAACTGAGAGTCCCACAGGCAAGAATATCGCCTAATAGAGAAGCCCCACAGGCAAGAACAGGCCCAAATAGCGGAGCCCAGCACGCAGAAAAAGGCCTCAATAACGGAGCTCCACAGGCACAAAGAGGCCGGAATAAGAGGAGCCCCGCAAACAAGAGGAAGCCTGAAAGGACAGTCCCGCAGGCAAAAATAGTCCCGAACTGGGACTCACGCAGGCAAGAATAGTCCCGAACTGGGACTCAGGCAGGCAAGAAAAGGCCCTTACACAGTCCCGCGGGCAAGAATAGGCCTGAATAGAAGAGATCCGCAGGCAAGAACAGGCCCGAACAGAGTCCCGCAGGCAAGAATAGGCTCTAACGGAGAGTCCCGCAGGCGAGAATAGGCCAGAATGGAGAGTCCCGAAGGCCAGAATAAGCCCGAACGGAGATTCCCACAGGTCAGAACAGAGGAGCCCTATAGGCAAGAATAGGCCCGAACAGGGTCCTGCAGGCAAAAACGGACCTGAACGGAGAGTCCCGCAGGAAAGAATAGGCCCAAATGGAGAGTGCTACAGGCAAGAATAGGCCAGAACGGAGATTCCTGTAGCCAAGAATCCGCCCAAACAGAGTCCCGAAGGCAAGAATAGGACCGCACAGAGGAGTCCCGCAGGCAAGAACATGCCCGAATAGAGGAGCCCCACACGCACGAACAGGCCGGAACAGCGGAGCCTGGCACGTACGAACACGCCGAATAGAGGAACCGCCACACAAGAACACTCACGAATACCGGAGCTCCGCAGGCACGAGCAGGCCCCAAGAGCGGAGCCCCGCACTGACGAACGGCCCCAATAGCAGAGGCCGGCACGTCCGGACATGCCGAATAGCGGAGCCCCGCACGCACGAACAGGCCCGAATAAGGGGGGCCCGCAGGCTCAAACAGGCCCGAATAACGGGGGCCCGCAGGCTCAAACAGGCCCGAATAACGGGGGCCCGCAGGCTCAAACAGGCCCGAATAACGGAGGCCCGCAGGCAAGAGGAGGAAGGAAAGGATGCTCCCGCAGGCAAGATTAGGCCCGAACGGAGGTTCCACAGGCGAGAATAGGCCCGGAAGGAGAGTCCCGCAGGCCAGGATAGGCCCGAATAGCGGAGCCCCGCAGGTAAGAAGAGGCCCTAACGGAGAGGCCTGCAGGCGAGAACAGGCCGGAACAGAGAGTCCCACAGGCAAGAACAGGCCAGAATAGAGGAGCCCTGTAGGCAAGAATAGGCCCCGACGGAGAGTCCCGCAGGCAAGAATAGACCTGAACGGAGAGTCCTGCAGAAAAGAATATAGAATGTTGAGTACAGTATAGAGAATATGGAATATAGAATACACAAAAATATAGTATATGTAAATATATAGAAAATAGAAGATTGAATATAGAAAAATATAGAATATAGAAAAATTGCAAATGTTTAATATAGAATGTAGAATATAGAAGATTTTAAAATGTAGCCTATACAATATGGAATATAGAATACAGAAAAATATAGCATAGAGAAAAATATAGAATATAGAACATAGAACATCGAATATAGAATAGAGACTATGGTTTATAGGATATAGGAAAATATAGAATATAGAAGATAGAATTTAGAATGTGGAATATAGAATATAGAAGAATTTAGAATATGGAATATAGAAGGAAATAGTACATAGAAGAAAACTGAACATAGAACACAGAAGATAGAATACAGAATGTAAAAGAATATAGAAAATAGTAGAATATAGAATATACAAGAATATGGAATACAGAAGAATATAGAATACAGAAGAATATAAACAAGAATATGGATTATAGAATATACATTACAGAAGAATATTGAATATAAATTTAGAATATAGAAGAATATAGAATAGAGAAGGCTGTAGAAATACAAGAAAAAGAATATAGTAGAATGTAGAATACACAATATGGAAGAATAGAGAATATAGAAGAATTAGAATATAGAATACAGAAGAATATAGAATATATATTATAGAAGAATATACACAGTAGAAGACTATACAATACAGAATATAGATTATACAAGAACATGTAATACAGAATTTAGAATATAGAAAGTAGAATGTAGAATACAGAAATAGAATATAAAATATAGAATAAAGACTATAGAATACAGATTATAGAATATAGAATATAGAAAATTATGGAATGTACAATGTAAAATATAGAATACACTATATTCTTCTATTTCAAAGTTCTTTTGCATTCTGTATTCTATCTTCAGTGTTCTGTGTTCCATATTCTATATTTTAAATTCTCTATATTCTATAATCTGTGTTCTTCTATATTCTATATTTTTGTATATTCTATATCCCATACTCTGTATTCTATATTCTATATTTTTCTACATACAGTATTCTTCTATATTCCATATTCTATATTCTACATTGTGTATTTTAAATTCTTCCATATTCTATGTTCTGTATTCTACATTCTAAATTCTTTATTCTATGTTCTTCCATATTCTATATTTTTCTATATACTATAATTTTCTGCATTCTGCATTCCATATTCTACATTCTTCCTTCTATATTCTATATTATTCTATATTCTGAATTCTATATTCTTCTATATTGTAGATTCTGTATTTTACATTCCATATTCCATTATTTCTATATTCTATAATCTATATTCTTCTATATTCTGTGTTCTTTATGCTTTATTTCATGCTCTATATTTTGTATTCTACATTGTATGTTCTTCTATATTCTATTTTTTCTATATTCTATATTCCATACTCTGTGTTCTATATTCAATGTTCTTTTTCTATATTCTATATTTTTCTGTATAATTTTCTGTATTCTATATTCTACATTCTATATTCTTCTATAGTCTGTACCATATATTGTTCTATATTGTATATTTTACATTGTACATTCTATATTCCATAATCTTCTATATGCTATAATGTATATTCTCTATATTATGTATTTTTATTCTATATTTTATATTCTGTATTCTACATTCTATATTTTTCTATATTCCATTGTCTGTATTCTATATTCAATGTTTTTTCCTATAGTCTATATATTTTTTATAATTTCAGTATTCTATATTCCATATTGCATATTCTGTAAACTATATTCTACATTCTATATTCTCTTATATTCCATCTTCTATATTCCAGAATCTTCTATATTCTGTAATGTATATTCTTCTATATTCTATGTTTCTTATTCTATATTTTATACTCTATATTCTCTATTGTACTTTGTACATACTCTATTCTATATTCTATATTTATCTCTATTCTATGCTTTTCTATATTCTCTATTAATACCCTGTATTGTATTCTATATTCCAAATTCCTCTGTATTCTATATTCCACATTCTAAATTCTATGTTCTTCTATATTCTATATTTTCCTTTTTTTATATTCCATACTCTCTATTCTATATTCGATGTTCTATGTTGTATATTCTATATTTTTCTTTATACTATATTCTTCTGTATTCTATATTCCATAAAGTATATTCTACATTCTGTATTCTAAAATCTTCTATATTCTACATTCTGTATTCTACATTCTTCTATATGCTATGTTCTATATTCAATCTTCCATTTTCTATATTTTTACATATACTATATTTTTGTGTATTCTATATTCCATATTCTTGATACTATATTCAACATTCTATGTTCTTCTATATTCCGTATTCCATATTCTCCTACATTCTATATTCCATAATCTTCTGTATTGTATAATTTATAATCTTATATATTCTATAATCTATATTCTCCTATATTCTTCATTCTATATTTTGCATTCTGTAATCTGTATTTCACATTGTACATTTTATATTCTTCTGTATTCTATATTCTAAACATATATTCTATGTTCTTCTATATTCTGTTATCCATGCTATATTCTTCTATAATGTATATTCTGTATCCTTATTTATTCCAAATCCTCTATACACTATATTCTTTTATTTTCAAAGTTCTTTTATATTCTGTATTCTATCTTCAGTGTTCTATGTTCCATATTCTATATTTGAAATTCTTTACATTCTATAATCTATGTTCTTCTGTATTCTATATTTTTCTATATTCTATATTCCATACTCTAGTCTATATTCGATGTTCTATATTCTATATTTTTCTACATACAATATTCCTCTATATTCTATATTGCACATTTCATATTCCATATTCTACTTTCTGCATTGTATATTTTAAATTCCTCCATATTCTATGTTCTGTATTCTATTTTCTTCCATATTCGTCTATATTTTTCTACATACTATATTTTTCTGTATTCTATATTCCATATTCTTCATTCTTCCTTCTATATTCTATATTCATCTATATTCTGTATTCTATATTCTTCTGTATGTATATTCTGCATTTTATATTCTATATTCCATTATCTTCTATATTCTTTATATTGTTCTATATTCTGTGTTCTTTATGCTTTATTTCATATTCTATATTTTGTATTCTACATTCTATATTCTATGTTCTACATTCTATATTCCATACTCTGTGTTGCATTTTCAGTGTTCTTTTTCTATATTATATACTTTTCTATATAATTTTCTGTATTCTACATTCTATACTCTATATTCTCCCATAGTCTGTATCATATATTCTTCTATATTGTATATTCTGTATTTTACATTCTACATTCTACATTCCGTAATCTTCTATATTTGTAATGTTTATTCTCTATGTTATGTATTTTTATTCTATGTTTTATATCCTTTATTCTGTATTTTTCTATGTTCCATTGTCTGTATTCTATATTCAATTTTTTTCTATAGTGTATATATTTTATAATTTTCCATATTTTGTATTCCATATTGCATATTCTGTATACTATATTCTGCATTCTATATTCTCTTATATTCCATCTCCTATATTCTGTATTTAATTCTACATTCTGTATTCCAGAATCTTCTATATTCTATAATCTATATTCCTCTATATTCTATGTTCTATATTCTATATTTTATATTCTAAATTCTACTTTCTACATATTCTATTCTATAAAAAAAAATTTTTTTTTTATATTCTATAGTCTATATTTATCTCTATTCTATATTTTTTCTATATTCTCTATTTCATACTCTGTATTCTATATTCCATAGTCAATGTTCTATATTCTATATTTTTATATACTCTATTCTTCTGTATTCTACATTCTATATTCCTTATTCTGTATTCTACGTTCTATATTCTTCTATGTTCTGCATTCTATACTCTTCTACATTCTTATTCTATATTCTTCACTTATAATCTATATTCTTCTATCTGCTGTATTGTATATTGTACATTCTAAATTCTATATTCAATATTCTGCAGTCTACATTCTATATTTTAAAATTTTCAATATTCTTTATTCTTCTCTGTACCCTATTCCATATTCCATGTTCTCCATTCTACATTTTATATTCAATTTTTTTCTATATTTTACATTTTATGTTCTAAATTTTTCTGAATTCTGTATTCTTCTATCTTCTATATTTTTATTGTATATTCTGCCTTCTAATCTCTATATTCTTCTGTAATCTAATATTCTCTTTTATAGTCTATTCCGTATTCTCTATTCTACATTCTATATTCTTCTATAGTTTGTAATCTATATTCTTCTACTTTCTGTATTCTGTATTCTTCAGTAGTGTATATCCTATACCCTATATTTGTGAGTATTCTATTTTCTTCTGCGTTCTGTCTTCTATATTCTGTAGTCTGTCATCTATTTTCTTTATTCTTCTATATTCTGCATTCATATATCTGTATCTTCTATATTCTAAATTTATGCTCTATGTTTTCCTATATTCTGTATTCTCTATTTTTCAACATTCTATATTCTTCTATAATTATATTCTACATTCTCATATTTCCATATTCTATATTCTTCTATGATCTATATTCTTTTTTCTTTTATATTCTGTATTGTATCTTCTATGTTCTATATTCTATATACTATATTCCTCTGTATTCTATAGTCCATATTCTATATTCTACATTCTAAATTCTTCTATACTCTATATTCTGTATTTTATATTCTACATTCTATATTCTTCTATGTTCTATATTCTTTTATATTCTATTTCTATATTTTTCCATAGTCTAGGTTGTATATACCATATTCTGTATTCTGTACTGTATATTCTATGTTCTATATTCTAAAATCTTCTATATTCTACATTCTGTATTCTAAATTCTACAGTCTATATTCTTCTAGATTCTATATTCTAGATTTTTCTGTATTCTATGTTCTATATTCAATCTTCTTTTTTCTATATTTTACATATACTATATTTTTGTGTATTCTATATTCCATATTCTTGATACTATATTCAACATTCCATATTCTTGTATATTCTGTATTCCATTTTCTCCTATATTCTACATTTTACATTCTACATTGTATTTTCCATAATCATGTCTATTGTATAATTTATAATCTTCTGTATTCTGTAATTTATATTCTCCTATATTCTTCATTCTATACTTTGCATTCTATAATCGCTATTCTACATTGTACATATTATATTCTTCTGTGTTCTATATTCTGAATTTATATTCTATTTTCTTCTATATTCTGTATTCTTTATGCTATGTTCTTCTATAATGTATATTCTATACTCTTCTTTATTCCAAATCTTCTATACACTATATTCTTCTATTTTCAAAGTTCTTTTATATTCTGTATTGTATCTTCAGTGTTCTCTGTATCATATTCTATATTTTAAAGTCTCTATATTCTGTGATCTGTGTTCTTCGATGTTTTTCTACATTCTGTATTTTTGTATATTCTCTATTCCATACTCTGTATTCTATATTTGATGTTCTATATTCCATATTTGTCTTCATACAATATTCTTCCATATTCTATATTGCATATTTTATATTCCATATTCTATATTCCACATTCTATATTTTAAATTCCTCTATATTCTGTATTCTATAGTCAACGTTCTTCCATATTCTCTTTTTACATACTATATTTTTCTATATTCTATACTGCATATTCTACATTTGTCCTATATTCTTCTATATTGTGTATTCTATATTTTACATTCTATATTCTATAATATATATTCTATGTTCTGTGTAATTTATACTTTATTTCATAATGTGTGTTTTGTATTCTACATTCTATATTCTATGTTCAATATTCTGTATTCTTCTATACTCTATATTTTCTATATTCTCTATTCCATACTCTATGTTCTATATTGAATGTTCATTTTCTAAATGCGGCAAACGGGTCGTCCGTATCCCCACAACCATAAACCATTGGACTGATGGGGCCCAGGCAGCCAGGATTTCGGCCTTGCCTTCGGAGCCCGGCCACATACGCAGAAATCCACCAGAGGCGGGGACATGGAGAGAGCAAAAATTTGGAAAATGGCAGTGACTCCTTGATTTCCCTGGCATCGGCCTTTCTGAGCGGCATGCTTTCTTTCCTAGTAGGATAAGGCACTGACGGAGAAAGGCAGGCTTATGTATGGAGGAAAGGTGTGTGCTTAGAGGGTGACGACGCTGAGACCAGGTTGGGATCTTTAGTCCCAGGAGAGGCCACTGGCAGCTGTGGGTCAATGTTCTCTGCCCATCCGACTTGGCAGGGAGAGGTTTTCACGACACAAAGCACCCGCAGAATTATTCGTCGCCGGAGAGGTTGCATCTGCCCACGAGTTCCACCTGGCCAGGGTCCGCCCCCACTGTATTGCACATGTCGATCAAAAGAAGCTAAGACCTTCCAGAGAGACTACCTGCTATTCTATACCCACGGGGAAGTGGTACATCCAGAAGCCTACCCCGTTTCATCTCCAGGCTCTCTCTCAGGCCCCTCATACTTGTGATGTGTCTCAGGGGTAGAATGAAGAGATTTCTCTGAATGACCACATACAGAGAGGGGCCATAGATGCTGAGGAAGGGCGCCTTGCCTACTGGTACCCTAGTGTAAGTGAAAAAGAGGTACTCCCTGCTGTCCCAGTGTGTCGAATGTGTCCACATAAGCAGTTGCCTACTGTGAAGTTATTCCCTGGGTGCCCTCGATTTTGTGGCCAAGGACAGAAGGGGCCGTTGTGTGTCCATGGGTAAAATGGAGGGCTATGAGGAACTGGCCGGTTAGGCTGGACCTCTCCTATTGGCTCAGAGTTTGTGACCCGTCCCCGTCAGAAGTTCCGGCCAGCCATGCGGTGGCTGTCTCCATGGTGATTGGGAAAGAAGCCTTAGGCCCCGCACTCAGCCTTCACCTGGCCCACCTGGCCTCTTTACCCTCATCTAGACCGCTGTGTAGATGAAAGAAAGGATGTCGGCCAGTGACCGCGTGTCCTCATTTCCTTTGAAGGATTAAGCTCCTTGCCTGGGCAGAAGACAGCCAAGGTCAGCCTGAGCCTAGACACCTAGTGACCTGTGACACTGCAGACAGTGATAGATGTTGATGTCCACGCTCAGGAAGCCGCAGGTGGCGGATCGAGAGTGGTCGGAGGTGAAGTGTAACTAGAGGTGACACACTGACAAGGGCACGGGCCAAAGGTCGGGAAAAATAGCTGAGGTCGTGGAGCTCTAGCGGAGCCAGTCTAGGGCCGAGGCCTCCCTCCTGTACGTGGCAAAGAGGTGATCCGTATGCCGCCATGCGCAGCCTCTGGACTGCTGGGGCCCTGGATGCCCGGATTTCGGCCTTGTCTTCGGAGAAGTGACGCACATGCAGTGTGCCACCGGAGGCTGTGGCCCAGCAGAGGGCAAAATCTTGAAAATGCAGGCTTCAGTTGACTTTGCCTGTGCTCTCCTTTGGCTGAGTGACATCCTGTGTTTCCTAGCAGGAGAAGGCATTCGTGGAGGGAGGCGGATTCCCTGTGTGCAGGCAAAGTGTGTGCTGAGATGATGAGTCGCTGGAGACCGGGGTGGACTCTTCAGGCCCAGGATAGGCCTCTGGCAGGTATGTGTCAATGTTTTCTGCCCTTCGCACTCAGCCAGGTATTTGCATACAATGTTACCAGCGGAAGTAGTAGTCTCCGGAGAGGCTGCCACATGTCAGCAAGCTTCACCTGGCCAGGGTCCGCCGGTGATGTAGCTACCCCATCAGTCACTACTCTCTAGACCTTCCAGATAAACTACCAGATCTTGTCTGCCCATGGGCAACCGGTAGAGCCAGAGGCCTTCCCCCTTTGCTCTTTGGTCTCTAGGCACTCTATCAGGCACTCCAAGCTGTGAAGTGACTCAGGGGGAGAAGGAAGAGATTTCAGAGAATGAACACATCCAGAGAGAGACAGAGAGAGAGAGGCAAGAGATGCTGAGTGGGGATGCCTTGCGTAGCGATATCCTCAGGAAAGTGGGAAAGAGGTACCTGGCCTGCTCTGCCAATGCCCTGAACCAGTCCGCACCAGGGGCTCCCCTGTGCCTGCGTAGGCTTTCCCAGGGTGTGCTCAAATCCTGTGGCCACTAGGTGTCATAGGTCATAATGGAGGGCCCTGTGTCATCTGCCTGGCGAGCTAGATCTCTGCCATTGGCTCAGTCTTGTCACCGGGCCCATCATAAGCTCCGCCTACTCTTCCGGTGGTGGGACTGTCTCCATGGTGATGGCAAAGGAGCCTTAGTCCCGCCCACCTGGCCTTGACTTCACCTAGCTGACCTGCTGACCCTCACTCAGACCTCTGTGTTGATAAAAATTAATGTCGGCCAGTGCCCAGGTGTCAGCATCTGGGATAAAGGATTCCGGACCTTGCCTGGGGCAGAAGGCAGCCTAGGTCAGCTGGTACCTGGAAGTCTAGTGACTCGTGACACTGCTGCCAGTGACAGACAAATGGTGACTCCCACACTCACATATCCCCTGGTGGCAGAATGATAGTGATGGGTGGAGAAACATCGCTCCGGAGCACTCGCGCAATGGGGCACCGGCCAAAGGCCAGGGCGAGTAGTGGACGTCGCGGAGCTGAATGGCGAGCCAGTGAAGGGCCCAAGGATTCCTCTTGGATGTGGGAAACATGTCATCCGGGTCCCCACGTCCGTAAAACACTGGATTGCTGGGGCCCAGGATGCCAGGATTTCGGCCTTGCCTTCGCAGCCCGGCCACATAGGCAGCCTTCCACCGGAGGCGGGGATATGTAGACAGCAAAAATGTGGAAAATGGCAGTGTCTCCTCGATTTCTCTGGCATCGGCCTTTTTGAGCGGCATGCTTTTTTCCTAGTAGGATGAGGCACCGATGGAGAAAGGCAGGATTATGTGTGCAGGAAAGGTATGTGCTGAGAAGGTGACAAGGTTGAGACCAGGTTGGGATCTTTAGTCCCAGGAAGGGCCCCTGGCAGGTGTGGGTCAATGTTCTGTGCCCATCCCACTTGGCGTGGGGAGGTTTACACCATACAAAGCAACAGCGGAATTATTCTTCCCCCAGAGGTTGCATGTGCCCACAAGCTCCACCTGGCCAGGGTCCGCCCCTACCGTATTGCCCATGTCGATCAACAGAAGCTAAGAGCTTCCAGAGAGACTAACTGCTATTCTCTAGCTACGGGGAAGCGGTACAGCCAGAAGCCTCCCCTGTTTCATCTCCAGGTTCCCTCTCAGGCCCCTCATAGTTGTGATGTGTCTCAGGGGTAGAAAAAAGAGATTTCTTTAAAAGAACACATACAAAGAGGGGCCATAGACGCTGAGGAAGGGCGCCTTGCCTACTGATATCATAGCGTAAGTGGCAAAGAGGTACCTGCCTGCTGTCCCAGTATGTCGAACGTGTCCACATCAGGGGTTGCCTACTGTGAAGTTATTCCCTGGGTGCCCTCGATTTTGTGGCCAAGGACAGAAGGGGCCGTTGTGTGTCCACGGGTAAAATGGAGGGCTCTGTGGAACCGGCCGGTTAGGCTGGACCTCTCCTATTGGCTCAGAGTTTGTGACCCGTCCCGGTCAGAAGTTCCGGCCAGCCTTGCGGTGGCTTTCTCCATGGTGATTGGGAAGGAAGCCTTAGGCCCCGCACTCAGCCTTCACCTGGCCCACCTGGCCTCTTTACCCTCATCTAGACCGCTGTGTAGATGAAAGAAAAGATGTCGGCCAGTGACCGCGTGTCCTCATTTCCTTTGAAGGATTAAGCTCCTTGCCTGGGCAGAAGACAGCCAAGGTCAGCCTGAGCCTAGACACCTAGTGACCTGTGACACTGCAGACAGTGATAGATGTTGATGTCCCAGCTCAGGTAGCCGCAGGTGGCGGATCGAGAGTGGTCGGAGGTGAAGTGTAACTAGAGGTGACACACTGACAAGGGCACGGGCCAAAGGTCGGGAAAAATAGCTGAGGTCGTGGAGCTCTAGCGGAGCCAGTCTAGGGCCGAGGCCTCCCTCCTGTACGTGGCAAAGAGGTGAACCGTATGCCGCCATGTGCAGCCTCTGGACTGCTGGGGCCCTGGATGCCCGGATTTCGGCCTTGTCTTCGGAGAAGTGACGCACATGCAGTGTGCCACCGGAGGCTGTGGCCCAGCAGAGGGCAAAATCTTGAAATGGGGGCTTCAGTTGACTTTGCCTGTGCTCTCCTTTGGCTGAGTGACATCCTGTGTTTCCTAGCAGGAGAAGGCATTCGTGGAGAGAGGCGGATTCCCTGTGTGCAGGCAAAGTGTGTGCTGAGATGATGAGTCGCTGGAGACCGGGGTGGACTCTTCAGACCCAGGATAGGCCTCTGGCAGGTATGTGTCAATGTTTTCTGCCCTTCGCACTCAGCCAGGTATTTGCATACAATGTTACCAGCGGAAGTAGTAGTCTCCGGAGAGGCTGCCACATGTCAGCAAGCTTCACCTGGCCAGGGTCCGCCGGTGATGTAGCTACCCCATCAGTCACTACTCTCTAGACCTTCCAGATAAACTACCAGATCTTGTCTGCCCATGGGCAACCGGTAGAGCCAGAGGCCTTCCCCCTTTGCTCTTTGGTCTCTAGGCACTCTATCAGGCACTCCAAGCTGTGAAGTGACTCAGGGGGAGAAGGAAGAGATTTCAGAGAATGAACATATCCAGAGAGAGACAGAGAGAGGCAAGAGATGCTGAGTGGGGATGCCTTGCGTAGTGATATCCTCAGGGAAGTGGGAAAGAGGTACCTGGCCTGCTCTGCCAATGCCCCGAACCAGTCCGCACCAGGGGCTCCCCTGTGCCTGCGAAGGCTTTCCCAGGGTGTGCTCAAATCCTGTGGCCACTAGGTGTCATAGGTCATAATGGAGGGCCCTGTGTCATCTGCCTGGTGGGCCAGATCTCTGCCATTGGCTCAGTCTTGTCACCGGGCCCATCATAAGCTCCGCCTACTCTTCCGGTGGTGGGACTGTCTCCATGGTGATGGCAAAGGAGCCTTAGTCCCGCCCACCTGGCCTTGACTTCACCTAGCTGGCCTGCTGACCCTCACTCAGACCTCTGTGTTGATAAAAATTAATGTCGGCCAGTGCCCAGGTGTCAGCATCTGGGATAAAGGATTCCGGACCTTGCCGGGGGAGAAGGCAGCCTAGGTCAGCTGGTACCTGGAAGTCTAGTGACTCGTGACACTGCTGCCAGTGACAGACAAATGGTGACTCCCACACTCACATATCCCCTGGTGGCAGAATGATAGTGATGGGTGGAGAAACATCGCTCCGGAGCACTCGCGCAGTGGGGCACCGGCCAGAGGCCAGGGCCAGTAGTGGACGTCGCGGAGCTGAATGGCGAGCCAGTGAAGGGCCCAAGGATCCCTCTTGTATGTGGGAAACATGTCATCCGGGTCCCCACGTCCATAAACCACTGGATTGCTGGGGCCCGGGACGCCAGGATTTCGGCCTTGCCTTCGCAGCCCGGCCACATAGGCAGCCTTCCGCCGGAGGCGGGGATATGTAGACTGCAAAAATGTGGAAAATGGCAGTGTCTCCTCGATTTCTCCGGCATCGGCCTTTTTGAGCGGCATGCTTTTTTCCTAGTAGGATGAGGCACCGACGGAGAAAGGCAGGATTATGTGTGCAGGAAAGGTATGTGCTGAGAAGGTGACAAGTTTGAGACCAGGTTGGGATCTTTAGTCCCAGGAAAGGCCCCTGGCAGGTGTGGGTCAATGTTCTGTGCCCATCCCACTTGGCGTGGGGAGGTTTACACCATACAAAGCAGCAGCGGAATTATTCTTTCCCCAGAGGTTGCATGTGCCCACAAGCTCCACCTGGCCAGGGTCCGCCCCTACCGTGTTGCCCATGTCGATCAACAGAAGCTAAGAGCTTCCAGAGAGACTAACTGCTATTCTCTAGCTACGGGGAAGCGGTACAGCCAGAAGCCTCCCCTGTTTCATCTCCAGGTTCTCTCTCAGGCCCCTCATAGTTGTGATGTGTCTCAGGGGTAGAAAAAGAGATTTCTTTAAAAGAACACATACAAAGAGGGGCCATAGATGCTGAGGAAGGGCGCCTTGCCTACTGATATCGTAGCGTAAGTGGAAAAGAGGTACCTGCCTGCTGTCCCGAAGGTATGTCGAACGTGTCCACATCAGGGGTTGCCTACTGTGAAGTTATTCCCTGGGTGCCCTCGATTTTGTGGCCAAGGACAGAAGGGGCCGTTGTGTGTCCACGGGTAAAATGGAGGGCTCTGCGGAACCGGCCGGTTAGGCTGGACCTCTCCTATTGGCTCAGTGGTTGTGACCCGTCCCCGTCAGAAGTTCCGGCCAGCCTTGCGGTGGCTGTCTCCATGGTGATTGGGAAGGAAGCCTTAGGCCCCGCACTCAGCCTTCACCTGGCCCACCTGGCCTCTTTACCCTCATCTAGACCGCTGTGTAGATGAAAGAAAGGTTGTCGGCCAGTGACCACGTGTCCTTCATTTCCTTTGAAGGATTAAGCTCCTTGCCTGGGCAGAAGACAGCCAAGGTCAGCCTGAGCCTAGACACCTAGTGACCTGTGACACTGCAGACAGTGATAGATGTTGATGTCCACGCTCAGGTATCCGCAGGTGGCGGATCGAGAGTGGTCGGAGGTGAAGTGTAACTGGAGGTCACACACTGACAAGGGCACGGGCCAAAGGTCGGGAAAAATAGCTGAGGTCGTGGAGCTCTAGCGGAGCCAGTCTAGGGCCGAGGCCTCCCTCCTGTCCGTGGCAAAGAGGTGATCCGTATGGCGCCATGCGCAGCCTCTGGACTGCTGGGGCCCTGGATGCCCGGATTTCGGCCTTGTCTTCGGAGAAGTGACGCACATGCAGTGTGCCACCGGAGGCTGTGGCCCAGCAGAGGGCAAAATCTTGAAAATGGGGGCTTCAGTTGACTTTGCCTGTGCTCTCCTTTGGCTGAGTGACATCCTGTGTTTCCTAGCAGGAGAAGGCATTCGTGGAGAGAGGCGGATTCCCTGTGTGCAGGCAAAGTGTGTGCTGAGATGATGAGTCGCTGGAGACCGGGGTGGACTCTTCAGACCCAGGATAGGCCTCTGGCAGGTATGTGTCAATGTTTTCTGCCCTTCGCACTCAGCCAGGTATTTGCATACAATGTTACCAGCGGAAGTAGTAGTCTCCGGAGAGGCTGCCACATGTCAGCAAGCTTCACCTGGCCAGGGTCCGCCGGTGATGTAGCTACCCCATCAGTCACTACTCTCTAGACCTTCCAGATAAACTACCAGATCTTGTCTGCCCATGGGCAACCAGTAGAGCCAGAGGCCTTCCCCCTTTGCTCTTTGGTCTCTAGGCACTCTATCAGGCACTCCAAGCTGTGAAGTGACTCAGGGGGAGAAGGAAGAGATTTCAGAGAATGAACACATCCAGAGAGAGACAGAGAGAGGCAAGAGATGCTGAGTGGGGATGCCTTGCGTAGTGATATCCTCAGGGAAGTGGGAAAGAGGTACCTGGCCTGCTCTGCCAATGCCCCGAACCAGTCCGCACCAGGGGCTCCCCTGTGCCTGCGTAGGCTTTCCCAGGGTGTGCTCAAATCCTGTGGCCACTAGGTGTCATAGGTCATAATGGAGGGCCCTGTGTCATCTGCCTGGTGGGCCAGATCTCTGCCATTGGCTCAGTCTTGTCACCGGGCCCATCATAAGCTCCGCCTACTCTTCCGGTGGTGGGACTGTCTCCATGGTGATGGCAAAGGAGCCTTAGTCCCGCCCACCTGGCCTTGACTTCACCTAGCTGGCCTGCTGACCCTCACTCAGACCTCTGTGTTGATAAAAATTAATGTCGGCCAGTGCCCAGGTGTCAGCATCTGGGATAAAGGATTCCGGACCTTGCCGGGGGAGAAGGCAGCCTAGGTCAGCTGGTACCTGGAAGTCTAGTGACTCGTGACACTGCTGCCAGTGACAGACAAATGGTGACTCCCACACTCACATATCCCCTGGTGGCAGAATGATAGTGATGGGTGGAGAAACATCGCTCCGGAGCACTCGCGCAGTGGGGCACCGGCCAGAGGCCAGGGCCAGTAGTGGACGTCGCGGAGCTGAATGGCGAGCCAGTGAAGGGCCCAAGGATCCCTCTTGTATGTGGGAAACATGTCGTCCGGGTCCCCACGTCCATAAACCACTGGATTGCTGGGGCCTGGGACGCCAGGATTTCGGCCTTGCCTTCGCAGCCCGGCCACATAGGCAGCCTTCCACCGGAGGCGGGGATACGTAGACAGCAAAAATGTGAGAAAATGGCAGTGTCTCCTCGATTTCCCTGCATCGGCCTTTTTGAGCGGCATGCTTTTTTCCTAGTAGGATGAGGCACCGACGGAGAAAGGCAGGATTATGTGTGCAGGAAAGGTATGTGCTGAGAAGGTGACAAGTTTGAGACCAGGTTGGGATCTTTAGTCCCAGGAAAGGCCCCTGGCAGGTGTGGGTCAATGTTCTGTGCCCATCCCACTTGGCGTGGGGAGGTTTACACCATACAAAGCAGCAGCGGAATTATTCTTTCCCCAGAGGTTGCATGTGCCCACAAGCTCCACCTGGCCAGGGTCCGCCCCTACCGTGTTGCCCATGTCGATCAACAGAAGCTAAGAGCTTCCAGAGAGACTAACTGCTATTCTCTAGCTACGGGGAAGCGGTACAGCCAGAAGCCTCCCCTGTTTCATCTCCAGGTTCTCTCTCAGGCCCCTCATAGTTGTGATGTGTCTCAGGGGTAGAAAAAAGAGATTTCTTTAAAAGAACACATACAAAGAGGGGCCATAGATGCTGAGGAAGGGCGCCTTGCCTACTGATATCGTAGCGTAAGTGGAAAAGAGGTACCTGCCTGCTGTCCCAGTATGTCGAACGTGTCCACATCAGGGGTTGCCTACTGTGAAGTTATTCCCTGGGTGCCCTCGATTTTGTGGCCAAGGACAGAAGGGCCGTTGTGTGTCCACGGGTAAAATGGAGGGCTCTGCGGAACCGGCCGGTTAGGCTGGACCTCTCCTATTGGCTCAGTGGTTGTGACCCGTCCCCGTCAGAAGTTCCGGCCAGCCTTGCGGTGGCTGTCTCCATGGTGATTGGGAAGGAAGCCTTAGGCCCCGCACTCAGCCTTCACCTGGCCCACCTGGCCTCTTTACCCTCATCTAGACCGCTGTGTCGATGAAAGAAAGGTTGTCGGCCAGTGACCACGTGTCCTTCATTTCCTTTGAAGGATTAAGCTCCTTGCCTAGGCAGAAGACAGCCAAGGTCAGCCTGAGCCTAGACACCTAGTGACCTGTGACACTGCAGACAGTGATAGATGTTGATGTCCACGCTCAGGTAGCCACAGGTGGCGGATCGAGAGTGGTCGGAGGTGAAGTGTAACTGGAGGTCACACACTGACAAGGGCACGGGCCAAAGGTCGGGAAAAATAGCTGAGGTCGTGGAGCTCTAGCGGAGCCAGTCTAGGGCCGAGGCCTCCCTCCTGTACGTGGCAAAGAGGTGATCCGTATGGCGCCATGCGCAGCCTCTGGACTGCTGGGGCCCTGGATGCCCGGATTTCGGCCTTGTCTTCGGAGAAGTGACGCACATGCAGCGTGCCACCGGAGGCTGTGGCCCAGCAGAGGGCAAAATCTTGAAAATGGGGGCTTCAGTTGACTTTGCCTGTGCTCTCCTTTGGCTGAGTGACATCCTGTGTTTCCTAGCAGGAGAAGGCATTCGTGGAGAGAGGCGGATTCCCTGTGTGCAGGCAAAGTGTGTGCTGAGATGATGAGTCGCTGGAGACCGGGGTGGACTCTTCAGACCCAGGATAGGCCTCTGGCAGGTATGTGTCAATGTTTTCTGCCCTTCGCACTCAGCCAGGTATTTGCATACAATGTTACCAGCGGAAGTAGTAGTCTCCGGAGAGGCTGCCACATGTCAGCAAGCTTCACCTGGCCAGGGTCCTCCGGTGATGCAGCTACCCCATCAGTCACTAGTCTCTAGACCTTCCAGATAAACTACCAGATCTTGTCTGCCCATGGGCAACCAGTAGAGCCAGAGGCCTTCCCCCTTTACTCTTTGGTCTCTAGGCACTCTATCAGGCATTCCAAGCTGTGAAGTGACTCAGGGGGAGAAGGAAGAGATTTCAGAGAATGAACACATCCAGAGAGAGACAGAGAGAGGCAAGAGATGCTGAGTGGGGATGCCTTGCGTAGTGATATCCTCAGGGAAGTGGGAAAGAGGTACCTGGCCTGCTCTGCCAATGCCCCGAACCAGTCCGCACCAGGGGCTCCCCTGTGCCTGCGTAGGCTTTCCCAGGGTGTGCTCAAATCCTGTGGCCACTAGGTGTCATAGGTCATAATGGAGGGCCCTGTGTCATCTGCCTGGTGGGCCAGATCTCTGCCATTGGCTCAGTCTTGTCACCGGGCCCATCATAAGCTCCGCCTACTCTTCCGGTGGTGGGACTGTCTCCATGGTGATGGCAAAGGAGCCTTAGTCCCGCCCACCTGGCCTTGACTTCACCTAGCTGGCCTGCTGACCCTCACTCAGACCTCTGTGTTGATAAAAATTAATGTCGGCCAGTGCCCAGGTGTCAGCATCTGGGATAAAGGATTCCGGACCTTGCCGGGGGAGAAGGCAGCCTAGGTCAGCTGGTACCTGGAAGTCTAGTGACTCGTGACACTGCTGCCAGTGACAGACTAGTGGTGACTCCCACACTCACATATCCCCTGGTGGCAGAATGATAGTGATGGGTGGAGAAACATCGCTCCGGAGCACTCGCGCAGTGGGGCACCGGCCAGAGGCCAGGGCCAGTAGTGGACGTCGCGGAGCTGAATGGCGAGCCAGTGAAGGGCCCAAGGATCCCTCTTGTATGTGGGAAACATGTCGTCCGGGTCCCCACGTCCATAAACCACTGGATTGCTGGGGCCCGGGACGCCAGGATTTCGGCCTTGCCTTCGCAGCCCGGCCACATAGGCAGCCTTCCACCGGAGGCGGGGATACGTAGACAGCAAAAATGTGGAAAATGGCAGTGTCTCCTCGATTTCCCTGCATCGGCCTTTTTGAGCGGCATGCTTTTTTCCTAGTAGGATGAGGCACCGACGGAGAAAGGCAGGATTATGTGTGCAGGAAAGGTATGTGCTGAGAAGGTGACAAGTTTGAGACCAGGTTGGGATCTTTAGTCCCAGGAAAGGCCCCTGGCAGGTGTGGGTCAATGTTCTGTGCCCATCCCACTTGGCGTGGGGAGGTTTACACCATACAAAGCAGCAGCGGAATTATTCTTTCCCCAGAGGTTGCATGTGCCCACAAGCTCCGCCTGGCCAGGGTCCGCCCCTACCGTGTTGCCCATGTCGATCAACAGAAGCTAAGAGCTTCCAGAGAGACTAACTGCTATTCTCTAGCCACGGGGAAGCGGTACAGCCAGAAGCCTCCCCTGTTTCATCTCCAGGTTCTCTCTCAGGCCCCTCATAGTTGTGATGTGTCTCAGGGGTAGCAAAAAGAGATTTCTTTAAAAGAACACATACAAAGAGGGGCCATAGATGCTGAGGAAGGGCGCCTTGCCTACTGATATCGTAGCGTAAGTGGAAAAGAGGTACCTGCCTGCTGTCCCAGTATGTCGAACCTGTCCACATCAGGGGTTGCCTACTGTGAAGTTATTCCCTGGGTGCCCTCGATTTTGTGGCCAAGGACAGAAGGGGCCGTTGTGTGTCCACGGGTAAAATGGAGGGCTCTGCGGAACCGGCCGGTTAGGCTGGACCTCTCCTATTGGCTCAGTGGTTGTGACCCGTCCCCGTCAGAAGTTCCGGCCAGCCTTGCGGTGGCTGTCTCCATGGTGATTGGGAAGGAAGCCTTAGGCCCCGCACTCAGCCTTCACCTGGCCCACCTGGCCTCTTTACCCTCATCTAGACCGCTGTGTAGATGAAAGAAAGGATGTCGGCCAGTGACCATGTGTCCTCATTTCCTTTGAAGGATTAAGCTCCTTGCCTGGGCAGAAGACAGCCAAGGTCAGCCTGAGCCTAGACACCTAGTGACCTGTGACACTGCAGACAGTGATAGATGTTGATGTCCACGCTCAGGTAGCCGCAGGTGGCGGATCGAGAGTGGTCGGAGGTGAAGTGTAACTAGAGGTCACACACTGACAAGGGCACGGGCCAAAGGTCGGGAAAAATAGCTGAGGTCGTGGAGCTCTAGCAGAGCCAGTCTAGGGCCGAGGCCTCCCTCCTGTACGTGGCAAAGAGGTGATCCGTATGGCGCCATGCACAGCCTCTGGACTGCTGGGGCCCTGGATGCCCGGATTTCGGCCTTGTCTTCGGAGAAGTGAGGCACATGCAGTGTGCCACCGGAGGCTGTGGCCCAGCAGAGGGCAAAATCTTGAAAATGCGGGCTTCAGTTGACTTTGCCTGAGCTCTCCTTTGGCTGAGTGCCATCCTGTGTTTCCTAGCAGGAGAAGGCATTCGTGGAGAGAGGCGGATTCCCTGTGTGCAGGCAAAGTGTGTGCTGAGATGATGAGTCGCTGGAGACCGGGGTGGACTCTTCAGACCCAGGATAGGCCTCTGGCAGGTATGTGTCAATGTTTTCTGCCCTTCGCACTCAGCCAGGTATTTGCATACAATGTTACCAGCGGAATTAGTAGTCTCCGGAGAGGCTGCCACATGTCAGCAAGCTTCACCTGGCCAGGGTCCGCCGGTGATGTAGCTACCCCATCAGTCACTACTCTCTAGACCTTCCAGATAAACTACCAGATCTTGTCTGCCCACGGGCAAGCAGTAGAGCCAGAGGCCTTTCCCCTTTACTCTTTGGTCTCTAGGCACTCTATCAGGCACTCCAAGCTGTGAAGTGACTCAGGGGGAGAAGGAAGAGATTTCAGAGAATGAACACATCCAGAGAGAGACAGAGAGAGAGAGGCAAGAGATGCTGAGTGGGGATGCCTTGCGTAGCGATATCCTCAGGAAAGTGGGAAAGAGGTACCTGGCCTGCTCTGCCAATGCCCTGAACCAGTCCGCACCAGGGGCTCCCCTGTGCCTGCGTAGGCTTTCCCAGGGTGTGCTCAAATCCTGTGGCCACTAGGTGTCATAGGTCATAATGGAGGGCCCTGTGTCATCTGCCTGGCGGGCCAGATCTCTGCCATTGGCTCAGTCTTGTCACCAGGCCCATCATAAGCTCCGCCTACTCTTCCGGTGGTGGGACTGTCTCCATGGTGATGGCAAAGGAGCCTTAGTCCCGCCCACCTGGCCTTGACTTCACCTAGCTGGCCTGCTGACCCTCACTCAGACCTCTGTGTTGATAACAATTAATGTCGGCCAGTGCCCAGGTGTCAGCATCTGGGATAAAGGATTCCGGACCTTGCCTGGGGCAGAAGGCAGCCTAGGTCAGCTGGTACCTGGAAGTCTAGTGACTCGTGACACTGCTGCCAGTGACAGACAAATGGTGACTCCCACACTCACATATCCCCTGGTGGCAGAATGATAGTGATGGGTGGAGAAACATCGCTCCGGAGCACTCGCGCAATGGGGCACCGGCCAAAGGCCAGGGCCAGTAGTGGACGTCGCGGAGCTGAATGGCGAGCCAGTGAAGGGCCCAAGGATTCCTCTTGGATGTGGGAAACATGTCATCCGGGTCCCCACGTCCATAAACCACTGGATTGCTGGGGCCCGGGATGCCAGGATTTCGGCCTTGCCTTCGCAGCCCGGCCACATAGGCAGCCTTCCGCCGGAGGCGGGGATATGTAGACAGCAAAAATGTGGAAAATAGCAGTGTCTCCTCGATTTCTCTGGCATCGGCCTTTTTGAGCGGCATGCTTTTTTCCTAGTAGGATGAGGCACCGACGGAGAAAGGCAGGATTATGTGTGCAGGAAAGGTATGTGCTGAGAAGGTGACAAGTTTGAGACCAGGTTGGGATCTTTAGTCCCAGGAAAGGCCCCTGGCAGGTGTGGGTCAATGTTCTGTGCCCATCCCACTTGGCGTGGGGAGGTTTACACCATACAAAGCAGCAGCGGAATTATTCTTTCCCCAGAGGTTGCATGTGCCCACAAGCTCCACCTGGCCAGGGTCCGCCCCTACCGTGTTGCCCATGTCGATCAACAGAAGCTAAGAGCTTCCAGAGAGACTAACTGCTATTCTCTAGCTACGGGGAAGCGGTACAGCCAGAAGCCTCCCCTGTTTCATCTCCAGGTTCTCTCTCAGGCCCCTCATAGTTGTGATGTGTCTCAGGGGTAGAAAAAAGAGATTTCTTTAAAAGAACACATACAAAGAGGGGCCATAGATGCTGAGGAAGGGCGCCTTGCCTACTGATATCGTAGCGTAAGTGGAAAAGAGGTACCTGCCTGCTGTCCCAGTATGTCGAACCTGTCCACATCAGGGGTTGCCTACTGTGAAGTTATTCCCTGGGTGCCCTCGATTTTGTGGCCAAGGACAGAAGGGGCCGTTGTGTGTCCACGGGTAAAATGGAGGGCTCTGCGGAACCGGCCGGTTAGGCTGGACCTCTCCTATTGGCTCAGTGGTTGTGACCCGTCCCCGTCAGAGGTTCCGGCCAGCCTTGCGGTGGCTGTCTCCATGGTGATTGGGAAGGAAGCCTTAGGCCCCGCACTCAGCCTTCACCTGGCCCACCTGGCCTCTTTACCCTCATCTAGACCGCTGTGTAGATGAAAGAAAGGTTGTCGGCCAGTGACCACGTGTCCTTCATTTCCTTTGAAGGATTAAGCTCCTTGCCTGGGCAGAAGACAGCCAAGGTCAGCCTGAGCCTAGACACCTAGTGACCTGTGACACTGCAGACAGTGATAGATGTTGATGTCCACGCTCAGGTATCCGCAGGTGGCGGATCGAGAGTGGTCGGAGGTGAAGTGTAACTGGAGGTCACACACTGACAAGGGCACGGGCCAAAGGTCGGGAAAAATAGCTGAGGTCGTGGAGCTCTAGCGGAGCCAGTCTAGGGCCGAGGCCTCCCTCCTGTCCGTGGCAAAGAGGTGATCCGTATGGCGCCATGCGCAGCCTCTGGACTGCTGGGGCCCTGGATGCCCGGATTTCGGCCTTGTCTTCGGAGAAGTGACGCACATGCAGTGTGCCACCGGAGGCTGTGGCCCAGCAGAGGGCAAAATCTTGAAAATGGGGGCTTCAGTTGACTTTGCCTGTGCTCTCCTTTGGCTGAGTGACATCCTGTGTTTCCTAGCAGGAGAAGGCATTCGTGGAGAGAGGCGGATTCCCTGTGTGCAGGCAAAGTGTGTGCTGAGATGATGAGTCGCTGGAGACCGGGGTGGACTCTTCAGACCCAGGATAGGCCTCTGGCAGGTATGTGTCAATGTTTTCTGCCCTTCGCACTCAGCCAGGTATTTGCATACAATGTTACCAGCGGAAGTAGTAGTCTCCGGAGAGGCTGCCACATGTCAGCAAGCTTCACCTGGCCAGGGTCCGCCGGTGATGTAGCTACCCCATCAGTCACTACTCTCTAGACCTTCCAGATAAACTACCAGATCTTGTCTGCCCATGGGCAACCAGTAGAGCCAGAGGCCTTCCCCCTTTGCTCTTTGGTCTCTAGGCACTCTATCAGGCACTCCAAGCTGTGAAGTGACTCAGGGGGAGAAGGAAGAGATTTCAGAGAATGAACACATCCAGAGAGAGACAGAGAGAGGCAAGAGATGCTGAGTGGGGATGCCTTGCGTAGTGATATCCTCAGGGAAGTGGGAAAGAGGTACCTGGCCTGCTCTGCCAATGCCCTGAACCAGTCCGCACCAGGGGCTCCCCTGTGCCTGCGTAGGCTTTCCCAGGGTGTGCTCAAATCCTGTGGCCACTAGGTGTCATAGGTCATAATGGAGGGCCCTGTGTCATCTGCCTGGTGGGCCAGATCTCTGCCATTGGCTCAGTCTTGTCACCGGGCCCATCATAAGCTCCGCCTACTCTTCCGGTGGTGGGACTGTCTCCATGGTGATGGCAAAGGAGCCTTAGTCCCGCCCACCTGGCCTTGACTTCACCTAGCTGGCCTGCTGACCCTCACTCAGACCTCTGTGTTGATAAAAATTAATGTCGGCCAGTGCCCAGGTGTCAGCATCTGGGATAAAGGATTCCGGACCTTGCCGGGGGAGAAGGCAGCCTAGGTCAGCTGGTACCTGGAAGTCTAGTGACTCGTGACACTGCTGCCAGTGACAGACAAATGGTGACTCCCACACTCACATATCCCCTGGTGGCAGAATGATAGTGATGGGTGGAGAAACATCGCTCCGGAGCACTCGCGCAGTGGGGCACCGACCAGAGGCCAGGGCCAGTAGTGGACGTCGCGGAGCTGAATGGCGAGCCAGTGAAGGGCCCAAGGATCCCTCTTGTATGTGGGAAACATGTCGTCCGGGTCCCCACGTCCATAAACCACTGGATTGCTGGGGCCCGGGACGCCAGGATTTCGGCCTTGCCTTCGCAGCCCGGCCACATAGGCAGCCTTCCACCGGAGGCGGGGATACGTAGACAGCAAAAATGTGGAAAATGGCAGTGTCTCCTCGATTTCCCTGCATCGGCCTTTTTGAGCGGCATGCTTTTTTCCTAGTAGGATGAGGCACCGACGGAGAAAGGCAGGATTATGTGTGCAGGAAAGGTATGTGCTGAGAAGGTGACAAGTTTGAGACCAGGTTGGGATCTTTAGTCCCAGGAAAGGCCCCTGGCAGGTGTGGGTCAATGTTCTGTGCCCATCCCACTTGGCGTGGGGAGGTTTACACCATACAAAGCAGCAGCGGAATTATTCTTTCCCCAGAGGTTGCATGTGCCCACAAGCTCCGCCTGGCCAGGGTCCGCCCCTACCGTGTTGCCCATGTCGATCAACAGAAGCTAAGAGCTTCCAGAGAGACTAACTGCTATTCTCTAGCCACGGGGAAGCGGTACAGCCAGAAGCCTCCCCTGTTTCATCTCCAGGTTCTCTCTCAGGCCCCTCATAGTTGTGATGTGTCTCAGGGGTAGCAAAAAGAGATTTCTTTAAAAGAACACATACAAAGAGGGGCCATAGATGCTGAGGAAGGGCGCCTTGCCTACTGATATCGTAGCGTAAGTGGAAAAGAGGTACCTGCCTGCTGTCCCAGTATGTCGAACGTGTCCACATCAGGGGTTGCCTACTGTGAAGTTATTCCCTGGGTGCCCTCGATTTTGTGGCCAAGGACAGAAGGGGCCGTTGTGTGTCCACGGGTAAAATGGAGGGCTCTGCGGAACCGGCCGGTTAGGCTGGACCTCTCCTATTGGCTCAGTGGTTGTGACCCGTCCCCGTCAGAAGTTCCGGCCAGCCTTGCAGTGGCTGTCTCCATGGTGATTGGGAAGGAAGCCTTAGGCCCCGCACTCAGCCTTCACCTGGCCCACCTGGCCTCTTTACCCTCATCTAGACCGCTGTGTAGATGAAAGAAAGGATGTCGGCCAGTGACCATGTGTCCTCATTTCCTTTGAAGGATTAAGCTCCTTGCCTGGGCAGAAGACAGCCAAGGTCAGCCTGAGCCTAGACACCTAGTGACCTGTGACACTGCAGACAGTGATAGATGTTGATGTCCACGCTCAGGTAGCCGCAGGTGGCGGATCGAGAGTGGTCGGAGGTGAAGTGTAACTAGAGGTCACACACTGACAAGGGCACGGGCCAAAGGTCGGGAAAAATAGCTGAGGTCGTGGAGCTCTAGCAGAGCCAGTCTAGGGCCGAGGCCTCCCTCCTGTACGTGGCAAAGAGGTGATCCGTATGCCGCCATGCACAGCCTCTGGACTGCTGGGGCCCTGGATGCCCGGATTTCGGCCTTGTCTTCGGAGAAGTGAGGCACATGCAGTGTGCCACCGGAGGCTGTGGCCCAGCAGAGGGCAAAATCTTGAAAATGCGGGCTTCAGTTGACTTTGCCTGAGCTCTCCTTTGGCTGAGTGCCATCCTGTGTTTCCTAGCAGGAGAAGGCATTCGTGGAGAGAGGCGGATTCCCTGTGTGCAGGCAAAGTGTGTGCTGAGATGATGAGTCGCTGGAGACCGGGGTGGACTCTTCAGACCCAGGATAGGCCTCTGGCAGGTATGTGTCAATGTTTTCTGCCCTTCGCACTCAGCCAGGTATTTGCATACAATGTTACCAGCGGAATTAGTAGTCTCCGGAGAGGCTGCCACATGTCAGCAAGCTTCACCTGGCCAGGGTCCGCCGGTGATGTAGCTACCCCATCAGTCACTACTCTCTAGACCTTCCAGATAAACTACCAGATCTTGTCTGCCCACGGGCAAGCAGTAGAGCCAGAGGCCTTCCCCCTTTACTCTTTGGTCTCTAGGCACTCTATCAGGCACTCCAAGCTGTGAAGTGACTCAGGGGGAGAAGGAAGAGATTTCAGAGAATGAACACATCCAGAGAGAGACAGAGAGAGAGAGGCAAGAGATGCTGAGTGGGGATGCCTTGCGTAGCGATATCCTCAGGAAAGTGGGAAAGAGGTACCTGGCCTGCTCTGCCAATGCCCTGAACCAGTCCGCACCAGGGGCTCCCCTGTGCCTGCGTAGGCTTTCCCAGGGTGTGCTCAAATCCTGTGGCCACTAGGTGTCATAGGTCATAATGGAGGGCCCTGTGTCATCTGCCTGGCGGGCCAGATCTCTGCCATTGGCTCAGTCTTGTCACCAGGCCCATCATAAGCTCCGCCTACTCTTCCGGTGGTGGGACTGTCTCCATGGTGATGGCAAAGGAGCCTTAGTCCCGCCCACCTGGCCTTGACTTCACCTAGCTGGCCTGCTGACCCTCACTCAGACCTCTGTGTTGATAACAATTAATGTCGGCCAGTGCCCAGGTGTCAGCATCTGGGATAAAGGATTCCGGACCTTGCCTGGGGCAGAAGGCAGCCTAGGTCAGCTGGTACCTGGAAGTCTAGTGACTCGTGACACTGCTGCCAGTGACAGACAAATGGTGACTCCCACACTCACATATCCCCTGGTGGCAGAATGATAGTGATGGGTGGAGAAACATCGCTCCGGAGCACTCGCGCAATGGGGCACCGGCCAAAGGCCAGGGCCAGTAGTGGACGTCGCGGAGCTGAATGGCGAGCCAGTGAAGGGCCCAAGGATTCCTCTTGGATGTGGGAAACATGTCATCCGGGTCCCCACGTCCATAAACCACTGGATTGCTGGGGCCCGGGATGCCAGGATTTCGGCCTTGCCTTCGCAGCCCGGCCACATAGGCAGCCTTCCGCCGGAGGCGGGGATATGTAGACAGCAAAAATGTGGAAAATAGCAGTGTCTCCTCGATTTCTCTGGCATCGGCCTTTTTGAGCGGCATGCTTTTTTCCTAGTAGGATGAGGCACCGACGGAGAAAGGCAGGATTATGTGTGCAGGAAAGGTATGTGCTGAGAAGGTGACAAGTTTGAGACCAGGTTGGGATCTTTAGTCCCAGGAAAGGCCCCTGGCAGGTGTGGGTCAATGTTCTGTGCCCATCCCACTTGGCGTGGGGAGGTTTACACCATACAAAGCAGCAGCGGAATTATTCTTTCCCCAGAGGTTGCATGTGCCCACAAGCTCCACCTGGCCAGGGTCCGCCCCTACCGTGTTGCCCATGTCGATCAAGAGAAGCTAAGAGCTTCCAGAGAGACTAACTGCTATTCTCTAGCTACGGGGAAGCGGTACAGCCAGAAGCCTCCCCTGTTTCATCTCCAGGTTCTCTCTCAGGCCCCTCATAGTTGTGATGTGTCTCAGGGGTAGAAAAAAGAGATTTCTTTAAAAGAACACATACAAAGAGGGGCCATAGATGCTGAGGAAGGGCGCCTTGCCTACTGATATCGTAGCGTAAGTGGAAAAGAGGTACCTGCCTGCTGTCCCAGTATGTCGAACCTGTCCACATCAGGGGTTGCCTACTGTGAAGTTATTCCCTGGGTGCCCTCGATTTTGTGGCCAAGGACAGAAGGGGCCGTTGTGTGTCCACGGGTAAAATGGAGGGCTCTGCGGAACCGGCCGGTTAGGCTGGACCTCTCCTATTGGCTCAGTGGTTGTGACCCGTCCCCGTCAGAAGTTCCGGCCAGCCTTGCGGTGGCTGTCTCCATGGTGATTGGGAAGGAAGCCTTAGGCCCCGCACTCAGCCTTCACCTGGCCCACCTGGCCTCTTTACCCTCATCTAGACCGCTGTGTAGATGAAAGAAAGGTTGTCGGCCAGTGACCACGTGTCCTTCATTTCCTTTGAAGGATTAAGCTCCTTGCCTGGGCAGAAGACAGCCAAGGTCAGCCTGAGCCTAGACACCTAGTGACCTGTGACACTGCAGACAGTGATAGATGTTGATGTCCACGCTCAGGTATCCGCAGGTGGCGGATCGAGAGTGGTCGGAGGTGAAGTGTAACTGGAGGTCACACACTGACAAGGGCACGGGCCAAAGGTCGGGAAAAATAGCTGAGGTCGTGGAGCTCTAGCGGAGCCAGTCTAGGGCCGAGGCCTCCCTCCTGTCCGTGGCAAAGAGGTGATCCGTATGGCGCCATGCGCAGCCTCTGGACTGCTGGGGCCCTGGATGCCCGGATTTCGGCCTTGTCTTCGGAGAAGTGACGCACATGCAGTGTGCCACCGGAGGCTGTGGCCCAGCAGAGGGCAAAATCTTGAAAATGGGGGCTTCAGTTGACTTTGCCTGTGCTCTCCTTTGGCTGAGTGACATCCTGTATTTCCTAGCAGGAGAAGGCATTCGTGGAGAGAGGCGGATTCCCTGTGTGCAGGCAAAGTGTGTGCTGAGATGATGAGTCGCTGGAGACCGGGGTGGACTCTTCAGACCCAGGATAGGCCTCTGGCAGGTATGTGTCAATGTTTTCTGCCCTTCGCACTCAGCCAGGTATTTGCATACAATGTTACCAGCGGAAGTAGTAGTCTCCGGAGAGGCTGCCACATGTCAGCAAGCTTCACCTGGCCAGGGTCCGCCGGTGATGTAGCTACCCCATCAGTCACTACTCTCTAGACCTTCCAGATAAACTACCAGATCTTGTCTGCCCATGGGCAACCAGTAGAGCCAGAGGCCTTCCCCCTTTGCTCTTTGGTCTCTAGGCACTCTATCAGGCACTCCAAGCTGTGAAGTGACTCAGGGGGAGAAGGAAGAGATTTCAGAGAATGAACACATCCAGAGAGAGACAGAGAGAGGCAAGAGATGCTGAGTGGGGATGCCTTGCGTAGTGATATCCTCAGGGAAGTGGGAAAGAGGTACCTGGCCTGCTCTGCCAATGCCCTGAACCAGTCCGCACCAGGGGCTCCCCTGTGCCTGCGTAGGCTTTCCCAGGGTGTGCTCAAATCCTGTGGCCACTAGGTGTCATAGGTCATAATGGAGGGCCCTGTGTCATCTGCCTGGTGGGCCAGATCTCTGCCATTGGCTCAGTCTTGTCACCGGGCCCATCATAAGCTCCGCCTACTCTTCCGGTGGTGGGACTGTCTCCATGGTGATGGCAAAGGAGCCTTAGTCCCGCCCACCTGGCCTTGACTTCACCTAGCTGGCCTGCTGACCCTCACTCAGACCTCTGTGTTGATAAAAATTAATGTCGGCCAGTGCCCAGGTGTCAGCATCTGGGATAAAGGATTCCGGACCTTGCCGGGGGAGAAGGCAGCCTAGGTCAGCTGGTACCTGGAAGTCTAGTGACTCGTGACACTGCTGCCAGTGACAGACAAATGGTGACTCCCACACTCACATATCCCCTGGTGGCAGAATGATAGTGATGGGTGGAGAAACATCGCTCCGGAGCACTCGCGCAGTGGGGCACCGGCCAGAGGCCAGGGCCAGTAGTGGACGTCGCGGAGCTGAATGGCGAGCCAGTGAAGGGCCCAAGGATCCCTCTTGTATGTGGGAAACATGTCGTCCGGGTCCCCACGTCCATAAACCACTGGATTGCTGGGGCCCGGGACGCCAGGATTTCGGCCTTGCCTTCGCAGCCCGGCCACATAGGCAGCCTTCCACCGGAGGCGGGGATACGTAGACAGCAAAAATGTGGAAAATGGCAGTGTCTCCTCGATTTCCCTGCATCGGCCTTTTTGAGCGGCATGCTTTTTTCCTAGTAGGATGAGGCACCGACGGAGAAAGGCAGGATTATGTGTGCAGGAAAGGTATGTGCTGAGAAGGTGACAAGTTTGAGACCAGGTTGGGATCTTTAGTCCCAGGAAAGGCCCCTGGCAGGTGTGGGTCAATGTTCTGTGCCCATCCCACTTGGCGTGGGGAGGTTTACACCATACAAAGCAGCAGCGGAATTATTCTTTCCCCAGAGGTTGCATGTGCCCACAAGCTCCACCTGGCCAGGGTCCGCCCCTACCGTGTTGCCCATGTCGATCAACAGAAGCTAAGAGCTTCCAGAGAGACTAACTGCTATTCTCTAGCTACGGGGAAGCGGTACAGCCAGAAGCCTCCCCTGTTTCATCTCCAGGTTCTCTCTCAGGCCCCTCATAGTTGTGATGTGTCTCAGGGGTAGAAAAAAGAGATTTCTTTAAAAGAACACATACAAAGAGGGGCCATAGATGCTGAGGAAGGGCGCCTTGCCTACTGATATCGTAGCGTAAGTGGAAAAGAGGTACCTGCCTGCTGTCCCAGTATGTCGAACGTGTCCACATCAGGGGTTGCCTACTGTGAAGTTATTCCCTGGGTGCCCTCGATTTTGTGGCCAAGGACAGAAGGGGCCGTTGTGTGTCCACGGGTAAAATGGAGGGCTCTGCGGAACCGGCCGGTTAGGCTGGACCTCTCCTATTGGCTCAGTGGTTGTGACCCGTCCCCGTCAGAAGTTCCGGCCAGCCTTGCGGTGGCTGTCTCCATGGTGATTGGGAAGGAAGCCTTAGGCCCCGCACTCAGCCTTCACCTGGCCCACCTGGCCTCTTTACCCTCATCTAGACCGCTGTGTCGATGAAAGAAAGGTTGTCGGCCAGTGACCACGTGTCCTTCATTTCCTTTGAAGGATTAAGCTCCTTGCCTAGGCAGAAGACAGCCAAGGTCAGCCTGAGCCTAGACACCTAGTGACCTGTGACACTGCAGACAGTGATAGATGTTGATGTCCACGCTCAGGTAGCCACAGGTGGCGGATCGAGAGTGGTCGGAGGTGAAGTGTAACTGGAGGTCACACACTGACAAGGGCACGGGCCAAAGGTCGGGAAAAATAGCTGAGGTCGTGGAGCTCTAGCGGAGCCAGTCTAGGGCCGAGGCCTCCCTCCTGTACGTGGCAAAGAGGTGATCCGTATGGCGCCATGCGCAGCCTCTGGACTGCTGGGGCCCTGGATGCCCGGATTTCGGCCTTGTCTTCGGAGAAGTGACGCACATGCAGCGTGCCACCGGAGGCTGTGGCCCAGCAGAGGGCAAAATCTTGAAAATGGGGGCTTCAGTTGACTTTGCCTGTGCTCTCCTTTGGCTGAGTGACATCCTGTGTTTCCTAGCAGGAGAAGGCATTCGTGGAGAGAGGCGGATTCCCTGTGTGCAGGCAAAGTGTGTGCTGAGATGATGAGTCGCTGGAGACCGGGGTGGACTCTTCAGACCCAGGATAGGCCTCTGGCAGGTATGTGTCAATGTTTTCTGCCCTTCGCACTCAGCCAGGTATTTGCATACAATGTTACCAGCGGAAGTAGTAGTCTCCGGAGAGGCTGCCACATGTCAGCAAGCTTCACCTGGCCAGGGTCCTCCGGTGATGCAGCTACCCCATCAGTCACTACTCTCTAGACCTTCCAGATAAACTACCAGATCTTGTCTGCCCATGGGCAACCAGTAGAGCCAGAGGCCTTCCCCCTTTGCTCTTTGGTCTCTAGGCACTCTATCAGGCATTCCAAGCTGTGAAGTGACTCAGGGGGAGAAGGAAGAGATTTCAGAGAATGAACACATCCAGAGAGAGACAGAGAGAGGCAAGAGATGCTGAGTGGGGATGCCTTGCGTAGTGATATCCTCAGGGAAGTGGGAAAGAGGTACCTGGCCTGCTCTGCCAATGCCCCGAACCAGTCCGCACCAGGGGCTCCCCTGTGCCTGCGTAGGCTTTCCCAGGGTGTGCTCAAATCCTGTGGCCACTAGGTGTCATAGGTCATAATGGAGGGCCCTGTGTCATCTGCCTGGTGGGCCAGATCTCTGCCATTGGCTCAGTCTTGTCACCGGGCCCATCATAAGCTCCGCCTACTCTTCCGGTGGTGGGACTGTCTCCATGGTGATGGCAAAGGAGCCTTAGTCCCGCCCACCTGGCCTTGACTTCACCTAGCTGGCCTGCTGACCCTCACTCAGACCTCTGTGTTGATAAAAATTAATGTCGGCCAGTGCCCAGGTGTCAGCATCTGGGATAAAGGATTCCGGACCTTGCCGGGGGAGAAGGCAGCCTAGGTCAGCTGGTACCTGGAAGTCTAGTGACTCGTGACACTGCTGCCAGTGACAGACTAGTGGTGACTCCCACACTCACATATCCCCTGGTGGCAGAATGATAGTGATGGGTGGAGAAACATCGCTCCGGAGCACTCGCGCAGTGGGGCACCGGCCAGAGGCCAGGGCCAGTAGTGGACGTCGCGGAGCTGAATGGCGAGCCAGTGAAGGGCCCAAGGATCCCTCTTGTATGTGGGAAACATGTCGTCCGGGTCCCCACGTCCATAAACCACTGGATTGCTGGGGCCCGGGACGCCAGGATTTCGGCCTTGCCTTCGCAGCCCGGCCACATAGGCAGCCTTCCACCGGAGGCGGGGATACGTAGACAGCAAAAATGTGGAAAATGGCAGTGTCTCCTCGATTTCCCTGCATCGGCCTTTTTGAGCGGCATGCTTTTTTCCTAGTAGGATGAGGCACCGACGGAGAAAGGCAGGATTATGTGTGCAGGAAAGGTATGTGCTGAGAAGGTGACAAGTTTGAGACCAGGTTGGGATCTTTAGTCCCAGGAAAGGCCCCTGGCAGGTGTGGGTCAATGTTCTGTGCCCATCCCACTTGGCGTGGGGAGGTTTACACCATACAAAGCAGCAGCGGAATTATTCTTTCCCCAGAGGTTGCATGTGCCCACAAGCTCCGCCTGGCCAGGGTCCGCCCCTACCGTGTTGCCCATGTCGATCAACAGAAGCTAAGAGCTTCCAGAGAGACTAACTGCTATTCTCTAGCCACGGGGAAGCGGTACAGCCAGAAGCCTCCCCTGTTTCATCTCCAGGTTCTCTCTCAGGCCCCTCATAGTTGTGATGTGTCTCAGGGGTAGCAAAAAGAGATTTCTTTAAAAGAACACATACAAAGAGGGGCCATAGATGCTGAGGAAGGGCGCCTTGCCTACTGATATCGTAGCGTAAGTGGAAAAGAGGTACCTGCCTGCTGTCCCAGTATGTCGAACCTGTCCACATCAGGGGTTGCCTACTGTGAAGTTATTCCCTGGGTGCCCTCGATTTTGTGGCCAAGGACAGAAGGGGCCGTTGTGTGTCCACGGGTAAAATGGAGGGCTCTGCGGAACCGGCCGGTTAGGCTGGACCTCTCCTATTGGCTCAGTGGTTGTGACCCGTCCCCGTCAGAAGTTCCGGCCAGCCTTGCGGTGGCTGTCTCCATGGTGATTGGGAAGGAAGCCTTAGGCCCCGCACTCAGCCTTCACCTGGCCCACCTGGCCTCTTTACCCTCATCTAGACCGCTGTGTAGATGAAAGAAAGGATGTCGGCCAGTGACCATGTGTCCTCATTTCCTTTGAAGGATTAAGCTCCTTGCCTGGGCAGAAGACAGCCAAGGTCAGCCTGAGCCTAGACACCTAGTGACCTGTGACACTGCAGACAGTGATAGATGTTGATGTCCACGCTCAGGTAGCCGCAGGTGGCGGATCGAGAGTGGTCGGAGGTGAAGTGTAACTAGAGGTCACACACTGACAAGGGCACGGGCCAAAGGTCGGGAAAAATAGCTGAGGTCGTGGAGCTCTAGCAGAGCCAGTCTAGGGCCGAGGCCTCCCTCCTGTACGTGGCAAAGAGGTGATCCGTATGCCGCCATGCACAGCCTCTGGACTGCTGGGGCCCTGGATGCCCGGATTTCGGCCTTGTCTTCGGAGAAGTGAGGCACATGCAGTGTGCCACCGGAGGCTGTGGCCCAGCAGAGGGCAAAATCTTGAAAATGCGGGCTTCAGTTGACTTTGCCTGAGCTCTCCTTTGGCTGAGTGCCATCCTGTGTTTCCTAGCAGGAGAAGGCATTCGTGGAGAGAGGCGGATTCCCTGTGTGCAGGCAAAGTGTGTGCTGAGATGATGAGTCGCTGGAGACCGGGGTGGACTCTTCAGACCCAGGATAGGCCTCTGGCAGGTATGTGTCAATGTTTTCTGCCCTTCGCACTCAGCCAGGTATTTGCATACAATGTTACCAGCAATACTATCTCTCTATGGAGAGGCTGCCACATGTCAGCAAGCTTCACCTGGCCAGGGTCCGCCGGTGATGTAGCTACCCCATCAGTCACTACTCTCTAGACCTTCCAGATAAACTACCAGATCTTGTCTGCCCACGGGCAAGCAGTAGAGCCAGAGGCCTTCCCCCTTTACTCTTTGGTCTCTAGGCACTCTATCAGGCACTCCAAGCTGTGAAGTGACTCAGGGGGAGAAGGAAGAGATTTCAGAGAATGAACACATCCAGAGAGAGACAGAGAGAGAGAGGCAAGAGATGCTGAGTGGGGATGCCTTGCGTAGCGATATCCTCAGGAAAGTGGGAAAGAGGTACCTGGCCTGCTCTGCCAATGCCCTGAACCAGTCCGCACCAGGGGCTCCCCTGTGCCTGCGTAGGCTTTCCCAGGGTGTGCTCAAATCCTGTGGCCACTAGGTGTCATAGGTCATAATGGAGGGCCCTGTGTCATCTGCCTGGCGGGCCAGATCTCTGCCATTGGCTCAGTCTTGTCACCAGGCCCATCATAAGCTCCGCCTACTCTTCCGGTGGTGGGACTGTCTCCATGGTGATGGCAAAGGAGCCTTAGTCCCGCCCACCTGGCCTTGACTTCACCTAGCTGGCCTGCTGACCCTCACTCAGACCTCTGTGTTGATAACAATTAATGTCGGCCAGTGCCCAGGTGTCAGCATCTGGGATAAAGGATTCCGGACCTTGCCTGGGGCAGAAGGCAGCCTAGGTCAGCTGGTACCTGGAAGTCTAGTGACTCGTGACACTGCTGCCAGTGACAGACAAATGGTGACTCCCACACTCACATATCCCCTGGTGGCAGAATGATAGTGATGGGTGGAGAAACATCGCTCCGGAGCACTCGCGCAATGGGGCACCGGCCAAAGGCCAGGGCCAGTAGTGGACGTCGCGGAGCTGAATGGCGAGCCAGTGAAGGGCCCAAGGATTCCTCTTGGATGTGGGAAACATGTCATCCGGGTGCCCACGTCCATAAACCACTGGATTGCTGGGGCCCGGGATGCCAGGATTTCGGCCTTGCCTTCGCAGCCCGGCCACATAGGCAGCCTTCCGCCGGAGGCGGGGATATGTAGACAGCAAAAATGTGGAAAATGGCAGTGTCTCCTCGATTTCTCTGGCATCGGCCTTTTTGAGCGGCATGCTCTTTTCCTAGTAGGATGAGGCACCGACGGAGAAAGGCAGGATTATGTGTGCAGGAAAGGTATGTGCTGAGAAGGTGACAAGTTTGAGACCAGGTTGGGATCTTTAGTCCCAGGAAAGGCCCCTGGCAGGTGTGGGTCAATGTTCTGTGCCCATCCCACTTGGCGTGGGGAGGTTTACACCATACAAAGCAGCAGCGGAATTATTCTTTCCCCAGAGGTTGCATGTGCCCACAAGCTCCACCTGGCCAGGGTCCGCCCCTACCGTGTTGCCCATGTCGATCAACAGAAGCTAAGAGCTTCCAGAGAGACTAACTGCTATTCTCTAGCTACGGGGAAGCGGTACAGCCAGAAGCCTCCCCTGTTTCATCTCCAGGTTCTCTCTCAGGCCCCTCATAGTTGTGATGTGTCTCAGGGGTAGAAAAAAGAGATTTCTTTAAAAGAACACATACAAAGAGGGGCCATAGATGCTGAGGAAGGGCGCCTTGCCTACTGATATCGTAGCGTAAGTGGAAAAGAGGTACCTGCCTGCTGTCCCAGTATGTCGAACGTGTCCACATCAGGGGTTGCCTACTGTGAAGTTATTCCCTGGGTGCCCTCGATTTTGTGGCCAAGGACAGAAGGGGCCGTTGTGTGTCCACGGGTAAAATGGAGGGCTCTGCGGAACCGGCCGGTTAGGCTGGACCTCTCCTATTGGCTCAGTGGTTGTGACCCGTCCCCGTCAGAAGTTCCGGCCAGCCTTGCGGTGGCTGTCTCCATGGTGATTGGGAAGGAAGCCTTAGGCCCCGCACTCAGCCTTCACCTGGCCCACCTGGCCTCTTTACCCTCATCTAGACCGCTGTGTAGATGAAAGAAAGGTTGTCGGCCAGTGACCACGTGTCCTTCATTTCCTTTGAAGGATTAAGCTCCTTGCCTGGGCAGAAGACAGCCAAGGTCAGCCTGAGCCTAGACACCTAGTGACCTGTGACACTGCAGACAGTGATAGATGTTGATGTCCACGCTCAGGTATCCGCAGGTGGCGGATCGAGAGTGGTCGGAGGTGAAGTGTAACTGGAGGTCACACACTGACAAGGGCACGGGCCAAAGGTCGGGAAAAATAGCTGAGGTCGTGGAGCTCTAGCGGAGCCAGTCTAGGGCCGAGGCCTCCCTCCTGTACGTGGCAAAGAGGTGATCCGTATGGCGCCATGCGCAGCCTCTGGACTGCTGGGGCCCTGGATGCCCGGATTTCGGCCTTGTCTTCGGAGAAGTGACGCACATGCAGTGTGCCACCGGAGGCTGTGGCCCAGCAGAGGGCAAAATCTTGAAAATGGGGGCTTCAGTTGACTTTGCCTGTGCTCTCCTTTGGCTGAGTGACATCCTGTGTTTCCTAGCAGGAGAAGGCATTCGTGGAGAGAGGCGGATTCCCTGTGTGCAGGCAAAGTGTGTGCTGAGATGATGAGTCGCTGGAGACCGGGGTGGACTCTTCAGACCCAGGATAGGCCTCTGGCAGGTATGTGTCAATGTTTTCTGCCCTTCGCACTCAGCCAGGTATTTGCATACAATGTTACCAGCGGAATTAGTAGTCTCCGGAGAGGCTGCCACATGTCAGCAAGCTTCACCTGGCCAGGGTCCGCCGGTGATGTAGCTACCCCATCAGTCACTACTCTCTAGACCTTCCAGATAAACTACCAGATCTTGTCTGCCCATGGGCAACCAGTAGAGCCAGAGGCCTTCCCCCTTTGCTCTTTGGTCTCTAGGCACTCTATCAGGCACTCCAAGCTGTGAAGTGACTCAGGGGGAGAAGGAAGAGATTTCAGAGAATGAACACATCCAGAGAGAGACAGAGAGAGGCAAGAGATGCTGAGTGGGGATGCCTTGCGTAGTGATATCCTCAGGGAAGTGGGAAAGAGGTACCTGGCCTGCTCTGCCAATGCCCTGAACCAGTCCGCACCAGGGGCTCCCCTGTGCCTGCGTAGGCTTTCCCAGGGTGTGCTCAAATCCTGTGGCCACTAGGTGTCATAGGTCATAATGGAGGGCCCTGTGTCATCTGCCTGGTGGGCCAGATCTCTGCCATTGGCTCAGTCTTATCACCGGGCCCATCATAAGCTCCGCCTACTCTTCCGGTGGTGGGACTGTCTCCATGGTGATGGCAAAGGAGCCTTAGTCCCGCCCACCTGGCCTTGACTTCACCTAGCTGGCCTGCTGACCCTCACTCAGACCTCTGTGTTGATAAAAATTAATGTCGGCCAGTGCCCAGGTGTCAGCATCTGGGATAAAGGATTCCGGACCTTGCCGGGGGAGAAGGCAGCCTAGGTCAGCTGGTACCTGGAAGTCTAGTGACTCGTGACACTGCTGCCAGTGACAGACAAATGGTGACTCCCACACTCACATATCCCCTGGTGGCAGAATGATAGTGATGGGTGGAGAAACATCGCTCCGGAGCACTCGCGCAGTGGGGCACCGGCCAGAGGCCAGGGCCAGTAGTGGACGTCGCGGAGCTGAATGGCGAGCCAGTGAAGGGCCCAAGGATCCCTCTTGTATGTGGGAAACATGTCATCCGGGTCCCCACGTCCATAAACCACTGGATTGCTGGGGCCCGGGACGCCAGGATTTCGGCCTTGCCTTCGCAGCCCGGCCACATAGGCAGCCTTCCACCGGAGGCGGGGATATGTAGACTGCAAAAATGTGGAAAATGGCAGTGTCTCCTCGATTTCTCCGGCATCGGCCTTTTTGAGCGGCATGCTTTTTTCCTAGTAGGATGAGGCACCGACGGAGAAAGGCAGGATTATGTGTGCAGGAAAGGTATGTGCTGAGAAGGTGACAAGTTTGAGACCAGGTTGGGATCTTTAGTCCCAGGAAAGGCCCCTGGCAGGTGTGGGTCAATGTTCTGTGCCCATCCCACTTGGCGTGGGGAGGTTTACACCATACAAAGCAGCAGCGGAATTATTCTTTCCCCAGAGGTTGCATGTGCCCACAAGCTCCACCTGGCCAGGGTCCGCCCCTACCGTGTTGCCCATGTCGATCAACAGAAGCTAAGAGCTTCCAGAGAGACTAACTGCTATTCTCTAGCTACGGGGAAGCGGTACAGCCAGAAGCCTCCCCTGTTTCATCTCCAGGTTCTCTCTCAGGCCCCTCATAGTTGTGATGTGTCTCAGGGGTAGAAAAAAGAGATTTCTTTAAAAGAACACATACAAAGAGGGGCCATAGATGCTGAGGAAGGGCGCCTTGCCTACTGATATCGTAGCGTAAGTGGAAAAGAGGTACCTGCCTGCTGTCCCAGTATGTCGAACCTGTCCACATCAGGGGTTGCCTACTGTGAAGTTATTCCCTGGGTGCCCTCGATTTTGTGGCCAAGGACAGAAGGGGCCGTTGTGTGTCCACGGGTAAAATGGAGGGCTCTGCGGAACCGGCCGGTTAGGCTGGACCTCTCCTATTGGCTCAGTGGTTGTGACCCGTCCCCGTCAGAAGTTCCGGCCAGCCTTGCGGTGGCTGTCTCCATGGTGATTGGGAAGGAAGCCTTAGGCCCCGCACTCAGCCTTCACCTGGCCCACCTGGCCTCTTTACCCTCATCTAGACCGCTGTGTAGATGAAAGAAAGGATGTCGGCCAGTGACCACGTGTCCTCATTTCCTTTGAAGGATTAAGCTCCTTGCCTGGGCAGAAGACAGCCAAGGTCAGCCTGAACCTAGACACCTAGTGACCTGTGACACTGCAGACAGTGATAGATGTTGATGTCCACGCTCAGGTATCCGCAGGTGGCGGATCGAGAGTGGTCGGAGGTGAAGTGTAACTGGAGGTCACACACTGACAAGGGCACGGGCAAAAGGTCGGGAAAAATAGCTGAGGTCGTGGAGCTCTAGCGGAGCCAGTCTAGGGCCGAGGCCTCCCTCCTGTACGTGGCAAAGAGGTGATCCGTATGGCGCCATGCGCAGCCTCTGGACTGCTGGGGCCCTGGATGCCCGGATTTCGGCCTTGTCTTCGGAGAAGTGACGCACATGCAGCGTGCCACCGGAGGCTGTGGCCCAGCAGAGGGCAAAATCTTGAAAATGGGGGCTTCAGTTGACTTTGCCTGTGCTCTCCTTTGGCTGAGTGCCATCCTGTGTTTCCTAGCAGGAGAAGGCATTTGTGGAGAGAGGCGGATTCCCTGTGTGCAGGCAAAGTGTGTGCTGAGATGATGAGTCGCTGGAGACCGGGGTGGACTCTTCAGACCCAGGATAGGCCTCTGGCAGGTATGTGTCAATGTTTTCTGCCCTTCGCACTCAGCCAGGTATTTGCATACAATGTTACCAGCGGAAGTAGTAGTCTCCGGAGAGGCTGCCACATGTCAGCAAGCTTCACCTGGCCAGGGTCCTCCGGTGATGCAGCTACCCCATCAGTCACTACTCTCTAGACCTTCCAGATAAACTACCAGATCTTGTCTGCCCATGGGCAACCAGTAGAGCCAGAGGCCTTCCCCCTTTGCTCTTTGGTCTCTAGGCACTCTATCAGGCATTCCAAGCTGTGAAGTGACTCAGGGGGAGAAGGAAGAGATTTCAGAGAATGAACACATCCAGAGAGAGACAGAGAGAGGCAAGAGATGCTGAGTGGGGATGCCTTGCGTAGTGATATCCTCAGGGAAGTGGGAAAGAGGTACCTGGCCTGCTCTGCCAATGCCCCGAACCAGTCCGCACCAGGGGCTCCCCTGTGCCTGCGTAGGCTTTCCCAGGGTGTGCTCAAATCCTGTGGCCACTAGGTGTCATAGGTCATAATGGAGGGCCCTGTGTCATCTGCCTGGTGGGCCAGATCTCTGCCATTGGCTCAGTCTTGTCACCGGGCCCATCATAAGCTCCGCCTACTCTTCCGGTGGTGGGACTGTCTCCATGGTGATGGCAAAGGAGCCTTAGTCCCGCCCACCTGGCCTTGACTTCACCTAGCTGGCCTGCTGACCCTCACTCAGACCTCTGTGTTGATAAAAATTAATGTCGGCCAGTGCCCAGGTGTCAGCATCTGGGATAAAGGATTCCGGACCTTGCCGGGGGAGAAGGCAGCCTAGGTCAGCTGGTACCTGGAAGTCTAGTGACTCGTGACACTGCTGCCAGTGACAGACAAATGGTGACTCCCACACTCACATATCCCCTGGTGGCAGAATGATAGTGATGGGTGGAGAAACATCGCTCCGGAGCACTCGCGCAGTGGGGCACCGGCCAGAGGCCAGGGCCAGTAGTGGACGTCGCGGAGCTGAATGGCGAGCCAGTGAAGGGCCCAAGGATCCCTCTTGTATGTGGGAAACATGTCGTCCGGGTCCCCACGTCCATAAACCACTGGATTGCTGGGGCCCGGGACGCCAGGATTTCGGCCTTGCCTTCGCAGCCCGGCCACATAGGCAGCCTTCCACCGGAGGCGGGGATACGTAGACAGCAAAAATGTGGAAAATGGCAGTGTCTCCTCGATTTCCCTGCATCGGCCTTTTTGAGCGGCATGCTTTTTTCCTAGTAGGATGAGGCACCGACGGAGAAAGGCAGGATTATGTGTGCAGGAAAGGTATGTGCTGAGAAGGTGACAAGGTTGAGACCAGGTTGGGATCTTTAGTCCCAGGAAAGGCCCCTGGCAGGTGTGGGTCAATGTTCTGTGCCCATCCCACTTGGCGTGGGGAGGTTTACACCATACAAAGCAGCAGCGGAATTATTCTTTCCCCAGAGGTTGCATGTGCCCACAAGCTCCGCCTGGCCAGGGTCCGCCCCTACCATGTTGCCCATGTCGATCAACAGAAGCTAAGAGCTTCCAGAGAGACTAACTGCTATTCTCTAGCCACGGGGAAGCGGTACAGCCAGAAGCCTCCCCTGTTTCATCTCCAGGTTCCCTCTCAGGCCCCTCATAGTTGTGATGTGTCTCAGGGGTAGCAAAAAGAGATTTCTTTAAAAGAACACATACAAAGAGGGGCCATAGATGCTGAGGAAGGGCGCCTTGCCTACTGATATCGTAGCGTAAGTGGCAAAGAGGTACCTGCCTGCTGTCCCAGTATGTCGAACGTGTCCACATCAGGGGTTGCCTACTGTGAAGTTATTCCCTGGGTGCCCTCGATTTTGTGCCCAAGGACAGAAGGGGCCGTTGTGTGTCCATGGGTAAAATGGAATGCTCTGCGGAACCGGCCGGTTAGGCTGGACCTCTCCTATTGGCTGAGAGTTTGTGACCCGTCCCCGTCAGAAGTTCCGGCCAGCCTTGCGGTGGCTGTCTCCATGGTGATTGGGAAGGAAGCCTTAGGCCCCGCACTCAGCCTTCACCTGGCCCACCTGGCCTCTTTACCCTCATCTAGACCGCTGTGTAGATGAAAGAAAGGATGTCGGCCAGTGACCACGTGTCCTCATTTCCTTTGAAGGATTAAGCTCCTTGCCTGGGCAGAAGACAGCCAAGGTCAGCCTGAGCCTAGACACCTAGTGACCTGTGACACTGCAGACAGTGATAGATGTTGATGTCCACGCTCAGGTAGCCGCAGGTGGCGGATCGAGAGTGGTCGGAGGTGAAGTGTAACTAGAGGTCACACACTCACAAGGGCACGGGCCAAAGGTCGGGAAAAATAGCTGAGGTCGTGGAGCTCTAGCGGAGCCAGTCTAGGGCCGAGGCCTCCCTCCTGTACGTGGCAAAGAGGTGATCCGTATGCCGCCATGCACAGCCTCTGGACTGCTGGGGCCCTGGATGCCCGGATTTCGGCCTTGTCTTCGGAGAAGTGACGCACATGCAGTGTGCCACCGGAGGCTGTGGCCCAGCAGAGGGCAAAATCTTGAAAATGCGGGCTTCAGTTGACTTTGCCTGAGCTCTCCTTTGGCTGAGTGCCATCCTGTGTTTCCTAGCAGGAGAAGGCATTCGTGGAGAGAGGCGGATTCCCTGTGTGCAGGCAAAGTGTGTGCTGAGATGATGAGTCGCTGGAGACCGGGGTGGACTCTTCAGACCCAGGATAGGCCTCTGGCAGGTATGTGTCAATGTTTTCTGCCCTTCGCACTCAGCCAGGTATTTGCATACAATGTTACCAGCGGAATTAGTAGTCTCCGGAGAGGCTGCCACATGTCAGCAAGCTTCACCTGGCCAGGGTCCGCCGGTGATGTAGCTACCCCATCAGTCACTACTCTCTAGACCTTCCAGATAAACTACCAGATCTTGTCTGCCCACGGGCAACCAGTAGAGCCAGAGGCCTTCCCCCTTTGCTCTTTGGTCTCTAGGCACTCTATCAGGCACTCCAAGCTGTGAAGTGACTCAGGGGGAGAAGGAAGAGATTTCAGAGAATGAACACATCCAGAGAGAGACAGAGAGAGAGAGGCAAGAGATGCTGAGTGGGGATGCCTTGCGTAGCGATATCCTCAGGAAAGTGGGAAAGAGGTACCTGGCCTGCTCTGCCAATGCCCTGAACCAGTCCGCACCAGGGGCTCCCCTGTGCCTGCGTAGGCTTTCCCAGGGTGTGCTCAAATCCTGTGGCCACTAGGTGTCATAGGTCATAATGGAGGGCCCTGTGTCATCTGCCTGGCGGGCCAGATCTCTGCCATTGGCTCAGTCTTGTCACCAGGCCCATCATAAGCTCCGCCTACTCTTCCGGTGGTGGGACTGTCTCCATGGTGATGGCAAAGGAGCCTTAGTCCCGCCCACCTGGCCTTGACTTCACCTAGCTGGCCTGCTGACCCTCACTCAGACCTCTGTGTTGATAACAATTAATGTCGGCCAGTGCCCAGGTGTCAGCATCTGGGATAAAGGATTCCGGACCTTGCCTGGGGCAGAAGGCAGCCTAGGTCAGCTGGTACCTGGAAGTCTAGTGACTCGTGACACTGCTGCCAGTGACAGACAAATGGTGACTCCCACACTCACATATCCCCTGGTGGCAGAATGATAGTGATGGGTGGAGAAACATCGCTCCGGAGCACTCGCGCAATGGGGCACCGGCCAGAGGCCAGGGCAAGTAGTGGACGTCGCGGAGCTGAATGGCGAGCCAGTGAAGGGCCCAAGGATTCCTCTTGGATGTGGGAAACATGTCATCCGGGTCCCCACGTCCATAAACCACTGGATTGCTGGGGCCCGGGATGCCAGGATTTCGGCCTTGCCTTCGCAGCCCGGCCACATAGGCAGCCTTCCGCCGGAGGCGGGGATATGTAGACAGCAAAAATGTGGAAAATGGCAGTGTCTCCTCGATTTCTCTGGCATCGGCCTTTTTGAGCGGCATGCTTTTTTCCTAGTAGGATGAGGCACCGACGGAGAAAGGCAGGATTATGTGTGCAGGAAAGGTATGTGCTGAGAAGGTGACAAGGTTGAGACCAGGTTGGGATCTTTAGTCCCAGGAAAGGCCCCTGGCAGGTGTGGGTCAATGTTCTGTGCCCATCCCACTTGGCGTGGGGAGGTTTACACCATACAAAGCAGCAGCGGAATTATTCTTCCCCCAGAGGTTGCGTGTGCCCACAAGCTCCACCTGGCCAGGGTCCGCCCCTACCGTATTGCCCATGTCGATCAACAGAAGCTAAGAGCTTCCAGAGAGACTAACTGCTATTCTCTAGCCACGGGGAAGCGGTACAGCCAGAAGCCTCCCCTGTTTCATCTCCAGGTTCCCTCTCAGGCCCCTCATAGTTGTGATGTGTCTCAGGGGTAGCAAAAAGAGATTTCTTTAAAAGAACACATACAAAGAGGGGCCATAGATGCTGAGGAAGGGCGCCTTGCCTACTGATATCGTAGCGTAAGTGGCAAAGAGGTACCTGCCTGCTGTCCCAGTATGTCGAACGTGTCCACATCAGGGGTTGCCTACTGTGAAGTTATTCCCTGGGTGCCCTCGATTTTGTGGCCAAGGACAGAAGGGGCCGTTGTGTGTCCATGGGTAAAATGGAGGGCTCTGCGGAACCGGCCGGTTAGGCTGGACCTCTCCTATTGGCTGAGAGTTTGTGACCCGTCCCCGTCAGAAGTTCCGGCCAGCCTTGCGGTGGCTGTCTCCATGGTGATTGGGAAGGAAGCCTTAGGCCCCGCACTCAGCCTTCACCTGGCCCACCTGGCCTCTTTACCCTCATCTAGACCGCTGTGTAGATGAAAGAAAGGATGTCGGCCAGTGACCACGTGTCCTCATTTCCTTTGAAGGATTAAGCTCCTTGCCTGGGCAGAAGACAGCCAAGGTCAGCCTGAGCCTAGACACCTAGTGACCTGTGACACTGCAGACAGGGATAGATGTTGATGTCCACGCTCAGGTAGCCGCAGGTGGCGGATCGAGTGTGGTCGGAGGTGAAGTGTAACTAGAGGTCACACACTCACAAGGGCACGGGCCAAAGGTCGGGAAAAATAGCTGAGGTCGTGGAGCTCTAGCGGAGCCAGTCTAGGGCCGAGGCCTCCCTCCTGTACGTGGCAAAGAGGTGATCCGTATGCCGCCATGCACAGCCTCTGGACTGCTGGGGCCCTGGATGCCCGGATTTCGGCCTTGTCTTCGGAGAAGTGAGGCACATGCAGTGTGCCACCGGAGGCTGTGGCCCAGCAGAGGGCAAAATCTTGAAAATGCGGGCTTCACTTGACTTTGCCTGAGCTCTCCTTTGGCTGAGTGCCATCCTGTGTTTCCTAGCAGGAGAAGGCATTCGTGGAGAGAGGCGGATTCCCTGTGTGCAGGCAAAGTGTGTGCTGAGATGATGAGTCGCTGGAGACCGGAGTGGACTCTTCAGACCCAGGATAGGCCTCTGGCAGGTATGTGTCAATGTTTTCTGCCCTTCGCACTCAGCCAGGTATTTGCATACAATGTTACCAGCGGAATTAGTAGTCTCCGGAGAGGCTGCCACATGTCAGCAAGCTTCACCTGGCCAGGGTCCGCCGGTGATGTAGCTACCCCATCAGTCACTACTCTCTAGACCTTCCAGATAAACTACCAGATCTTGTCTGCCCACGGCAACCAGTAGAGCCTGAGGACTTCCCCCTTTGCTCTTTGGTCTCTAGGCACTCTATCAGGCACTCCAAGCTGTGAAGTGACTCAGGGGGAGAAGGAAGAGATTTCAGAGAATGAACACATCCAGAGAGAGACAGAGAGAGGCAAGAGATGCTGAGTGGCGATGCCTTGCGTAGCGATATCCTCAGGAAAGTGGGAAAGAGGTACCTGGCCTGCTCTGCCAATGCCCTGAACCAGTCCGCACCAGGGGCTCCCCTGTGCCTGCGTAGGCTTTCCCAGGGTGTGCTCAAATCCTGTGGCCACTAGGTGTCATAGGTCATAATGGAGGGCCCTGTGTCATCTGCCTGGCGGGCCAGATCTCTGCCATTGGCTCAGTCTTGTCACCAGGCCCATCATAAGCTCCGCCTACTCTTCCGGTGGTGGGACTGTCTCCATGGTGATGGCAAAGGAGCCTTAGTCCCGCCCACCTGGCCTTGACTTCACCTAGCTGGCCTGCTGACCCTCACTCAGACCTCTGTGTTGATAACAATTAATGTCGGCCAGTGCCCAGGTGTCAGCATCTGGGATAAAGGATTCCGGACCTTGCCTGGGGCAGAAGGCAGCCTAGGTCAGCTGGTACCTGGAAGTCTAGTGACTCGTGACACTGCTGCCAGTGACAGACAAATGGTGACTCCCACACTCACATATCCCCTGGTGGCAGAATGATAGTGATGGGTGGAGAAACATCGCTCCGGAGCACTCGCGCAATGGGGCACCGGCCAAAGGCCAGGGCCAGTAGTGGACGTCGCGGAGCTGAATGGTGAGCCAGTGAAGGGCCCAAGGATTCCTCTTGGATGTGGGAAACATGTCATCCGGGTCCCCACGTCCATAAACCACTGGATTGCTGGGGCCCGGGATGCCAGGATTTCGGCCTTGCCTTCGCAGCCCGGCCACATAGGCAGCCTTCCGCCGGAGGCGGGGATATGTAGACAGCAAAAATGTGGAAAATGGCAGTGTCTCCTCGATTTCTCTGGCATCGGCCTTTTTGAGCGGCATGCTTTTTTCCTAGTAGGATGAGGCACCGACGGAGAAAGGCAGGATTATGTGTGCAGGAAAGGTATGTGCTGAGAAGGTGACAAGGTTGAGACCAGGTTGGGATCTTTAGTCCCAGGAAAGGCCCCTGGCAGGTGTGGGTCAATGTTCTGTGCCCATCCCACTTGGCGTGGGGAGGTTTACACCATACAAAGCAGCAGCGGAATTATTCTTCCCCCAGAGGTTGCGTGTGCCCACAAGCTCCACCTGGCCAGGGTCCGCCCCTACCGTATTGCCCATGTCGATCAACAGAAGCTAAGAGCTTCCAGAGAGACTAACTGCTATTCTCTAGCCACGGGGAAGCGGTACAGCCAGAAGCCTCCCCTGTTTCATCTCCAGGTTCCCTCTCAGGCCCCTCATAGTTGTGATGTGTCTCAGGGGTAGCAAAAAGAGATTTCTTTAAAAGAACACATACAAAGAGGGGCCATAGATGCTGAGGAAGGGCGCCTTGCCTACTGATATCGCAGCGTAAGTGGCAAAGAGGTACCTGCCTGCTGTCCCAGTATGTCGAACGTGTCCACATCAGGGGTTGCCTACTGTGAAGTTATTCCCTGGGTGCCCTCGATTTTGTGGCCAAGGACAGAAGGGGCCGTTGTGTGTCCATGGGTAAAATGGAGGGCTCTGCGGAACCGGCCGGTTAGGCTGGACCTCTCCTATTGGCTGAGAGTTTGTGACCCGTCCCCGTCAGAAGTTCCGGCCAGCCTTGCGGTGGCTGTCTCCATGGTGATTGGGAAGGAAGCCTTAGGCCCCGCACTCAGCCTTCACCTGGCCCACCTGGCCTCTTTACCCTCATCTAGACCGCTGTGTAGATGAAAGAAAGGATGTCGGCCAGTGACCACGTGTCCTCATTTCCTTTGAAGGATTAAGCTCCTTGCCTGGGCAGAAGACAGCCAAGGTCAGCCTGAGCCTAGACACCTAGTGACCTGTGACACTGCAGACAGGGATAGATGTTGATGTCCACGCTCAGGTAGCCGCAGGTGGCGGATTGAGTGTGGTCGGAGGTTAAGTGTAACTAGAGGTCACACACTCACAAGGGCACGGGCCAAAGGTCGGGAAAAATAGCTGAGGTCGTGGAGCTCTAGCGGAGCCAGTCTAGGGCCGAGGCCTCCCTCCTGTACGTGGCAAAGAGGTGATCCGTATGCCGCCATGCACAGCCTCTGGACTGCTGGGGCCTTGAATGCCCGGATTTCGGCCTTATCTTCGGAGAAGTGAGGCACATGCAGTGTGCCACCGGAGGCTGTGGCCCAGCAGAGGGCAAAATCTTGAAAATGCGGGCTTCAGTTGACTTTACCTGAGCTCTCCTTTGGCTGAGTGCCATCCTGTGTTTCCTAGCAGGAGAAGGCATTCGTGGAGAGAGGCGGATTCCCTGTGTGCAGGCAAAGTGTGTGCTGAGATGATGAGTCGCTGGAGACCGGGGTGGACTCTTCAGACCCAGGATAGGCCTCTGGCAGGTATGTGTCAATGTTTTCTGCCCTTCGCACTCAGCCAGGTATTTGCATACAATGTTACCAGCGGAATTAGTAGTCTCCGGAGAGGCTGCCACATGTCAGCAAGCTTCACCTGGCCAGGGTCCGCCGGTGATGTAGCTACCCCATCAGTCACTACTCTCTAGACCTTCCAGATAAACTACCAGATCTTGTCTGCCCACGGGCAACCAGTAGAGCCTGAGGACTTCCCCCTTTGCTCTTTGGTCTCTAGGCACTCTATCAGGCACTCCAAGCTGTGAAGTGACTCAGGGGGAGAAGGAAGAGATTTCAGAGAATGAACACATCCAGAGAGAGACAGAGAGAGGCAAGAGATGCTGAGTGGGGATGCCTTGCGTATCGATATCCTCAGGAAAGTGGGAAAGAGGTACCTGGCCTGCTCTGCCAATGCCCTGAACCAGTCCGCACCAGGGGCTCCCCTGTGCCTGCGTAGGCTTTCCCAGGGTGTGCTCAAATCCTGTGGCCACTAGGTGTCATAGGTCATAATGGAGGGCCCTGTGTCATCTGCCTGGCGGGCCAGATCTCTGCCATTGGCTCAGTCTTGTCACCAGGCCCATCATAAGCTCCGCCTACTCTTCCGGTGGTGGGACTGTCTCCATGGTGATGGCAAAGGAGCCTTAGTCCCGCCCACCTGGCCTTGACTTCACCTAGCTGGCCTGCTGACCCTCACTCAGACCTCTGTGTTGATAACAATTAATGTCGGCCAGTGCCCAGGTGTCAGCATCTGGGATAAAGGATTCCGGACCTTGCCTGGGGCAGAAGGCAGCCTAGGTCAGCTGGTACTTGGAAGTCTAGTGACTCGTGACACTGCTGCCAGTGACAGACAAATGGTGACTCCCACACTCACATATCCCCTGGTGGCAGAATGATAGTGATGGGTGGAGAAACATCGCTCCGGAGCACTCGCGCAATGGGGCACCGGCCAAAGGCCAGGGCCAGTAGTGGACGTCGCGGAGCTGAATGGCGAGCCAGTGAAGGGCCCAAGGATTCCTCTTGGATGTGGGAAACATGTCATCCGGGTCCCCACGTCCATAAACCACTGGATTGCTGGGGCCCGGGATGCCAGGATTTCGGCCTTGCCTTCGCAGCCCGGCCACATAGGCAGCCTTCCGCCGGAGGCGGGGATATGTAGACAGCAAAAATGTGGAAAATGGCAGTGTCTCCTCGATTTCCCTGCATCGGCCTTTTTGAGCGGCATGCTTTTTTCCTAGTAGGATGAGGCACCGACGGAGAAAGGCAGGATTATGTGTGCAGGAAAGGTATGTGCTGAGAAGGTGACAAGTTTGAGACCAGGTTGGGATCTTTAGTCCCAGGAAAGGCCCCTGGCAGGTGTGGGTCAATGTTCTGTGCCCATCCCACTTGGCGTGGGGAGGTTTACACCATACAAAGCAGCAGCGGAATTATTCTTCCTCCAGAGGTTGCGTGTGCCCACAAGCTCCACCTGGCCAGGGTCCGCCCCTACCGTATTGCCCATGTCGATCAACAGAAGCTAAGAGCTTCCAGAGAGACTAACTGCTATTCTCTAGCCACGGGGAAGCGGTACAGCCAGAAGCCTCCCCTGTTTCATCTCCAGGTTCCCTCTCAGGCCCCTCATAGTTGTGATGTGTCTCAGGGGTAGCAAAAAGAGATTTCTTTAAAAGAACACATACAAAGAGGGGCCATAGATGCTGAGGAAGGGCGCCTTGCCTACTGATATCGTAGCGTAAGTGGCAAAGAGGTACCTGCCTGCTGTCCCAGTATGTCGAACGTGTCCACATCAGGGGTTGCCTACTGTGAAGTTATTCCCTGGGTGCCCTCGATTTTGTGGCCAAGGACAGAAGGGGCCGTTGTGTGTCCATGGGTAAAATGGAGGGCTCTGCGGAACCGGCCGGTTAGGCTGGACCTCTCCTATTGGCTGAGAGTTTGTGACCCGTCCCCGTCAGAAGTTCCGGCCAGCCTTGCGGTGGCTGTCTCCATGGTGATTGGGAAGGAAGCCTTAGGCCCCGCACTCAGCCTTCACCTGGCCCACCTGGCCTCTTTACCCTCATCTAGACCGCTGTGTAGATGAAAGAAAGGATGTCGGCCAGTGACCACGTGTCCTCATTTCCTTTGAAGGATTAAGCTCCTTGCCTGGGCAGAAGACAGCCAAGGTCAGCCTGAGCCTAGACACCTAGTGACCTGTGACACTGCAGACAGTGATAGATGTTGATGTCCACGCTCAGGTAGCCGCAGGTGGCGGATCGAGGGTGGTCGGAGGTGAAGTGTAACTAGAGGTCACACACTCACAAGGGCACGGGCCAAAGGTCGGGAAAAATAGCTGAGGTCGTGGAGCTCTAGCGGAGCCAGTCTAGGGCCGAGGCCTCCCTCCTGTACGTGGCAAAGAGGTGATCCGTATGCCGCCATGCGCAGCCTCTGGACTGCTGGGGCCCTGGATGCCCGGATTTCGGCCTTGTCTTCGGAGAAGTGACGCACATGCAGTGTGCCACCGGAGGCTGTGGCCCAGCAGAGGGCAAAATCTTGAAAATGCGGGCTTCAGTTGACTTTGCCCGAGCTCTCCTTCGGCTGAGTGCCATCCTGTGTTTCCTAGCAGGAGAAGGCATTCGTGGAGAGAGGCGGATTCCCTGTGTGCAGGCAAAGTGTGTGCTGAGATGATGAGTCTGCCCTTCGCACTCAGCCAGGTATTTGCATACAATGTTACCAGCGGAATTAGTAGTCTCCGGAGAGGCTGCCACATGTCAGCAAGCTTCACCTGGCCAGGGTCCGCCGGTGATGTAGCTACCCCATCAGTCACTACTCTCTAGACCTTCCAGATAAACTACCAGATCTTGTCTGCCCATGGGCAAGCAGTAGAGCCAGAGGCCTTCCCCCTTTGCTCTTTGGTCTCTAGGCACTCTATCAGGCACTCCAAGCTGTGAAGTGACTCAGGGGGAGAAGGAAGAGATTTCAGAGAATGAACACATCCAGAGAGAGACAGAGAGAGAGAGGCAAGAGATGCTGAGTGGGGATGCCTTGCGTAGCGATATCCTCAGGAAAGTGGGAAAGAGGTACCTGGCCTGCTCTGCCAATGCCCTGAACCAGTCCGCACCAGGGGCTCCCCTGTGCCTGCGTAGGCTTTCCCAGGGTGTGCTCAAATCCTGTGGCCACTAGGTGTCATAGGTCATAATGGAGGGCCCTGTGTCATCTGCCTGGCGGGCCAGATCTCTGCCATTGGCTCAGTCTTGTCACCAGGCCCATCATAAGCTCCGCCTACTCTTCCGGTGGTGGGACTGTCTCCATGGTGATGGCAAAGGAGCCTTAGTCCCGCCCACCTGGCCTTGACTTCACCTAGCTGGCCTGCTGACCCTCACTCAGACCTCTGTGTTGATAACAATTAATGTCGGCCAGTGCCCAGGTGTCAGCATCTGGGATAAAGGATTCCGGACCTTGCCTGGGGCAGAAGGCAGCCTAGGTCAGCTGGTACCTGGAAGTCTAGTGACTCGTGACACTGCTGCCAGTGACAGACAAATGGTGACTCCCACACTCACATATCCCCTGGTGGCAGAATGATAGTGATGGGTGGAGAAACATCGCTCCGGAGCACTCGCGCAATGGGGCACCGGCCAAAGGCCAGGGCCAGTAGTGGACGTCGCGGAGCTGAATGGCGAGCCAGTGAAGGGCCCAAGGATTCCTCTTGGATGTGGGAAACATGTCATCCGGGTGCCCACGTCCATAAACCACTGGATTGCTGGGGCCCGGGATGCCAGGATTTCGGCCTTGCCTTTGCAGCCCGGCCACATAGGCAGCCTTCCGCCGGAGGCGGGGATATGTAGACAGCAAAAATGTGGAAAATGGCAGTGTCTCCTCGATTTCTCTGGCATCGGCCTTTTTGAGCGGCATGCTTTTTTCCTAGTAGGATGAGGCACCGACGGAGAAAGGCAGGATTATGTGTGCAGGAAAGGTATGTGCTGAGAAGGTGACAAGGTTGAGACCAGGTTGGGATCTTTAGTCCCAGGAAAGGCCCCTGGCAGGTGTGGGTCAATGTTCTGTGCCCATCCCACTTGGCGTGGGGAGGTTTACACCATACAAAGCAGCAGCGGAATTATTCTTCCCCCAGAGGTTGCGTGTGCCCACAAGCTCCACCTGGCCAGGGTCCGCCCCTACCGTATTGCCCATGTCGATCAACAGAAGCTAAGAGCTTCCAGAGAGACTAACTGCTATTCTCTAGCCACGGGGAAGCGGTACAGCCAGAAGCCTCCCCTGTTTCATCTCCAGGTTCCCTCTCAGGCCCCTCATAGTTGTGATGTGTCTCGGGTAGCAAAAAGAGATTTCTTTAAAAGAACACATACAAAGAGGGGCCATAGATGCTGAGGAAGGGCACCTTGCCTACTGATATCGTAGCGTAAGTGGCAAAGAGGTACCTGCCTGCTGTCCCAGTATGTCGAACGTGTCCACATCAGGGGTTGCCTACTGTGAAGTTATTCCCTGGGTGCCCTCGATTTTGTGGCCAAGGACAGAAGGGGCCGTTGTGTGTCCATGGGTAAAATGGAGGGCTCTGCGGAACCGGCCGGTTAGGCTGGACCTCTCCTATTGGCTGAGAGTTTGTGACCCGTCCCCGTCAGAAGTTCCGGCCAGCCTTGCGGTGGCTGTCTCCATGGTGATTGGGAAGGAAGCCTTAGGCCCCGCACTCAGCCTTCACCTGGCCCACCTGGCCTCTTTACCCTCATCTAGACCGCTGTGTAGATGAAAGAAAGGATGTCGGCCAGTGACCACGTGTCCTCATTTCCTTTGAAGGATTAAGCTCCTTGCCTGGGCAGAAGACAGCCAAGGTCAGCCTGAACCTAGACACCTAGTGACCTGTGACACTGCAGACAGGGATAGATGTTGATGTCCACGCTCAGGTAGCCACAGGTGGCGGATCGAGAGTGGTCGGAGGTGAAGTGTAACTAGAGGTCACACACTCACAAGGGCACGGGCCAAAGGTCGGGAAAGATAGCTGAGGTCGTGGAGCTCTAGCGGAGCCAGTCTAGGGCCGAGGCCTCCCTCCTGTACGTGGCAAAGAGGTGATCCGTATGCCGCCATGCGCAGCCTCTGGACTGCTGGGGCCCTGGATGCCCAGATTTCGGCCTTGTCTTCGGAGAAGTGACGCACATGCAGTGTGCCACCGGAGGCTGTGGCCCAGCAGAGGGCAAAATCTTGAAAATGCGGGCTTCAGTTGACTTTGCCTGAGCTCTCCTTTGGCTGAGTGCCATCCTGTGTTTCCTAGCAGGAGAAGGCATTCGTGGAGAGAGGCGGATTCCCTGTGTGCAGGCAAAGTGTGTGCTGAGATGATGAGTCGCTGGAGACCGGGGTGGACTCTTCAGACCCAGGATAGGCCTCTGGCAGGTATGTGTCAATGTTTTCTGCCCTTCGCACTCAGCCAGGTATTTGCATACAATGTTACCAGCGGAATTAGTAGTCTCCGGAGAGGCTGCCACATGTCAGCAAGCTTCACCTGGCCAGGGTCCGCCGGTGATGTAGCTACCCCATCAGTCACTACTCTCTAGACCTTCCAGATAAACTACCAGATCTTGTCTGCCCACGGGCAAGCAGTAGAGCCAGAGGCCTTCCCCCTTTGCTCTTTGGTCTCTAGGCACTCTATCAGGCACTCCAAGCTGTGAAGTGACTCAGGGGGAGAAGGAAGAGATTTCAGAGAATGAACACATCCAGAGAGAGACAGAGAGAGAGAGGCAAGAGATGCTGAGTGGGGATGCCTTGCGTAGCGATATCCTCAGGAAAGTGGGAAAGAGGTACCTGGCCTGCTCTGCCAATGCCCTGAACCAGTCCGCACCAGGGGCTCCCCTGTGCCTGCGTAGGCTTTCCCAGGGTGTGCTCAAATCCTGTGGCCACTAGGTGTCATAGGTCATAATGGAGGGCCCTGTGTCATCTGCCTGGCGGGCCAGATCTCTGCCATTGGCTCAGTCTTGTCACCAGGCCCATCATAAGCTCCGCCTACTCTTCCGGTGGTGGGACTGTCTCCATGGTGATGGCAAAGGAGCCTTAGTCCCGCCCACCTGGCCTTGACTTCACCTAGCTGGCCTGCTGACCCTCACTCAGACCTCTGTGTTGATAACAATTAATGTCGGCCAGTGCCCAGGTGTCAGCATCTGGGATAAAGGATTCCGGACCTTGCCTGGGGCAGAAGGCAGCCTAGGTCAGCTGGTACCTGGAAGTCTAGTGACTCGTGACACTGCTGCCAGTGACAGACAAATGGTGACTCCCACACTCACATATCCCCTGGTGGCAGAATGATAGTGATGGGTGGAGAAACATCGCTCCGGAGCACTCGCGCAATGGGGCACCGGCCAAAGGCCAGGGCCAGTAGTGGACGTCGCGGAGCTGAATGGCGAGCCAGTGAAGGGCCCAAGGATTCCTCTTGGATGTGGGAAACATGTCATCCGGGTGCCCACGTCCATAAACCACTGGATTGCTGGGGCCCGGGATGCCAGGATTTCGGCCTTGCCTTTGCAGCCCGGCCACATAGGCAGCCTTCCGCCGGAGGCGGGGATATGTAGACAGCAAAAATGTGGAAAATGGCAGTGTCTCCTCGATTTCTCTGGCATCGGCCTTTTTGAGCGGCATGCTTTTTTCCTAGTAGGATGAGGCACCGACGGAGAAAGGCAGGATTATGTGTGCAGGAAAGGTATGTGCTGAGAAGGTGACAAGGTTGAGACCAGGTTGGGATCTTTAGTCCCAGGAAAGGCCCCTGGCAGGTGTGGGTCAATGTTCTGTGCCCATCCCACTTGGCGTGGGGAGGTTTACACCATACAAAGCAGCAGCGGAATTATTCTTCCCCCAGAGGTTGCGTGTGCCCACAAGCTCCACCTGGCCAGGGTCCGCCCCTACCGTATTGCCCATGTCGATCAACAGAAGCTAAGAGCTTCCAGAGAGACTAACTGCTATTCTCTAGCCACGGGGAAGCGGTACAGCCAGAAGCCTCCCCTGTTTCATCTCCAGGTTCCCTCTCAGGCCCCTCATAGTTGTGATGTGTCTCAGGGGTAGCAAAAAGAGATTTCTTTAAAAGAACACATACAAAGAGGGGCCATAGATGCTGAGGAAGGGCACCTTGCCTACTGATATCGTAGCGTAAGTGGCAAAGAGGTACCTGCCTGCTGTCCCAGTATGTCGAACGTGTCCACATCAGGGGTTGCCTACTGTGAAGTTATTCCCTGGGTGCCCTCGATTTTGTGGCCAAGGACAGAAGGGGCCGTTGTGTGTCCATGGGTAAAATGGAGGGCTCTGCGGAACCGGCCGGTTAGGCTGGACCTCTCCTATTGGCTGAGAGTTTGTGACCCGTCCCCGTCAGAAGTTCCGGCCAGCCTTGCGGTGGCTGTCTCCATGGTGATTGGGAAGGAAGCCTTAGGCCCCACACTCAGCCTTCACCTGGCCCACCTGGCCTCTTTACCCTCATCTAGACCGCTGTGTAGATGAAAGAAAGGATGTCGGCCAGTGACCACGTGTCCTCATTTCCTTTGAAGGATTAAGCTCCTTGCCTGGGCAGAAGACAGCCAAGGTCAGCCTGAGCCTAGACACCTAGTGACCTGTGACACTGCAAACAGTGATAGATGTTGATGTCCACGCTCAGGTAGCCACAGGTGGCGGATCGAGAGTGGTCGGAGGTGAAGTGTAACTAGAGGTCACACACTCACAAGGGCACGGGCCAAAGGTCGGGAAAAATAGCTGAGGTCGTGGAGCTCTAGCGGAGCCAGTCTAGGGCCGAGGCCTCCCTCCTGTACGTGGCAAAGAGGTGATCCGTATGCCGCCATGCGCAGCCTCTGGACTGCTGGGGCCCTGGATGCCCGGATTTCGGCCTTGTCTTCGGAGAAGTGAGGCACATGCAGTGTGCCACCGGAGGCTGTGGCCCAGCAGAGGGCAAAATCTTGAAAATGCGGGCTTCAGTTGACTTTGCCTGAGCTCTCCTTTGGCTGAGTGCCATCCTGTGTTTCCTAGCAGGAGAAGGCATTCGTGGAGAGAGGCGGATTCCCTGTGTGCAGGCAAAGTGTGTGCTGAGATGATGAGTCGCTGGAGACCGGAGTGGACTCTTCAGACCCAGGATAGGCCTCTGGCAGGTATGTGTCAATGTTTTCTGCCCTTCGCACTCAGCCAGGTATTTGCATACAATGTTACCAGCGGAATTAGTAGTCTCCGGAGAGGCTGCCACATGTCAGCAAGCTTCACCTGGCCAGGGTCCGCCGGTGATGTAGCTACCCCATCAGTCACTACTCTCTAGACCTTCCAGATAAACTACCAGATCTTGTCTGCCCACGGGCAACCAGTAGAGCCAGAGGCCTTCCCCCTTTGCTCTTTGATCTCTAGGCACTCTATCAGGCACTCCAAGCTGTGAAGTGACTCAGGGGGAGAAGGAAGAGATTTCAGAGAATGAACACATCCAGAGAGAGACAGAGAGAGAGAGGCAAGAGATGCTGAGTGGGGATGCCTTGCGTAGCGATATCCTCAGGAAAGTGGGAAAGAGGTACCTGGCCTGCTTTGCCAATGCCCTGAACCAGTCCGCACCAGGGGCTCCCCTGTGCCTGCGTAGGCTTTCCCAGGGTGTGCTCAAATCCTGTGGCCACTAGGTGTCATAGGTCATAATGGAGGGCCCTGTGTCATCTGCCTGGCGGGCCAGATCTCTGCCATTGGCTCAGTCTTGTCACCAGGCCCATCATAAGCTCCGCCTACTCTTCCGGTGGTGGGACTGTCTCCATGGTGATGGCAAAGGAGCCTTAGTCCCGCCCACCTGGCCTTGACTTCACCTAGCTGGCCTGCTGACCCTCACTCAGACCTCTGTGTTGATAACAATTAATGTCGGCCAGTGCCCAGGTGTCAGCATCTGGGATAAAGGATTCCGGACCTTGCCTGGGGCAGAAGGCAGCCTAGGTCAGCTGGTACCTGGAAGTCTAGTGACTCGTGACACTGCTGCCAGTGACAGACAAATGGTGACTCCCACACTCACATATCCCCTGGTGGCAGAATGATAGTGATGGGTGGAGAAACATCGCTCCGGAGCACTCGCGCAATGGGGCACCGGCCAAAGGCCAGGGCCAGTAGTGGACGTCGCGGAGCTGAATGGCGAGCCAGTGAAGGGCCCAAGGATTCCTCTTGGATGTGGGAAACATGTCATCCGGGTGCCCACGTCCATAAACCACTGGATTGCTGGGGCCCGGGATGCCAGGATTTCGGCCTTGCCTTCGCAGCCCGGCCACATAGGCAGCCTTCCGCCGGAGGCGGGGATATGTAGACAGCAAAAATGTGGAAAATGGCAGTGTCTCCTCGATTTCTCTGGCATCGGCCTTTTTGAGCGGCATGCTTTTTTCCTAGTAGGATGAGGCACCGACGGAGAAAGGCAGGATTATGTGTGCAGGAAAGGTATGTGCTGAGAAGGTGACAAGGTTGAGACCAGGTTGGGATCTTTAGTCCCAGGAAAGGCCCCTGGCAGGTGTGGGTCAATGTTCTGTGCCCATCCCACTTGGCGTGGGGAGGTTTACACCATACAAAGCAGCAGCGGAATTATTCTTCCTCCAGAGGTTGCGTGTGCCCACAAGCTCCACCTGGCCAGGGTCCGCCCCTACCGTATTGCCCATGTCGATCAACAGAAGCTAAGAGCTTCCAGAGAGACTAACTGCTATTCTCTAGCCACGGGGAAGCGGTACAGCCAGAAGCCTCCCCTGTTTCATCTCCAGGTTCCCTCTCAGGCCCCTCATAGTTGTGATGTGTCTCAGGGGTAGCAAAAAGAGATTTCTTTAAAAGAACACATACAAAGAGGGGCCATAGATGCTGAGGAAGGGCGCCTTGCCTACTGATATCGTAGCGTAAGTGGCAAAGAGGTACCTGCCTGCTGTCCCAGTATGTCGAACGTGTCCACATCAGGGGTTGCCTACTGTGAAGTTATTCCCTGGGTGCCCTCGATTTTGTGGCCAAGGACAGAAGGGGCCGTTGTGTGTCCATGGGTAAAATGGAGGGCTCTGCGGAACCGGCCGGTTAGGCTGGACCTCTCCTATTGGCTGAGAGTTTGTGACCCGTCCCCGTCAGAAGTTCCGGCCAGCCTTGCGGTGGCTGTCTCCATGGTGATTGGGAAGGAAGCCTTAGGCCCCGCACTCAGCCTTCACCTGGCCCACCTGGCCTCTTTACCCTCATCTAGACCGCTGTGTAGATGAAAGAAAGGATGTCGGCCAGTGACCACGTGTCCTCATTTCCTTTGAAGGATTAAGCTCCTTGCCTGGGCAGAAGACAGCCAAGGTCAGCCTGAACCTAGACACCTAGTGACCTGTGACACTGCAGACAGTGATAGATGTTGATGTCCACGCTCAGGTAGCCACAGGTGGCGGATCGAGAGTGGTCGGAGGTGAAGTGTAACTAGAGGTCACACACTCACAAGGGCACGGGCCAAAGGTCGGGAAAAATAGCTGAGGTCGTGGAGCTCTAGCGGAGCCAGTCTAGGGCCGAGGCCTCCCTCCTGTACGTGGCAAAGAGGTGATCCGTATGCCGCCATGCGCAGCCTCTGGACTGCTGGGGCCCTGGATGCCCGGATTTCGGCCTTGTCTTCGGAGAAGTGAGGCACATGCAGTGTGCCACCGGAGGCTGTGGCCCAGCAGAGGGCAAAATCTTGAAAATGCGGGCTTCAGTTGACTTTGCCTGAGCTCTCCTTTGGCTGAGTGCCATCCTGTGTTTCCTAGCAGGAGAAGGCATTCGTGGAGAGAGGCGGATTCCCTGTGTGCAGGCAAAGTGTGTGCTGAGATGATGAGTCGCTGGAGACCGGGGTGGACTCTTCAGACCCAGGATAGGCCTCTGGCAGGTATGTGTCAATGTTTTCTGCCCTTCGCACTCAGCCAGGTATTTGCATACAATGTTACCAGCGGAATTAGTAGTCTCCGGAGAGGCTGCCACATGTCAGCAAGCTTCACCTGGCCAGGGTCCGCCGGTGATGTAGCTACCCCATCAGTCACTAGTCTCTAGACCTTCCAGATAAACTACCAGATCTTGTCTGCCCACGGGCAAGCAGTAGAGCCAGAGGCCTTCCCCCTTTGCTCTTTGGTCTCTAGGCACTCTATCAGGCACTCCAAGCTGTGAAGTGACTCAGGGGGAGAAGGAAGAGATTTCAGAGAATGAACACATCCAGAGAGAGACAGAGAGAGAGAGGCAAGAGATGCTGAGTGGGGATGCCTTGCGTAGCGATATCCTCAGGAAAGTGGGAAAGAGGTACCTGGCCTGCTCTGCCAATGCCCTGAACCAGTCCGCACCAGGGGCTCCCCTGTGCCTGCGTAGGCTTTCCCAGGGTGTGCTCAAATCCTGTGGCCACTAGGTGTCATAGGTCATAATGGAGGGCCCTGTGTCATCTGCCTGGCAGGCCAGATCTCTGCCATTGGCTCAGTCTTGTCACCAGGCCCATCATAAGCTCCGCCTACTCTTCCGGTGGTGGGACTGTCTCCATGGTGATGGCAAAGGAGCCTTAGTCCCGCCCACCTGGCCTTGACTTCACCTAGCTGGCCTGCTGACCCTCACTCAGACCTCTGTGTTGATAACAATTAATGTCCGCCAGTGCCCAGGTGTCAGCATCTGGGATAAAGGATTCCGGACCTTGCCTGGGGCAGAAGGCAGCCTAGGTCAGCTGGTACCTGGAAGTCTAGTGACTCGTGACACTGCTGCCAGTGACAGACAAATGGTGACTCCCACACTCACATATCCCCTGGTGGCAGAATGATAGTGATGGGTGGAGAAACATCGCTCCGGAGCACTCGCGCAATGGGGCACCGGCCAAAGGCCAGGGCCAGTAGTGGACGTCGCGGAGCTGAATGGCGAGCCAGTGAAGGGCCCAAGGTTTCCTCTTGGATGTGGGAAACATGTCATCCGGGTCCCCACGTCCATAAACCACTGGATTGCTGGGGCCCGGGATGCCAGGATTTCGGCCTTGCCTTCGCAGCCCGGCCACATAGGCAGCCTTCCGCCGGAGGCGGGGATATGTAGACAGCAAAAATGTGGAAAATGGCAGTGTCTCCTCGATTTCTCTGGCATCGGCCTTTTTGAGCGGCATGCTCTTTTCCTAGTAGGATGAGGCACCGACGGAGAAAGGCAGGATTATGTGTGCAGGAAAGGTATGTGCTGAGAAGGTGACAAGGTTGAGACCAGGTTGGGATCTTTAGTCCCAGGAAAGGCCCCTGGCAGGTGTGGGTCAATGTTCTGTGCCCATCCCACTTGGCGTGGGGAGGTTTACACCATACAAAGCAGCAGCGGAATTATTCTTCCTCCAGAGGTTGCGTGTGCCCACAAGCTCCACCTGGCCAGGGTCCGCCCCTACCGTATTGCCCATGTCGATCAACAGAAGCTAAGAGCTTCCAGAGAGACTAACTGCTATTCTCTAGCCACGGGGAAGCGGTACAGCCAGAAGCCTCCCCTGTTTCATCTCCAGGTTCCCTCTCAGGCCCCTCATAGTTGTGATGTGTCTCAGGGGTAGCAAAAAGAGATTTCTTTAAAAGAACACATACAAAGAGGGGCCATAGATGCTGAGGAAGGGCGCCTTGCCTACTGATATCGTAGCGTAAGTGGCAAAGAGGTACCTGCCTGCTGTCCCAGTATGTCGAACGTGTCCACATCAGGGGTTGCCTACTGTGAAGTTATTCCCTGGGTGCCCTCGATTTTGTGGCCAAGGACAGAAGGGGCCGTTGTGTGTCCATGGGTAAAATGGAGGGCTCTGCGGAACCGGCCGGTTAGGCTGGACCTCTCCTATTGGCTGAGAGTTTGTGACCCGTCCCCGTCAGAAGTTCCGGCCAGCCTTGCGGTGGCTGTCTCCATGGTGATTGGGAAGGAAGCCTTAGGCCCCGCACTCAGCCTTCACCTGGCCCACCTGGCCTCTTTACCCTCATCTAGACCGCTGTGTAGATGAAAGAAAGGATGTCGGCCAGTGACCACGTGTCCTCATTTCCTTTGAAGGATTAAGCTCCTTGCCTGGGCAGAAGACAGCCAAGGTCAGCCTGAGCCTAGACACCTAGTGACCTGTGACACTGCAGACAGTGATAGATGTTGATGTCCACGCTCAGGTAGCCGCAGGTGGCGGATCGAGAGTGGTCGGAGGTGAAGTGTAACTAGAGGTCACACACTCACAAGGGCACGGGCCAAAGGTCGGGAAAAATAGCTGAGGTCGTGGAGCTCTAGCGGAGCCAGTCTAGGGCCGAGGCCTCCCTCCTGTACGTGGCAAAGAGGTGATCCGTATGCCGCCATGCGCAGCCTCTGGACTGCTGGGGCCCTGGATGCCCGGATTTCGGCCTTGTCTTCGGAGAAGTGAGGCACATGCAGTGTGCCACCGGAGGCTGTGGCCCAGCAGAGGGCAAAATCTTGAAAATGCGGGCTTCAGTTGACTTTGCCTGAGCTCTCCTTTGGCTGAGTGCCATCCTGTGTTTCCTAGCAGGAGAAGGCATTCGTGGAGAGAGGCGGATTCCCTGTGTGCAGGCAAAGTGTGTGCTGAGATGATGAGTCGCTGGAGACCGGGGTGGACTCTTCAGACCCAGGATAGGCCTCTGGCAGGTATGTGTCAATGTTTTCTGCCCTTCGCACTCAGCCAGGTATTTGCATACAATGTTACCAGCGGAATTAGTAGTCTCCGGAGAGGCTGCCACATGTCAGCAAGCTTCACCTGGCCAGGGTCCGCCGGTGATGTAGCTACCCCATCAGTCACTACTCTCTAGACCTTCCAGATAAACTACCAGATCTTGTCTGCCCACGGGCAAGCAGTAGAGCCAGAGGCCTTCCCCCTTTGCTCTTTGGTCTCTAGGCACTCTATCAGGCACTCCAAGCTGTGAAGTGACTCAGGGGGAGAAGGAAGAGATTTCAGAGAATGAACACATCCAGAGAGAGACAGAGAGAGAGAGGCAAGAGATGCTGAGTGGGGATGCCTTGCGTAGCGATATCCTCAGGAAAGTGGGAAAGAGGTACCTGGCCTGCTCTGCCAATGCCCTGAACCAGTCCGCACCAGGGGCTCCCCTGTGCCTGCGTAGGCTTTCCCAGGGTGTGCTCAAATCCTGTGGCCACTAGGTGTCATAGGTCATAATGGAGGGCCCTGTGTCATCTGCCTGGCGGGCCAGATCTCTGCCATTGGCTCAGTCTTGTCACCAGGCCCATCATAAGCTCCGCCTACTCTTCCGGTGGTGGGACTGTCTCCATGGTGATGGCAAAGGAGCCTTAGTCCCGCCCACCTGGCCTTGACTTCACCTAGCTGGCCTGCTGACCCTCACTCAGACCTCTGTGTTGATAACAATTAATGTCGGCCAGTGCCCAGGTGTCAGCATCTGGGATAAAGGATTCCGGACCTTGCCTGGGGCAGAAGGCAGCCTAGGTCAGCTGGTACCTGGAAGTCTAGTGACTCGTGACACTGCTGCCAGTGACAGACAAATGGTGACTCCCACACTCACATATCCCCTGGTGGCAGAATGATAGTGATGGGTGGAGAAACATCGCTCCGGAGCACTCGCGCAATGGGGCACCGGCCAAAGGCCAGGGCCAGTAGTGGACGTCGCGGAGCTGAATGGCGAGCCAGTGAAGGGCCCAAGGATTCCTCTTGGATGTGGGAAACATGTCATCCGGGTGCCCACGTCCATAAACCACTGGATTGCTGGGGCCCGGGATGCCAGGATTTCGGCCTTGCCTTCGCAGCCCGGCCACATAGGCAGCCTTCCGCCGGAGGCGGGGATATGTAGACAGCAAAAATGTGGAAAATGGCAGTGTCTCCTCGATTTCTCTGGCATCGGCCTTTTTGAGCGGCATGCTCTTTTCCTAGTAGGATGAGGCACCGACGGAGAAAGGCAGGATTATGTGTGCAGGAAAGGTATGTGCTGAGAAGGTGACAAGGTTGAGACCAGGTTGGGATCTTTAGTCCCAGGAAAGGCCCCTGGCAGGTGTGGGTCAATGTTCTGTGCCCATCCCACTTGGCGTGGGGAGGTTTACACCATACAAAGCAGCAGCGGAATTATTCTTCCTCCAGAGGTTGCGTGTGCCCACAAGCTCCACCTGGCCAGGGTCCGCCCCTACCGTATTGCCCATGTCGATCAACAGAAGCTAAGAGCTTCCAGAGAGACTAACTGCTATTCTCTAGCCACGGGGAAGCGGTACAGCCAGAAGCCTCCCCTGTTTCATCTCCAGGTTCCCTCTCAGGCCCCTCATAGTTGTGATGTGTCTCAGGGGTAGCAAAAAGAGATTTCTTTAAAAGAACACATACAAAGAGGGGCCATAGATGCTGAGGAAGGGCGCCTTGCCTACTGATATCGTAGCGTAAGTGGCAAAGAGGTACCTGCCTGCTGTCCCAGTATGTCGAACGTGTCCACATCAGGGGTTGCCTACTGTGAAGTTATTCCCTGGGTGCCCTCGATTTTGTGGCCAAGGACAGAAGGGGCCGTTGTGTGTCCATGGGTAAAATGGAGGGCTCTGCGGAACCGGCCGGTTAGGCTGGACCTCTCCTATTGGCTGAGAGTTTGTGACCCGTCCCCGTCAGAAGTTCCGGCCAGCCTTGCGGTGGCTGTCTCCATGGTGATTGGGAAGGAAGCCTTAGGCCCCGCACTCAGCCTTCACCTGGCCCACCTGGCCTCTTTACCCTCATCTAGACCGCTGTGTAGATGAAAGAAAGGATGTCGGCCAGTGACCACGTGTCCTCATTTCCTTTGAAGGATTAAGCTCCTTGCCTGGGCAGAAGACAGCCAAGGTCAGCCTGAGCCTAGACACCTAGTGACCTGTGACACTGCAGACAGTGATAGATGTTGATGTCCACGCTCAGGTAGCCGCAGGTGGCGGATCGAGAGTGGTCGGAGGTGAAGTGTAACTAGAGGTCACACACTCACAAGGGCACGGGCCAAAGGTCGGGAAAAATAGCTGAGGTCGTGGAGCTCTAGCGGAGCCAGTCTAGGGCCGAGGCCTCCCTCCTGTACGTGGCAAAGAGGTGATCCGTATGCCGCCATGCGCAGCCTCTGGACTGCTGGGGCCCTGGATGCCCGGATTTCGGCCTTGTCTTCGGAGAAGTGAGGCACATGCAGTGTGCCACCGGAGGCTGTGGCCCAGCAGAGGGCAAAATCTTGAAAATGCGGGCTTCAGTTGACTTTGCCTGAGCTCTCCTTTGGCTGAGTGCCATCCTGTGTTTCCTAGCAGGAGAAGGCATTCGTGGAGAGAGGCGGATTCCCTGTGTGCAGGCAAAGTGTGTGCTGAGATGATGAGTCGCTGGAGACCGGGGTGGACTCTTCAGACCCAGGATAGGCCTCTGGCAGGTATGTGTCAATGTTTTCTGCCCTTCGCACTCAGCCAGGTATTTGCATACAATGTTACCAGCGGAATTAGTAGTCTCCGGAGAGGCTGCCACATGTCAGCAAGCTTCACCTGGCCAGGGTCCGCCGGTGATGTAGCTACCCCATCAGTCACTACTCTCTAGACCTTCCAGATAAACTACCAGATCTTGTCTGCCCACGGGCAAGCAGTAGAGCCAGAGGCCTTCCCCCTTTACTCTTTGGTCTCTAGGCACTCTATCAGGCACTCCAAGCTGTGAAGTGACTCAGGGGGAGAAGGAAGAGATTTCAGAGAATGAACACATCCAGAGAGAGACAGAGAGAGAGAGGCAAGAGATGCTGAGTGGGGATGCCTTGCGTAGCGATATCCTCAGGAAAGTGGGAAAGAGGTACCTGGCCTGCTCTGCCAATGCCCTGAACCAGTCCGCACCAGGGGCTCCCCTGTGCCTGCGTAGGCTTTCCCAGGGTGTGCTCAAATCCTGTGGCCACTAGGTGTCATAGGTCATAATGGAGGGCCCTGTGTCATCTGCCTGGCGGGCCAGATCTCTGCCATTGGCTCAGTCTTGTCACCAGGCCCATCATAAGCTCCGCCTACTCTTCCGGTGGTGGGACTGTCTCCATGGTGATGGCAAAGGAGCCTTAGTCCCGCCCACCTGGCCTTGACTTCACCTAGCTGGCCTGCTGACCCTCACTCAGACCTCTGTGTTGATAACAATTAATGTCGGCCAGTGCCCAGGTGTCAGCATCTGGGATAAAGGATTCCGGACCTTGCCTGGGGCAGAAGGCAGCCTAGGTCAGCTGGTACCTGGAAGTCTAGTGACTCGTGACACTGCTGCCAGTGACAGACAAATGGTGACTCCCACACTCACATATCCCCTGGTGGCAGAATGATAGTGATGGGTGGAGAAACATCGCTCCGGAGCACTCGCGCAATGGGGCACTGGCCAAAGGCCAGGGCCAGTAGTGGACGTCGCGGAGCTGAATGGCGAGCCAGTGAAGGGCCCAAGGATTCCTCTTGGATGTGGGAAACATGTCATCCGGGTGCCCACGTCCATAAACCACTGGATTGCTGGGGCCCGGGATGCCAGGATTTCGGCCTTGCCTTCGCAGCCCGGCCACATAGGCAGCCTTCCGCCGGAGGCGGGGATATGTAGACAGCAAAAATGTGGAAAATGGCAGTGTCTCCTCGATTTCTCTGGCATCGGCCTTTTTGAGCGGCATGCTCTTTTCCTAGTAGGATGAGGCACCGACGGAGAAAGGCAGGATTATGTGTGCAGGAAAGGTATGTGCTGAGAAGGTGACAAGGTTGAGACCAGGTTGGGATCTTTAGTCCCAGGAAAGGCCCCTGGCAGGTGTGGGTCAATGTTCTGTGCCCATCCCACTTGGCGTGGGGAGGTTTACACCATACAAAGCAGCAGCGGAATTATTCTTCCTCCAGAGGTTGCGTGTGCCCACAAGCTCCACCTGGCCAGGGTCCGCCCCTACCGTATTGCCCATGTCGATCAACAGAAGCTAAGAGCTTCCAGAGAGACTAACTGCTATTCTCTAGCCACGGGGAAGCGGTACAGCCAGAAGCCTCCCCTGTTTCATCTCCAGGTTCCCTCTCAGGCCCCTCATAGTTGTGATGTGTCTCAGGGGTAGCAAAAAGAGATTTCTTTAAAAGAACACATACAAAGAGGGGCCATAGATGCTGAGGAAGGGCGCCTTGCCTACTGATATCGTAGCGTAAGTGGCAAAGAGGTACCTGCCTGCTGTCCCAGTATGTCGAACGTGTCCACATCAGGGGTTGCCTACTGTGAAGTTATTCCCTGGGTGCCCTCGATTTTGTGGCCAAGGACAGAAGGGGCCGTTGTGTGTCCATGGGTAAAATGGAGGGCTCTGCGGAACCGGCCGGTTAGGCTGGACCTCTCCTATTGGCTGAGAGTTTGTGACCCGTCCCCGTCAGAAGTTCCGGCCAGCCTTGCGGTGGCTGTCTCCATGGTGATTGGGAAGGAAGCCTTAGGCCCCGCACTCAGCCTTCACCTGGCCCACCTGGCCTCTTTACCCTCATCTAGACCGCTGTGTAGATGAAAGAAAGGATGTCGGCCAGTGACCACGTGTCCTCATTTCCTTTGAAGGATTAAGCTCCTTGCCTGGGCAGAAGACAGCCAAGGTCAGCCTGAGCCTAGACACCTAGTGACCTGTGACACTGCAGACAGTGATAGATGTTGATGTCCACGCTCAGGTAGCCGCAGGTGGCGGATCGAGAGTGGTCGGAGGTGAAGTGTAACTAGAGGTCACACACTCACAAGGGCACGGGCCAAAGGTCGGGAAAAATAGCTGAGGTCGTGGAGCTCTAGCGGAGCCAGTCTAGGGCCGAGGCCTCCCTCCTGTACGTGGCAAAGAGGTGATCCGTATGCCGCCATGCGCAGCCTCTGGACTGCTGGGGCCCTGGATGCCCGGATTTCGGCCTTGTCTTCGGAGAAGTGAGGCACATGCAGTGTGCCACCGGAGGCTGTGGCCCAGCAGAGGGCAAAATCTTGAAAATGCGGGCTTCAGTTGACTTTGCCTGAGCTCTCCTTTGGCTGAGTGCCATCCTGTGTTTCCTAGCAGGAGAAGGCATTCGTGGAGAGAGGCGGATTCCCTGTGTGCAGGCAAAGTGTGTGCTGAGATGATGAGTCGCTGGAGACCGGGGTGGACTCTTCAGACCCAGGATAGGCCTCTGGCAGGTATGTGTCAATGTTTTCTGCCCTTCGCACTCAGCCAGGTATTTGCATACAATGTTACCAGCGGAATTAGTAGTCTCCGGAGAGGCTGCCACATGTCAGCAAGCTTCACCTGGCCAGGGTCCGCCGGTGATGTAGCTACCCCATCAGTCACTACTCTCTAGACCTTCCAGATAAACTACCAGATCTTGTCTGCCCACGGGCAAGCAGTAGAGCCAGAGGCCTTCCCCCTTTACTCTTTGGTCTCTAGGCACTCTATCAGGCACTCCAAGCTGTGAAGTGACTCAGGGGGAGAAGGAAGAGATTTCAGAGAATGAACACATCCAGAGAGAGACAGAGAGAGAGAGGCAAGAGATGCTGAGTGGGGATGCCTTGCGTAGCGATATCCTCAGGAAAGTGGGAAAGAGGTACCTGGCCTGCTCTGCCAATGCCCTGAACCAGTCCGCACCAGGGGCTCCCCTGTGCCTGCGTAGGCTTTCCCAGGGTGTGCTCAAATCCTGTGGCCACTAGGTGTCATAGGTCATAATGGAGGGCCCTGTGTCATCTGCCTGGCGGGCCAGATCTCTGCCATTGGCTCAGTCTTGTCACCAGGCCCATCATAAGCTCCGCCTACTCTTCCGGTGGTGGGACTGTCTCCATGGTGATGGCAAAGGAGCCTTAGTCCCGCCCACCTGGCCTTGACTTCACCTAGCTGGCCTGCTGACCCTCACTCAGACCTCTGTGTTGATAACAATTAATGTCGGCCAGTGCCCAGGTGTCAGCATCTGGGATAAAGGATTCCGGACCTTGCCTGGGGCAGAAGGCAGCCTAGGTCAGCTGGTACCTGGAAGTCTAGTGACTCGTGACACTGCTGCCAGTGACAGACAAATGGTGACTCCCACACTCACATATCCCCTGGTGGCAGAATGATAGTGATGGGTGGAGAAACATCGCTCCGGAGCACTCGCGCAATGGGGCACCGGCCAAAGGCCAGGGCCAGTAGTGGACGTCGCGGAGCTGAATGGCGAGCCAGTGAAGGGCCCAAGGATTCCTCTTGGATGTGGGAAACATGTCATCCGGGTGCCCACGTCCATAAACCACTGGATTGCTGGGGCCCGGGATGCCAGGATTTCGGCCTTGCCTTCGCAGCCCGGCCACATAGGCAGCCTTCCGCCGGAGGCGGGGATATGTAGACAGCAAAAATGTGGAAAATGGCAGTGTCTCCTCGATTTCTCTGGCATCGGCCTTTTTGAGCGGCATGCTTTTTTCCTAGTAGGATGAGGCACCGACGGAGAAAGGCAGGATTATGTGTGCAGGAAAGGTATGTGCTGAGAAGGTGACAAGTTTGAGACCAGGTTGGGATCTTTAGTCCCAGGAAAGGCCCCTGGCAGGTGTGGGTCAATGTTCTGTGCCCATCCCACTTGGCGTGGGGAGGTTTACACCATACAAAGCAGCAGCGGAATTATTCTTCCCCCAGAGGTTGCGTGTGCCCACAAGCTCCACCTGGCCAGGGTCCGCCCCTACCGTATTGCCCATGTCGATCAACAGAAGCTAAGAGCTTCCAGAGAGACTAACTGCTATTCTCTAGCCACGGGGAAGCGGTACAGCCAGAAGCCTCCCCTGTTTCATCTCCAGGTTCCCTCTCAGGCCCCTCATAGTTGTGATGTGTCTCAGGGGTAGCAAAAAGAGATTTCTTTAAAAGAACACATACAAAGAGGGGCCATAGATGCTGAGGAAGGGCGCCTTGCCTACTGATATCGTAGCGTAAGTGGCAAAGAGGTACCTGCCTGCTGTCCCAGTATGTCGAACGTGTCCACATCAGGGGTTGCCTACTGTGAAGTTATTCCCTGGGTGCCCTCGATTTTGTGGCCAAGGACAGAAGGGGCCGTTGTGTGTCCATGGGTAAAATGGAGGGCTCTGCGGAACCGGCCGGTTAGGCTGGACCTCTCCTATTGGCTGAGAGTTTGTGACCCGTCCCCGTCAGAAGTTCCGGCCAGCCTTGCGGTGGCTGTCTCCATGGTGATTGGGAAGGAAGCCTTAGGCCCCGCACTCAGCCTTCACCTGGCCCACCTGGCCTCTTTACCCTCATCTAGACCGCTGTGTAGATGAAAGAAAGGATGTCGGCCAGTGACCACGTGTCCTCATTTCCTTTGAAGGATTAAGCTCCTTGCCTGGGCAGAAGACAGCCAAGGTCAGCCTGAGCCTAGACACCTAGTGACCTGTGACACTGCAGACAGTGATAGATGTTGATGTCCACGCTCAGGTAGCCGCAGGTGGCGGATCGAGAGTGGTCGGAGGTGAAGTGTAACTAGAGGTCACACACTCACAAGGGCACGGGCCAAAGGTCGGGAAAAATAGCTGAGGTCGTGGAGCTCTAGCGGAGCCAGTCTAGGGCCGAGGCCTCCCTCCTGTACGTGGCAAAGAGGTGATCCGTATGCCGCCATGCGCAGCCTCTGGACTGCTGGGGCCCTGGATGCCCGGATTTCGGCCTTGTCTTCAGAGAAGTGACGCACATGCAGTGTGCCACCGGAGGCTGTGGCCCAGCAGAGGGCAAAATCTTGAAAATGCGGGCTTCAGTTGACTTTGCCTGAGCTCTCCTTTGGCTGAGTGCCATCCTGTGTTTCCTAGCAGGAGAAGGCATTCGTGGAGAGAGGCGGATTCCCTGTGTGCAGGCAAAGTGTGTGCTGAGATGATGAGTCGCTGGAGACCGGGGTGGACTCTTCAGACCCAGGATAGGCCTCTGGCAGGTATGTGTCAATGTTTTCTGCCCTTCACACTCAGCCAGGTATTTGCATACAATGTTACCAGCGGAATTAGTAGTCTCCGGAGAGGCTGCCACATGTCAGCAAGCTTCACCTGGCCAGGGTCCGCCGGTGATGTAGCTACCCCATCAGTCACTACTCTCTAGACCTTCCAGATAAACTACCAGATCTTGTCTGCCCACGGGCAAGCAGTAGAGCCAGAGGCCTTCCCCCTTTGCTCTTTGGTCTCTAGGCACTCTATCAGGCACTCCAAGCTGTGAAGTGACTCAGGGGGAGAAGGAAGAGATTTCAGAGAATGAACACATCCAGAGAGAGACAGAGAGAGAGAGGCAAGAGATGCTGAGTGGGGATGCCTTGCGTAGCGATATCCTCAGGAAAGTGGGAAAGAGGTACCTGGCCTGCTCTGCCAATGCCCTGAACCAGTCCGCACCAGGGGCTCCCCTGTGCCTGCGTAGGCTTTCCCAGGGTGTGCTCAAATCCTGTGGCCACTAGGTGTCATAGGTCATAATGGAGGGCCCTGTGTCATCTGCCTGGCGGGCCAGATCTCTGCCATTGGCTCAGTCTTGTCACCAGGCCCATCATAAGCTCCGCCTACTCTTCCGGTGGTGGGACTGTCTCCATGGTGATGGCAAAGGAGCCTTAGTCCCGCCCACCTGGCCTTGACTTCACCTAGCTGGCCTGCTGACCCTCACTCAGACCTCTGTGTTGATAACAATTAATGTCGGCCAGTGCCCAGGTGTCAGCATCTGGGATAAAGGATTCCGGACCTTGCCTGGGGCAGAAGGCAGCCTAGGTCAGCTGGTACCTGGAAGTCTAGTGACTCGTGACACTGCTGCCAGTGACAGACAAATGGTGACTCCCACACTCACATATCCCCTGGTGGCAGAATGATAGTGATGGGTGGAGAAACATCGCTCCGGAGCACTCGCGCAATGGGGCACCGGCCAAAGGCCAGGGCCAGTAGTGGACGTCGCGGAGCTGAATGGCGAGCCAGTGAAGGGCCCAAGGATTCCTCTTGGATGTGGGAAACATGTCATCCGGGTGCCCACGTCCATAAACCACTGGATTGCTGGGGCCCGGGATGCCAGGATTTCGGCCTTGCCTTCGCAGCCCGGCCACATAGGCAGCCTTCCGCCGGAGGCGGGGATATGTAGACAGCAAAAATGTGGAAAATGGCAGTGTCTCCTCGATTTCTCTGGCATCGGCCTTTTTGAGCGGCATGCTTTTTTCCTAGTAGGATGAGGCACCGACGGAGAAAGGCAGGATTATGTGTGCAGGAAAGGTATGTGCTGAGAAGGTGACAAGGTTGAGACCAGGTTGGGATCTTTAGTCCCAGGAAAGGCCCCTGGCAGGTGTGGGTCAATGTTCTGTGCCCATCCCACTTGGCGTGGGGAGGTTTACACCATACAAAGCAGCAGCGGAATTATTCTTCCCCCAGAGGTTGCGTGTGCCCACAAGCTCCACCTGGCCAGGGTCCGCCCCTACCGTATTGCCCATGTCGATCAACAGAAGCTAAGAGCTTCCAGAGAGACTAACTGCTATTCTCTAGCCACGGGGAAGCGGTACAGCCAGAAGCCTCCCCTGTTTCATCTCCAGGTTCCCTCTCAGGCCCCTCATAGTTGTGATGTGTCTCAGGGGTAGCAAAAAGAGATTTCTTTAAAAGAACACATACAAAGAGGGGCCATAGATGCTGAGGAAGGGCGCCTTGCCTACTGATATCGTAGCGTAAGTGGCAAAGAGGTACCTGCCTGCTGTCCCAGTATGTCGAACGTGTCCACATCAGGGGTTGCCTACTGTGAAGTTATTCCCTGGGTGCCCTCGATTTTGTGGCCAAGGACAGAAGGGGCCGTTGTGTGTCCATGGGTAAAATGGAGGGCTCTGCGGAACCGGCCGGTTAGGCTGGACCTCTCCTATTGGCTGAGAGTTTGTGACCCGTCCCCGTCAGAAGTTCCGGCCAGCCTTGCGGTGGCTGTCTCCATGGTGATTGGGAAGGAAGCCTTAGGCCCCGCACTCAGCCTTCACCTGGCCCACCTGGCCTCTTTACCCTCATCTAGACCGCTGTGTAGATGAAAGAAAGGATGTCGGCCAGTGACCACGTGTCCTCATTTCCTTTGAAGGATTAAGCTCCTTGCCTGGGCAGAAGACAGCCAAGGTCAGCCTGAGCCTAGACACCTAGTGACCTGTGACACTGCAGACAGTGATAGATGTTGATGTCCACGCTCAGGTAGCCGCAGGTGGCGGATCGAGAGTGGTCGGAGGTGAAGTGTAACTAGAGGTCACACACTCACAAGGGCACGGGCCAAAGGTCGGGAAAAATAGCTGAGGTCGTGGAGCTCTAGCGGAGCCAGTCTAGGGCCGAGGCCTCCCTCCTGTACGTGGCAAAGAGGTGATCCGTATGCCGCCATGCGCAGCCTCTGGACTGCTGGGGCCCTGGATGCCCGGATTTCGGCCTTGTCTTCAGAGAAGTGACGCACATGCAGTGTGCCACCGGAGGCTGTGGCCCAGCAGAGGGCAAAATCTTGAAAATGCGGGCTTCAGTTGACTTTGCCTGAGCTCTCCTTTGGCTGAGTGCCATCCTGTGTTTCCTAGCAGGAGAAGGCATTCGTGGAGAGAGGCGGATTCCCTGTGTGCAGGCAAAGTGTGTGCTGAGATGATGAGTCGCTGGAGACCGGGGTGGACTCTTCAGACCCAGGATAGGCCTCTGGCAGGTATGTGTCAATGTTTTCTGCCCTTCGCACTCAGCCAGGTATTTGCATACAATGTTACCAGCGGAATTAGTAGTCTCCGGAGAGGCTGCCACATGTCAGCAAGCTTCACCTGGCCAGGGTCCGCCGGTGATGTAGCTACCCCATCAGTCACTACTCTCTAGACCTTCCAGATAAACTACCAGATCTTGTCTGCCCACGGGCAAGCAGTAGAGCCAGAGGCCTTCCCCCTTTGCTCTTTGGTCTCTAGGCACTCTATCAGGCACTCCAAGCTGTGAAGTGACTCAGGGGGAGAAGGAAGAGATTTCAGAGAATGAACACATCCAGAGAGAGACAGAGAGAGAGAGGCAAGAGATGCTGAGTGGGGATGCCTTGCGTAGCGATATCCTCAGGAAAGTGGGAAAGAGGTACCTGGCCTGCTCTGCCAATGCCCTGAACCAGTCCGCACCAGGGGCTCCCCTGTGCCTGCGTAGGCTTTCCCAGGGTGTGCTCAAATCCTGTGGCCACTAGGTGTCATAGGTCATAATGGAGGGCCCTGTGTCATCTGCCTGGCGGGCCAGATCTCTGCCATTGGCTCAGTCTTGTCACCAGGCCCATCATAAGCTCCGCCTACTCTTCCGGTGGTGGGACTGTCTCCATGGTGATGGCAAAGGAGCCTTAGTCCCGCCCACCTGGCCTTGACTTCACCTAGCTGGCCTGCTGACCCTCACTCAGACCTCTGTGTTGATAACAATTAATGTCGGCCAGTGCCCAGGTGTCAGCATCTGGGATAAAGGATTCCGGACCTTGCCTGGGGCAGAAGGCAGCCTAGGTCAGCTGGTACCTGGAAGTCTAGTGACTCGTGACACTGCTGCCAGTGACAGACAAATGGTGACTCCCACACTCACATATCCCCTGGTGGCAGAATGATAGTGATGGGTGGAGAAACATCGCTCCGGAGCACTCGCGCAATGGGGCACCGGCCAAAGGCCAGGGCCAGTAGTGGACGTCGCGGAGCTGAATGGCGAGCCAGTGAAGGGCCCAAGGATTCCTCTTGGATGTGGGAAACATGTCATCCGGGTGCCCACGTCCATAAACCACTGGATTGCTGGGGCCCGGGATGCCAGGATTTCGGCCTTGCCTTCGCAGCCCGGCCACATAGGCAGCCTTCCGCCGGAGGCGGGGATATGTAGACAGCAAAAATGTGGAAAATGGCAGTGTCTCCTCGATTTCTCTGGCATCGGCCTTTTTGAGCGGCATGCTTTTTTCCTAGTAGGATGAGGCACCGACGGAGAAAGGCAGGATTATGTGTGCAGGAAAGGTATGTGCTGAGAAGGTGACAAGGTTGAGACCAGGTTGGGATCTTTAGTCCCAGGAAAGGCCCCTGGCAGGTGTGGGTCAATGTTCTGTGCCCATCCCACTTGGCGTGGGGAGGTTTACACCATACAAAGCAGCAGCGGAATTATTCTTCCCCCAGAGGTTGCGTGTGCCCACAAGCTCCACCTGGCCAGGGTCCGCCCCTACCGTATTGCCCATGTCGATCAACAGAAGCTAAGAGCTTCCAGAGAGACTAACTGCTATTCTCTAGCCACGGGGAAGCGGTACAGCCAGAAGCCTCCCCTGTTTCATCTCCAGGTTCCCTCTCAGGCCCCTCATAGTTGTGATGTGTCTCAGGGGTAGCAAAAAGAGATTTCTTTAAAAGAACACATACAAAGAGGGGCCATAGATGCTGAGGAAGGGCGCCTTGCCTACTGATATCGTAGCGTAAGTGGCAAAGAGGTACCTGCCTGCTGTCCCAGTATGTCGAACGTGTCCACATCAGGGGTTGCCTACTGTGAAGTTATTCCCTGGGTGCCCTCGATTTTGTGGCCAAGGACAGAAGGGGCCGTTGTGTGTCCATGGGTAAAATGGAGGGCTCTGCGGAACCGGCCGGTTAGGCTGGACCTCTCCTATTGGCTGAGAGTTTGTGACCCGTCCCCGTCAGAAGTTCCGGCCAGCCTTGCGGTGGCTGTCTCCATGGTGATTGGGAAGGAAGCCTTAGGCCCCGCACTCAGCCTTCACCTGGCCCACCTGGCCTCTTTACCCTCATCTAGACCGCTGTGTAGATGAAAGAAAGGATGTCGGCCAGTGACCACGTGTCCTCATTTCCTTTGAAGGATTAAGCTCCTTGCCTGGGCAGAAGACAGCCAAGGTCAGCCTGAGCCTAGACACCTAGTGACCTGTGACACTGCAGACAGTGATAGATGTTGATGTCCACGCTCAGGTAGCCGCAGGTGGCGGATCGAGAGTGGTCGGAGGTGAAGTGTAACTAGAGGTCACACACTCACAAGGGCACGGGCCAAAGGTCGGGAAAAATAGCTGAGGTCGTGGAGCTCTAGCGGAGCCAGTCTAGGGCCGAGGCCTCCCTCCTGTACGTGGCAAAGAGGTGATCCGTATGCCGCCATGCGCAGCCTCTGGACTGCTGGGGCCCTGGATGCCCGGATTTCGGCCTTGTCTTCGGAGAAGTGAGGCACATGCAGTGTGCCACCGGAGGCTGTGGCCCAGCAGAGGGCAAAATCTTGAAAATGCGGGCTTCAGTTGACTTTGCCTGAGCTCTCCTTTGGCTGAGTGCCATCCTGTGTTTCCTAGCAGGAGAAGGCATTCGTGGAGAGAGGCGGATTCCCTGTGTGCAGGCAAAGTGTGTGCTGAGATGATGAGTCGCTGGAGACCGGGGTGGACTCTTCAGACCCAGGATAGGCCTCTGGCAGGTATGTGTCAATGTTTTCTGCCCTTCGCACTCAGCCAGGTATTTGCATACAATGTTACCAGCGGAATTAGTAGTCTCCGGAGAGGCTGCCACATGTCAGCAAGCTTCACCTGGCCAGGGTCCGCCGGTGATGTAGCTACCCCATCAGTCACTACTCTCTAGACCTTCCAGATAAACTACCAGATCTTGTCTGCCCACGGGCAAGCAGTAGAGCCAGAGGCCTTCCCCCTTTGCTCTTTGGTCTCTAGGCACTCTATCAGGCACTCCAAGCTGTGAAGTGACTCAGGGGGAGAAGGAAGAGATTTCAGAGAATGAACACATCCAGAGAGAGACAGAGAGAGAGAGGCAAGAGATGCTGAGTGGGGATGCCTTGCGTAGCGATATCCTCAGGAAAGTGGGAAAGAGGTACCTGGCCTGCTCTGCCAATGCCCTGAACCAGTCCGCACCAGGGGCTCCCCTGTGCCTGCGTAGGCTTTCCCAGGGTGTGCTCAAATCCTGTGGCCACTAGGTGTCATAGGTCATAATGGAGGGCCCTGTGTCATCTGCCTGGCGGGCCAGATCTCTGCCATTGGCTCAGTCTTGTCACCAGGCCCATCATAAGCTCCGCCTACTCTTCCGGTGGTGGGACTGTCTCCATGGTGATGGCAAAGGAGCCTTAGTCCCGCCCACCTGGCCTTGACTTCACCTAGCTGGCCTGCTGACCCTCACTCAGACCTCTGTGTTGATAACAATTAATGTCGGCCAGTGCCCAGGTGTCAGCATCTGGGATAAAGGATTCCGGACCTTGCCTGGGGCAGAAGGCAGCCTAGGTCAGCTGGTACCTGGAAGTCTAGTGACTCGTGACACTGCTGCCAGTGACAGACAAATGGTGACTCCCACACTCACATATCCCCTGGTGGCAGAATGATAGTGATGGGTGGAGAAACATCGCTCCGGAGCACTCGCGCAATGGGGCACCGGCCAAAGGCCAGGGCCAGTAGTGGACGTCGCGGAGCTGAATGGCGAGCCAGTGAAGGGCCCAAGGATTCCTCTTGGATGTGGGAAACATGTCATCCGGGTGCCCACGTCCATAAACCACTGGATTGCTGGGGCCCGGGATGCCAGGATTTCGGCCTTGCCTTCGCAGCCCGGCCACATAGGCAGCCTTCCGCCGGAGGCGGGGATATGTAGACAGCAAAAATGTGGAAAATGGCAGTGTCTCCTCGATTTCTCTGGCATCGGCCTTTTTGAGCGGCATGCTTTTTTCCTAGTAGGATGAGGCACCGACGGAGAAAGGCAGGATTATGTGTGCAGGAAAGGTATGTGCTGAGAAGGTGACAAGGTTGAGACCAGGTTGGGATCTTTAGTCCCAGGAAAGGCCCCTGGCAGGTGTGGGTCAATGTTCTGTGCCCATCCCACTTGGCGTGGGGAGGTTTACACCATACAAAGCAGCAGCGGAATTATTCTTCCCCCAGAGGTTGCGTGTGCCCACAAGCTCCACCTGGCCAGGGTCCGCCCCTACCGTATTGCCCATGTCGATCAACAGAAGCTAAGAGCTTCCAGAGAGACTAACTGCTATTCTCTAGCCACGGGGAAGCGGTACAGCCAGAAGCCTCCCCTGTTTCATCTCCAGGTTCCCTCTCAGGCCCCTCATAGTTGTGATGTGTCTCAGGGGTAGCAAAAAGAGATTTCTTTAAAAGAACACATACAAAGAGGGGCCATAGATGCTGAGGAAGGGCGCCTTGCCTACTGATATCGTAGCGTAAGTGGCAAAGAGGTACCTGCCTGCTGTCCCAGTATGTCGAACGTGTCCACATCAGGGGTTGCCTACTGTGAAATTATTCCCTGGGTGCCCTCGATTTTGTGGCCAAGGACAGAAGGGGCCGTTGTGTGTCCATGGGTAAAATGGAGGGCTCTGCGGAACCGGCCGGTTAGGCTGGACCTCTCCTATTGGCTGAGAGTTTGTGACCCGTCCCCGTCAGAAGTTCCGGCCAGCCTTGCGGTGGCTGTCTCCATGGTGATTGGGAAGGAAGCCTTAGGCCCCGCACTCAGCCTTCACCTGGCCCACCTGGCCTCTTTACCCTCATCTAGACCGCTGTGTAGATGAAAGAAAGGATGTCGGCCAGTGACCACGTGTCCTCATTTCCTTTGAAGGATTAAGCTCCTTGCCTGGGCAGAAGACAGCCAAGGTCAGCCTGAGCCTAGACACCTAGTGACCTGTGACACTGCAGACAGTGATAGATGTTGATGTCCACGCTCAGGTAGCCGCAGGTGGCGGATCGAGAGTGGTCGGAGGTGAAGTGTAACTAGAGGTCACACACTCACAAGGGCACGGGCCAAAGGTCGGGAAAAATAGCTGAGGTCGTGGAGCTCTAGCGGAGCCAGTCTAGGGCCGAGGCCTCCCTCCTGTACGTGGCAAAGAGGTGATCCGTATGCCGCCATGCGCAGCCTCTGGACTGCTGGGGCCCTGGATGCCCGGATTTCGGCCTTGTCTTCAGAGAAGTGAGGCACATGCAGTGTGCCACCGGAGGCTGTGGCCCAGCAGAGGGCAAAATCTTGAAAATGCGGGCTTCAGTTGACTTTGCCTGAGCTCTCCTTTGGCTGAGTGCCATCCTGTGTTTCCTAGCAGGAGAAGGCATTCGTGGAGAGAGGCGGATTCCCTGTGTGCAGGCAAAGTGTGTGCTGAGATGATGAGTCGCTGGAGACCGGGGTGGACTCTTCAGACCCAGGATAGGCCTCTGGCAGGTATGTGTCAATGTTTTCTGCCCTTCGCACTCAGCCAGGTATTTGCATACAATGTTACCAGCGGAATTAGTAGTCTCCGGAGAGGCTGCCACATGTCAGCAAGCTTCACCTGGCCAGGGTCCGCCGGTGATGTAGCTACCCCATCAGTCACTACTCTCTAGACCTTCCAGATAAACTACCAGATCTTGTCTGCCCATGGGCAAGCAGTAGAGCCAGAGGCCTTCCCCCTTTGCTCTTTGGTCTCTAGGCACTCTATCAGGCACTCCAAGCTGTGAAGTGACTCAGGGGGAGAAGGAAGAGATTTCAGAGAATGAACACATCCAGAGAGAGACAGAGAGAGAGAGGCAAGAGATGCTGAGTGGGGATGCCTTGCGTAGCGATATCCTCAGGAAAGTGGGAAAGAGGTACCTGGCCTGCTCTGCCAATGCCCTGAACCAGTCCGCACCAGGGGCTCCCCTGTGCCTGCGTAGGCTTTCCCAGGGTGTGCTCAAATCCTGTGGCCACTAGGTGTCATAGGTCATAATGGAGGGCCCTGTGTCATCTGCCTGGCGGGCCAGATCTCTGCCATTGGCTCAGTCTTGTCACCAGGCCCATCATAAGCTCCGCCTACTCTTCCGGTGGTGGGACTGTCTCCATGGTGATGGCAAAGGAGCCTTAGTCCCGCCCACCTGGCCTTGACTTCACCTAGCTGGCCTGCTGACCCTCACTCAGACCTCTGTGTTGATAACAATTAATGTCGGCCAGTGCCCAGGTGTCAGCATCTGGGATAAAGGATTCCGGACCTTGCCTGGGGCAGAAGGCAGCCTAGGTCAGCTGGTACCTGGAAGTCTAGTGACTCGTGACACTGCTGCCAGTGACAGACAAATGGTGACTCCCACACTCACATATCCCCTGGTGGCAGAATGATAGTGATGGGTGGAGAAACATCGCTCCGGAGCACTCGCGCAATGGGGCACCGGCCAAAGGCCAGGGCCAGTAGTGGACGTCGCGGAGCTGAATGGCGAGCCAGTGAAGGGCCCAAGGATTCCTCTTGGATGTGGGAAACATGTCATCCGGGTCCCCACGTCCATAAACCACTGGATTGCTGGGGCCCGGGATGCCAGGATTTCGGCCTTGCCTTCGCAGCCCGGCCACATAGGCAGCCTTCCGCCGGAGGCGGGGATATGTAGACAGCAAAAATGTGGAAAATGGCAGTGTCTCCTCGATTTCTCTGGCATCGGCCTTTTTGAGCGGCATGCTTTTTTCCTAGTAGGATGAGGCACCGACGGAGAAAGGCAGGATTATGTGTGCAGGAAAGGTATGTGCTGAGAAGGTGACAAGGTTGAGACCAGGTTGGGGATCTTTAGTCCAGGAAAGGCCCCTGGCAGGTGTGGGTCAATGTTCTGTGCCCATCCCAATACTATCTCTCTATGTTACACCATACAAAGCAGCAGCGGAATTATTCTTCCTCCAGAGGTTGCGTGTGCCCACAAGCTCCACCTGGCCAGGGTCCGCCCCTACCGTATTGCCCATGTCGATCAACAGAAGCTAAGAGCTTCCAGAGAGACTAACTGCTATTCTCTAGCCACGGGGAAGCGGTACAGCCAGAAGCCTCCCCTGTTTCATCTCCAGGTTCCCTCTCAGGCCCCTCATAGTTGTGATGTGTCTCAGGGGTAGCAAAAAGAGATTTCTTTAAAAGAACACATACAAAGAGGGGCCATAGATGCTGAGGAAGGGCGCCTTGCCTACTGATATCGTAGCGTAAGTGGCAAAGAGGTACCTGCCTGCTGTCCCAGTATGTCGAACGTGTCCACATCAGGGGTTGCCTACTGTGAAGTTATTCCCTGGGTGCCCTCGATTTTGTGGCCAAGGACAGAAGGGGCCGTTGTGTGTCCATGGGTAAAATGGAGGGCTCTGCGGAACCGGCCGGTTAGGCTGGACCTCTCCTATTGGCTGAGAGTTTGTGACCCGTCCCCGTCAGAAGTTCCGGCCAGCCTTGCGGTGGCTGTCTCCATGGTGATTGGGAAGGAAGCCTTAGGCCCCGCACTCAGCCTTCACCTGGCCCACCTGGCCTCTTTACCCTCATCTAGACCGCTGTGTAGATGAAAGAAAGGATGTCGGCCAGTGACCACGTGTCCTCATTTCCTTTGAAGGATTAAGCTCCTTGCCTGGGCAGAAGACAGCCAAGGTCAGCCTGAGCCTAGACACTTAGTGACCTGTGACACTGCAGACAGTGATAGATGTTGATGTCCACGCTCAGGTAGCCGCAGGTGGCGGATCGAGAGTGGTCGGAGGTGAAGTGTAACTAGAGGTCACACACTCACAAGGGCACGGGCCAAAGGTCGGGAAAAATAGCTGAGGTCGTGGAGCTCTAGCGGAGCCAGTCTAGGGCCGAGGCCTCCCTCCTGTACGTGGCAAAGAGGTGATCCGTATGCCGCCATGCGCAGCCTCTGGACTGCTGGGGCCCTGGATGCCCGGATTTCGGCCTTGTCTTCAGAGAAGTGACGCACATGCAGTGTGCCACCGGAGGCTGTGGCCCAGCAGAGGGCAAAATCTTGAAAATGCGGGCTTCAGTTGACTTTGCCTGAGCTCTCCTTTGGCTGAGTGCCATCCTGTGTTTCCTAGCAGGAGAAGGCATTCGTGGAGAGAGGCGGATTCCCTGTGTGCAGGCAAAGTGTGTGCTGAGATGATGAGTCGCTGGAGACCGGGGTGGACTCTTCAGACCCAGGATAGGCCTCTGGCAGGTATGTGTCAATGTTTTCTGCCCTTCGCACTCAGCCAGGTATTTGCATACAATGTTACCAGCGGAATTAGTAGTCTCCGGAGAGGCTGCCACATGTCAGCAAGCTTCACCTGGCCAGGGTCCGCCGGTGATGTAGCTACCCCATCAGTCACTACTCTCTAGAGCTTCCAGATAAACTACCAGATCTTGTCTGCCCACGGGCAAGCAGTAGAGCCAGAGGCCTTCCCCCTTTGCTCTTTGATCTCTAGGCACTCTATCAGGCACTCCAAGCTGTGAAGTGACTCAGGGGGAGAAGGAAGAGATTTCAGAGAATGAACACATCCAGAGAGAGACAGAGAGAGAGAGGCAAGAGATGCTGAGTGGGGATGCCTTGCGTAGCGATATCCTCAGGAAAGTGGGAAAGAGGTACCTGGCCTGCTCTGCCAATGCCCTGAACCAGTCCGCACCAGGGGCTCCCCTGTGCCTGCGTAGGCTTTCCCAGGGTGTGCTCAAATCCTGTGGCCACTAGGTGTCATAGGTCATAATGGAGGGCCCTGTGTCATCTGCCTGGCGGGCCAGATCTCTGCCATTGGCTCAGTCTTGTCACCAGGCCCATCATAAGCTCCGCCTACTCTTCCGGTGGTGGGACTGTCTCCATGGTGATGGCAAAGGAGCCTTAGTCCCGCCCACCTGGCCTTGACTTCACCTAGCTGGCCTGCTGACCCTCACTCAGACCTCTGTGTTGATAACAATTAATGTCGGCCAGTGCCCAGGTGTCAGCATCTGGGATAAAGGATTCCGGACCTTGCCTGGGGCAGAAGGCAGCCTAGGTCAGCTGGTACCTGGAAGTCTAGTGACTCGTGACACTGCTGCCAGTGACAGACAAATGGTGACTCCCACACTCACATATCCCCTGGTGGCAGAATGATAGTGATGGGTGGAGAAACATCGCTCCAGAGCACTCGCGCAATGGGGCACCGGCCAAAGGCCAGGGCCAGTAGTGGACGTCGCGGAGCTGAATGGCGAGCCAGTGAAGGGCCCAAGGATTCCTCTTGGATGTGGGAAACATGTCATCCGGGTCCCCACGTCCATAAACCACTGGATTGCTGGGGCCCGGGATGCCAGGATTTCGGCCTTGCCTTCGCAGCCCGGCCACATAGGCAGCCTTCCGCCGGAGGCGGGGATATGTAGACAGCAAAAATGTGGAAAATGGCAGTGTCTCCTCGATTTCTCTGGCATCGGCCTTTTTGAGCGGCATGCTTTTTTCCTAGTAGGATGAGGCACCGACGGAGAAAGGCAGGATTATGTGTGCAGGAAAGGTATGTGCTGAGAAGGTGACAAGGTTGAGACCAGGTTGGGATCTTTAGTCCCAGGAAAGGCCCCTGGCAGGTGTGGGTCAATGTTCTGTGCCCATCCCACTTGGCGTGGGGAGGTTTACACCATACAAAGCAGCAGCGGAATTATTCTTCCTCCAGAGGTTGCGTGTGCCCACAAGCTCCACCTGGCCAGGGTCCGCCCCTACCGTATTGCCCATGTCGATCAACAGAAGCTAAGAGCTTCCAGAGAGACTAACTGCTATTCTCTAGCCACGGGGAAGCGGTACAGCCAGAAGCCTCCCCTGTTTCATCTCCAGGTTCCCTCTCAGGCCCCTCATAGTTGTGATGTGTCTCAGGGGTAGCAAAAAGAGATTTCTTTAAAAGAACACATACAAAGAGGGGCCATAGATGCTGAGGAAGGGCGCCTTGCCTACTGATATCATAGCGTAAGTGGCAAAGAGGTACCTGCCTGCTGTCCCAGTATGTCGAACGTGTCCACATCAGGGGTTGCCTACTGTGAAGTTATTCCCTGGGTGCCCTCGATTTTGTGGCCAAGGACAGAAGGGGCCGTTGTGTGTCCATGGGTAAAATGGAGGGCTCTGCGGAACCGGCCGGTTAGGCTGGACCTCTCCTATTGGCTGAGAGTTTGTGACCCGTCCCCGTCAGAAGTTCCGGCCAGCCTTGCGGTGGCTGTCTCCATGGTGATTGGGAAGGAAGCCTTAGGCCCCGCACTCAGCCTTCACCTGGCCCACCTGGCCTCTTTACCCTCATCTAGACCGCTGTGTAGATGAAAGAAAGGATGTCGGCCAGTGACCACGTGTCCTCATTTCCTTTGAAGGATTAAGCTCCTTGCCTGGGCAGAAGACAGCCAAGGTCAGCCTGAGCCTAGACACCTAGTGACCTGTGACACTGCAGACAGTGATAGATGTTGATGTCCACGCTCAGGTAGCCGCAGGTGGCGGATCGAGAGTGGTCGGAGGTGAAGTGTAACTAGAGGTCACACACTCACAAGGGCACGGGCCAAAGGTCGGGAAAAATAGCTGAGGTCGTGGAGCTCTAGCGGAGCCAGTCTAGGGCCGAGGCCTCCCTCCTGTACGTGGCAAAGAGGTGATCCGTATGCCGCCATGCGCAGCCTCTGGACTGCTGGGGCCCTGGATGCCCGGATTTCGGCCTTGTCTTCGGAGAAGTGACGCACATGCAGTGTGCCACCGGAGGCTGTGGCCCAGCAGAGGGCAAAATCTTGAAAATGCGGGCTTCAGTTGACTTTGCCTGAGCTCTCCTTTGGCTGAGTGCCATCCTGTGTTTCCTAGCAGGAGAAGGCATTCGTGGAGAGAGGCGGATTCCCTGTGTGCAGGCAAAGTGTGTGCTGAGATGATGAGTCGCTGGAGACCGGGGTGGACTCTTCAGACCCAGGATAGGCCTCTGGCAGGTATGTGTCAATGTTTTCTGCCCTTCGCACTCAGCCAGGTATTTGCATACAATGTTACCAGCGGAATTAGTAGTCTCCGGAGAGGCTGCCACATGTCAGCAAGCTTCACCTGGCCAGGGTCTGCCGGTGATGTAGCTACCCCATCAGTCACTACTCTCTAGAGCTTCCAGATAAACTACCAGATCTTGTCTGCCCATGGGCAACCAGTAGAGCCAGAGGCCTTCCCCCTTTGCTCTTTGGTCTCTAGGCACTCTATCAGGCACTCCAAGCTGTGAAGTGACTCAGGGGGAGAAGGAAGAGATTTCAGAGAATGAACACATCCAGAGAGAGACAGAGAGAGAGAGGCAAGAGATGCTGAGTGGGGATGCCTTGCGTAGCGATATCCTCAGGAAAGTGGGAAAGAGGTACCTGGCCTGCTCTGCCAATGCCCTGAACCAGTCCGCACCAGGGGCTCCCCTGAGCCTGCGTAGGCTTTCCCAGGGTGTGCTCAAATCCTGTGGCCACTAGGTGTCATAGGTCATAATGGAGGGCCCTGTGTCATCTGCCTGGCGGGCCAGATCTCTGCCATTGGCTCAGTCTTGTCACCAGGCCCATCATAAGCTCCGCCTACTCTTCCGGTGGTGGGACTGTCTCCATGGTGATGGCAAAGGAGCCTTAGTCCCGCCCACCTGGCCTTGACTTCACCTAGCTGGCCTGCTGACCCTCACTCAGACCTCTGTGTTGATAACAATTAATGTCGGCCAGTGCCCAGGTGTCAGCATCTGGGATAAAGGATTCCGGACCTTGCCTGGGGCAGAAGGCAGCCTAGGTCAGCTGGTACCTGGAAGTCTAGTGACTCGTGACACTGCTGCCAGTGACAGACAAATGGTGACTCCCACACTCACATATCCCCTGGTGGCAGAATGATAGTGATGGGTGGAGAAACATCGCTCCGGAGCACTCGCGCAATGGGGCACCGGCCAAAGGCCAGGGCCAGTAGTGGACGTCGCGGAGCTGAATGGCGAGCCAGTGAAGGGCCCAAGGATTCCTCTTGGATGTGGGAAACATGTCATCCGGGTCCCCACGTCCATAAACCACTGGATTGCTGGGGCCCGGGATGCCAGGATTTCGGCCTTGCCTTCGCAGCCCGGCCACATAGGCAGCCTTCCGCCGGAGGCGGGGATATGTAGACAGCAAAAATGTGGAAAATGGCAGTGTCTCCTCGATTTCTCTGGCATCGGCCTTTTTGAGCGGCATGCTTTTTTCCTAGTAGGATGAGGCACCGACGGAGAAAGGCAGGATTATGTGTGCAGGAAAGGTATGTGCTGAGAAGGTGACAAGGTTGAGACCAGGTTGGGATCTTTAGTCCCAGGAAAGGCCCCTGGCAGGTGTGGGTCAATGTTCTGTGCCCATCCCACTTGGCGTGGGGAGGTTTACACCATACAAAGCAGCAGCGGAATTATTCTTCCCCCAGAGGTTGCGTGTGCCCACAAGCTCCACCTGGCCAGGGTCCGCCCCTACCGTATTGCCCATGTCGATCAACAGAAGCTAAGAGCTTCCAGAGAGACTAACTGCTATTCTCTAGCCACGGGGAAGCGGTACAGCCAGAAGCCTCCCCTGTTTCATCTCCAGGTTCCCTCTCAGGCCCCTCATAGTTGTGATGTGTCTCAGGGGTAGCAAAAAGAGATTTCTTTAAAAGAACACATACAAAGAGGGGCCATAGATGCTGAGGAAGGGCGCCTTGCCTACTGATATCGTAGCGTAAGTGGCAAAGAGGTACCTGCCTGCTGTCCCAGTATGTCGAACGTGTCCACATCAGGGGTTGCCTACTGTGAAATTATTCCCTGGGTGCCCTCGATTTTGTGGCCAAGGACAGAAGGGGCCGTTGTGTGTCCATGGGTAAAATGGAGGGCTCTGCGGAACCGGCCGGTTAGGCTGGACCTCTCCTATTGGCTGAGAGTTTGTGACCCGTCCCCGTCAGAAGTTCCGGCCAGCCTTGCGGTGGCTGTCTCCATGGTGATTGGGAAGGAAGCCTTAGGCCCCGCACTCAGCCTTCACCTGGCCCACCTGGCCTCTTTACCCTCATCTAGACCGCTGTGTAGATGAAAGAAAGGATGTCGGCCAGTGACCACGTGTCCTCATTTCCTTTGAAGGATTAAGCTCCTTGCCTGGGCAGAAGACAGCCAAGGTCAGCCTGAGCCTAGACACCTAGTGACCTGTGACACTGCAGACAGTGATAGATGTTGATGTCCACGCTCAGGTAGCCGCAGGTGGCGGATCGAGAGTGGTCGGAGGTGAAGTGTAACTAGAGGTCACACACTCACAAGGGCACGGGCCAAAGGTCGGGAAAAATAGCTGAGGTCGTGGAGCTCTAGCGGAGCCAGTCTAGGGCCGAGGCCTCCCTCCTGTACGTGGCAAAGAGGTGATCCGTATGCCGCCATGCGCAGCCTCTGGACTGCTGGGGCCCTGGCCCGGGTTTCGGCCTTGTCTTCAGAGAAGTGACGCACATGCAGTGTGCCACCGGAGGCTGTGGCCCAGCAGAGGGCAAAATCTTGAAAATGCGGGCTTCAGTTGACTTTGCCTGAGCTCTCCTTTGGCTGAGTGCCATCCTGTGTTTCCTAGCAGGAGAAGGCATTCGTGGAGAGAGGCGGATTCCCTGTGTGCAGGCAAAGTGTGTGCTGAGATGATGAGTCGCTGGAGACCGGGGTGGACTCTTCAGACCCAGGATAGGCCTCTGGCAGGTATGTGTCAATGTTTTCTGCCCTTCGCACTCAGCCAGGTATTTGCATACAATGTTACCAGCGGAATTAGTAGTCTCCGGAGAGGCTGCCACATGTCAGCAAGCTTCACCTGGCCAGGGTCCGCCGGTGATGTAGCTACCCCATCAGTCACTACTCTCTAGACCTTCCAGATAAACTACCAGATCTTGTCTGCCCACGGGCAAGCAGTAGAGCCAGAGGCCTTCCCCCTTTGCTCTTTGGTCTCTAGGCACTCTATCAGGCACTCCAAGCTGTGAAGTGACTCAGGGGGAGAAGGAAGAGATTTCAGAGAATGAACACATCCAGAGAGAGACAGAGAGAGAGAGGCAAGAGATGCTGAGTGGGGATGCCTTGCGTAGTGATATCCTCAGGAAAGTGGGAAAGAGGTACCTGGCCTGCTCTGCCAATGCCCTGAACCAGTCCGCACCAGGGGCTCCCCTGTGCCTGCGTAGGCTTTCCCAGGGTGTGCTCAAATCCTGTGGCCACTAGGTGTCATAGGTCATAATGGAGGGCCCTGTGTCATCTGCCTGGCGGGCCAGATCTCTGCCATTGGCTCAGTCTTGTCACCAGGCCCATCATAAGCTCCGCCTACTCTTCCGGTGGTGGGACTGTCTCCATGGTGATGGCAAAGGAGCCTTAGTCCCGCCCACCTGGCCTTGACTTCACCTAGCTGGCCTGCTGACCCTCACTCAGACCTCTGTGTTGATAACAATTAATGTCGGCCAGTGCCCAGGTGTCAGCATCTGGGATAAAGGATTCCGGACCTTGCCTGGGGCAGAAGGCAGCCTAGGTCAGCTGGTACCTGGAAGTCTAGTGACTCGTGACACTGCTGCCAGTGACAGACAAATGGTGACTCCCACACTCACATATCCCCTGGTGGCAGAATGATAGTGATGGGTGGAGAAACATCGCTCCGGAGCACTCGCGCAATGGGGCACCGGCCAAAGGCCAGGGCCAGTAGTGGACGTCGCGGAGCTGAATGGCGAGCCAGTGAAGGGCCCAAGGATTCCTCTTGGATGTGGGAAACATGTCATCCGGGTGCCCACGTCCATAAACCACTGGATTGCTGGGGCCCGGGATGCCAGGATTTCGGCCTTGCCTTCGCAGCCCGGCCACATAGGCAGCCTTCCGCCGGAGGCGGGGATATGTAGACAGCAAAAATGTGGAAAATGGCAGTGTCTCCTCGATTTCTCTGGCATCGGCCTTTTTGAGCGGCATGCTTTTTTCCTAGTAGGATGAGGCACCGACGGAGAAAGGCAGGATTATGTGTGCAGGAAAGGTATGTGCTGAGAAGGTGACAAGGTTGAGACCAGGTTGGGATCTTTAGTCCCAGGAAAGGCCCCTGGCAGGTGTGGGTCAATGTTCTGTGCCCATCCCACTTGGCGTGGGGAGGTTTACACCATACAAAGCAGCAGCGGAATTATTCTTCCCCCAGAGGTTGCGTGTGCCCACAAGCTCCACCTGGCCAGGGTCCGCCCCTACCGTATTGCCCATGTCGATCAACAGAAGCTAAGAGCTTCCAGAGAGACTAACTGCTATTCTCTAGCCACGGGGAAGCGGTACAGCCAGAAGCCTCCCCTGTTTCATCTCCAGGTTCCCTCTCAGGCCCCTCATAGTTGTGATGTGTCTCAGGGGTAGCAAAAAGAGATTTCTTTAAAAGAACACATACAAAGAGGGGCCATAGATGCTGAGGAAGGGCGCCTTGCCTACTGATATCGTAGCGTAAGTGGCAAAGAGGTACCTGCCTGCTGTCCCAGTATGTCGAACGTGTCCACATCAGGGGTTGCCTACTGTGAAGTTATTCCCTGGGTGCCCTCGATTTTGTGGCCAAGGACAGAAGGGGCCGTTGTGTGTCCATGGGTAAAATGGAGGGCTCTGCGGAACCGGCCGGTTAGGCTGGACCTCTCCTATTGGCTGAGAGTTTGTGACCCGTCCCCGTCAGAAGTTCCGGCCAGCCTTGCGGTGGCTGTCTCCATGGTGATTGGGAAGGAAGCCTTAGGCCCTGCACTCAGCCTTCACCTGGCCCACCTGGCCTCTTTACCCTCATCTAGACCGCTGTGTAGATGAAAGAAAGGATGTCGGCCAGTGACCACGTGTCCTCATTTCCTTTGAAGGATTAAGCTCCTTGCCTGGGCAGAAGACAGCCAAGGTCAGCCTGAGCCTAGACACCTAGTGACCTGTGACACTGCAGACAGTGATAGATGTTGATGTCCACGCTCAGGTAGCCGCAGGTGGCGGATCGAGAGTGGTCGGAGGTGAAGTGTAACTAGAGGTCACACACTCACGAGGGCACGGGCCAAAGGTCGGGAAAAATAGCTGAGGTCGTGGAGCTCTAGCGGAGCCAGTCTAGGGCCGAGGCCTCCCTCCTGTACGTGGCAAAGAGGTGATCCGTATGCCGCCATGCGCAGCCTCTGGACTGCTGGGGCCCTGGATGCCCGGATTTCGGCCTTGTCTTCGGAGAAGTGAGGCACATGCAGTGTGCCACCGGAGGCTGTGGCCCAGCAGAGGGCAAAATCTTGAAAATGCGGGCTTCAGTTGACTTTGCCTGAGCTCTCCTTTGGCTGAGTGCCATCCTGTGTTTCCTAGCAGGAGAAGGCATTCGTGGAGAGAGGCGGATTCCCTGTGTGCAGGCAAAGTGTGTGCTGAGATGATGAGTCGCTGGAGACCGGGGTGGACTCTTCAGACCCAGGATAGGCCTCTGGCAGGTATGTGTCAATGTTTTCTGCCCTTCGCACTCAGCCAGGTATTTGCATACAATGTTACCAGCGGAATTAGTAGTCTCCGGAGAGGCTGCCACATGTCAGCAAGCTTCACCTGGCCAGGGTCCGCCGGTGATGTAGCTACCCCATCAGTCACTACTCTCTAGACCTTCCAGATAAACTACCAGATCTTGTCTGCCCATGGGCAAGCAGTAGAGCCAGAGGCCTTCCCCCTTTGCTCTTTGGTCTCTAGGCACTCTATCAGGCACTCCAAGCTGTGAAGTGACTCAGGGGGAGAAGGAAGAGATTTCAGAGAATGAACACATCCAGAGAGAGACAGAGAGAGAGAGGCAAGAGATGCTGAGTGGGGATGCCTTGCGTAGTGATATCCTCAGGAAAGTGGGAAAGAGGTACCTGGCCTGCTCTGCCAATGCCCTGAACCAGTCCGCACCAGGGGCTCCCCTGTGCCTGCGTAGGCTTTCCCAGGGTGTGCTCAAATCCTGTGGCCACTAGGTGTCATAGGTCATAATGGAGGGCCCTGTGTCATCTGCCTGGCGGGCCAGATCTCTGCCATTGGCTCAGTCTTGTCACCAGGCCCATCATAAGCTCTGCCCACTTTTTCGGTGGGGGGACTGTCTCCATGGTGATGGCAAAGAAGCCTTAGCCCCGCCCACCTGGCCTTCACTTCACCTACCTGGCCTGCTAACCCTCGCTCAGACCTCTGTGTTGATAAAAATGTCTGTCCGCCAATGCCCAGGTGTCAGCATCTGGGATAAAGGATTCGGGACCTTGCCTGGGGCAGAAGACAGCCGAGGTCAGTGGTACGTAAAAGTCTAGTGACTTGTGACAGTGCTGCCAGTGACAAATGTGACTCTCACACTCACATATCCCCTGGTGGCAGAATGATAGTGACGGGTGGAGAAACGTCGATGCGGAGCACACGTTCAATGCGGCACCAGCCAAAAGCCAGGGCCAGGAGTGGACGTCGTGGAGCTGAATTGCGAGCCAGTGAAGTGCCCAAGGATTCCTCCTGTATGTGGCAAAGAGGTCATACATGTCCCCACGTCCATAAACCATTGGACAGCCGAGCTGCCAGTTTTTTGACCTTGCCTTCACAGCCCGCCAACATACGCAGCTTTCTACCGGAGGCGGGGGTATATAGACAGCAAAAATTTGGAAAATGGCAGTGTCTCCTCGATTTCCCTGGCATCGGCCTTTTTGAGCGGCATGCTTTTTTTCCTAGGAGGATAAGACACTGATGGAGAAAGGGAGGATTATGTGTACAGGAAAGGTGTGTGCTGAGAGGGTGACGACGTTGAGACCAGGTTGGGATGTTTAGTCCCAGGAAGCCCCCTGGCAGGTGTGGGTCAATGTTCTATGCCCATCCCACTTGGCAGGGGGAGATTTAGACTATACAAGGCAGCAGCGGAATTATTTGTCGCCGGAGAGGTTGCATCTGCCCACAAGCTCCACCTGTTCAGATTCCAAACCTACTGTATTGCACATTTCAGTCAACAGAAGTTAAGACCTTCCAGAGAGACTACCTGCTATTCCCTATCCACGGGGAAGCGGTACAGCCAGAAGCCTCCCCTGTTTCATCTCCAGGCTCTCTCTCAGGCCCCTCATACTTGTGATGTGTCTCAGGGTTAGAATGAAGGGATTTCTCTGAATGAACACATACAGAGAGAGGCCATAGATGCTGAGGAAGGGCGCCTTACCTACTGATGTCCTAGCATAAGTGGAACAGAGGAACCTGCCTGCTCTCCAGGTGTGTCAAACCTATCCACAGCAGGGGTTTCCACCTATTAAGATGTTACTGGAATAAGGTTCTTGCCTCTCACTGGTCAGGAATGAGTAGGTAAGGCATGTATCTTTCTGGAAGATGCTTGTAATTGGAGATTAGGAGGGCCTAGAGCAATGTTTACCCTCATCTCACAGAATAAAAGAAGGGCCTGAGTTTTTAAAGTTCTTTGGCAGGATAAGGTTTGTGTTTACTTATTGGCATAGGTGGGGATATGTTAACTAAGGTGCTTGGCGAGTAGCTTTCCAAGATGGCTTCTGTCCTGGACGCTGCTGGGATTCGTAGCAGGATGTATCATGGGATGTCACGCCTGGGCAGTTTCCTGCTCTCTGGATTCTATTCCCTGTCTGGGTCTGTAGCCCCTCATTGCCGCTGTCGGAAGGTCTCACAGCATTCACAGGTGGATGTTTTGTGCATGTCCTTGTGCCTGGTTTTCTGCAGCTTTTTCTGAAAAGCAACTTTAAGGAATTTTGTGAGCTGTTTTTAGATACCCTGCCTACCCCAATGCTCTGGCGAATGGCTCTGTTTTTGCGCCCTGGCCTATTTCTTGTTACTTGGCAGATTTGTGGGCCCCTCTGTTCTTTGTCTTACGAAGTCTCTGGGTTCCACACTCATCCCCCTATCACCTCTCTTATAATATAGTGTATTTCTCTTTTACTTGCTTCTCCTCTAAGCACACCAGTCTCTTCACTATTTCTCAAACAGGCACCCTCTAATCTCAGGCCTTTGCTCACTTGTCTTACTCCCCCGAGAGATTCAACCCCATAAATCTTTATGGGAATGTGGATGAAGGTCTCTGCTTCTGTAACTTCTACATGCTGGACTGGGCATTGTTTTTCCTAACGGAGCAGAAGTCTTTCACTACCTGATCTAAGTTACTATCAGTACCCCATCTTAGGGAATCAGTTGGTAGCCTTGCATGACCAGGATCTTGGCCTGACTAAAAGCTTAAACAGGCAGGGAATAATAATATTATTCCCCCCGTTAAGGCTGTAGACACTACGGTGGCTTCTGTCATGGAAAGACCTTGGTGGTCTAAATCGGGGAACTATTTGTTTTAATAGCCCTTTTCTTTTTATACATTAGACAATAGTCTTAGGAGGGCATCCCTGCCATAGTGTGTGGCATCATGGAACGCTTTTACTATTTTCCATAATAAGTACTCAGGAACATATACTCCCTCACCATTCTTCATCCATCCTGTCTCATCCTAAGAAAAAAACCCTTCTTTTCTCTTAGGGCACGCACCAGGGCAGTTAGCTTTTTGGGCCGATATTTCTGGTGGTAAAGCTCTTGTCTCAATAATACCAGTCTGGCTGACGATTGTATAAAAAGGTGGCAGGGTTCAAAGTTTGGCACACTTTTAAGTTTAATTCTGGGGTATCTAGGAGGTGGGCCCCAAAAGAGTAGAAACCAAGTAATAGAGGGGAATGTTTTTACACTGCCCACCAAGTATCTTGACCTCCCCCTGTTGTTTTTTACATTCTTTGGCCCACCCCAGGAAAGGGAAAAGTAAAGTTATTTACCTTAGGCTTCCTGTCAACACCAATGACTATACAGTCATGACTGGATTTTGGGTTAAAACAGAGAAGGTAGCTTTCGTGTCTAGCAAAAATTCACTCTCCTTACCTCCCATGTCAAGAGTAACCCAAGGCTCTGTTGTGGAAATAGTGATGGTCTTGTGGCCGGGAGCTGAGTGGACTTCTGGGCCTTGTCAATAGGGCTACTCTTCCTCCTCTTCCAAGAGGGACATCAGGCACTGTGGGCCTGCCTGTACTGGCTTCTGGTGGAAGTCAACTGGGCACCCTGTTATAGAACACTCAGGGCAATCCACCTTAATGGCCTCTCCTTTTTTCAATACCCACATTGGTCTGGCTTGATACTCACCAGCCGATGAAGAAATTCTTGTGGAGGCCGTCATCTTTAAGATCCTGTTGGGTTACCTCGAGGTGGGTCCTGACGTGCTATTGCCAACATTCGGGCCTTTTTCCTCATTTTATCTTCTGCTTCCAGTTCCCTGCTCTTAAAGACCTTACAGGCTTCCTCAACCAGTCATGAGAGTGGCATCTGGGGTCCTGCCTCTATCTTCCGCTGTTTCTTTTTAATCATAGTTAGCAAAGTCTTTTCTTTTGGACACTCAGGGTCAGACTATTTCTTCAAAGCCTCAATCAGCCTGCTGAGTTCTCTTCTGTCTGGGTAATTTCTTTTACCCTATTATAATTAACAGGCTTGGCTATACACTTCTAAATCTTGCCTATTACACATGGAACTAAATAATTGGCTTTTTTTTTTTACCATCTCTATTGTAATCCCAATTTGGCTCCGCACTGGGGACTGTTTCTCCTCCCAGTCTGAAAATAACATGTGTTGGTTGTGGACAGTTACCACCGTCTGTCTGTTCTCTAGCCTTAGTCAGGATCTTAGTCTCTTCATCCATACTACAACAGTGAGTTAAAATGACCATCACATCTCTCTAGGTCAGATTAAAATTCAAGCTGCATTTCATGAACTCATCCTTAAATCTCTCAGGGTCTTCTACACACTCTCTAATCTTTTTTTTTTTTTTCCATAAATTTCTTAAAGATGTCTCCTATTTAAATATACCATAAATAGGAATTAAAGTTACCAACCATACCCTGAGTGTTGGACCAATGGGCTTTCTTCTGACTCTTGTTTTACAAAGGATGATAAACTTAAAATTACCTTTAACACACAAAGTTTGTCCAGAGAAAACAGAAAATACAGAAAAACTTACATGTGACAACTAAGTTTTCATCATTGGCTTTTCTTGTTGGAGGCCTTCAGTTAATCCATCTAAAATATACTAAGCATTCTCACTGAGGGCAAGCTGTCCCTCTTTGGTTTACCTATTAACAGTCAGGGGTCACTTATTCAGAAGCAGAACTGGAATCTAAGACAAGATGAAGTCTGAGCCATGAGGTTGATCTCTGAGAATCTGGTTTAAGATACATAATTTTGTGTATATTTACCCGAAACATAACTCAGTCTAATCTTTGGAGTCAGTTTTTCAAAACAGACTGAATTCTTCAAAAAAAAGCACATTGCCCAGAGCAAAATCGTCTTGCTAGTTTATCTGGGCAATTGTTTATAAAAGGATACCCAAAGGCTATGGCCTGTGTGGGTTGCCCCAACTTCTATGAAAGTCAGAAATCTGGATTCTAAGAGAATTACGTACAAGTCTTTCATGGCATGATCTTGTTATAGAATCTTCGATTAAAAATATTCAATACTATCTGTTTTTAAGATCTCAGGCACCTTACAGCAAATCAGGGGGTAGAACAGAAACACTAACATTAGGCTAATTGTCTGAATTCACCACTGAAGCTGTTACTGCAAGTTCACGAGTTAGAGCCGCCTGCCGCAGAGAGCCAGTTCTTGAGACGGGGTGAGGTGGGTAGCAAGAGCTTTATTAGATATACCGGTGTATGGAGACAGAGGGGAATGATCTCCTCCTAAAGTCGTCTGTCTCACCAGACTACCGATGGGTTCGGGTTTTTAAGGGAAAAGGGGCCATAAGTTTTAGGGACTTGTGGAATGTGCGCTCTTTTTCTTGTTTGGTTTTGGTGGTCCTATCTCAAACGTGTTGATCTTTTCCTGCCATTATCCCATCAGCTCAGGGGGTACCTGGTGCCATCCTTCATCTTATTTGACAGGCTTAGATCAATATCACTTTTTTCCCACAGTCTTAGAGGAAACATTGGTTAACACTTAACCATTTGGGGAGCTAACATCAGGATCTTACTTGGAGGCAAGGATGGGCTGGGGGAGGGAAAGAAGAGAAGGAAGAAAGAAGAGAAAAAATGGCTCAGGTACGGTTCAAAATATGGCTGAGCAGCTTGTTTCAAAACCTTGACTCTAAGGCTTTTGAACCAAGGAAGCAAATTTCCTGAGGTGTTTGTTCACACATGAGCAGCATCAATAACTGTTTTTCATGTGCCTCAGCATTCTGCCAAGCCTAAGATTGCTATTCTAATTTGTAAAATCATGGCGCAAATTTCAGACACCTTTCTGGTCATGATATCCACAACTTTGTTAAGTTTGTCAACAAGAACTTTTAATTCAAGAGTTACAATATTTAAACCCACTAGTTAGATAATTTAGGAAAAAAGAAGAATATGGTTTCTTATCTCCAGAAAGTCGGACCTTAAAGCATCAGGGGTATTCTCACATAAAACCCATAGTGCCCTTTAGATATTTTGGTCAAGTGTTTTCAGGAAATCAGTAAAGTAAAAACTTATCTGTAGCTGACAAAAACTTAATATAGGCATGATTAATTGGTAATACATAATCCTTGATGATGAAAGACCTGACAGAAATCAGTTACAAACCATTAACCATATTTTTAAAGAACTTCACATGTAACGCATAATATTGAGACACAACACCATGCAGTCAGGATATATCAAGAATATACCAAGACCGTTAAGGCTCTAAATACCTGAACGGCAACAAAAATCACTTCATAGGTAAATGATGTGAATTCTCCATTCAAACATTTTAATGGTGTTAGACTCCAAAGATAAATCAACGAAGTTAGCAACAACCCAAAAAGAAAAAATCAGGCACTTCTTACAACTTTAAAAACATGTTCCATGTAATTTATATCATATTAAATAAACCTTTTTAGCACTTTTTCTTTATGAAAAGTTTTGTGGCTTTCAAACTTGTCAGGAGTTTATCGTAAGTTACCAAGAAACAATAGTTATTTAACCCAAAGATCTTAAAAAACCTTAGTTTTTTCTTAAAGCCATATGGCTTGGTTTCTGACTCAGGAATCTTATTCTAATGACAGACTGAACCTATGTCTTAGAAGCAGATTCAATTTAACATCAATAAGTTACCTAAAAGATAAAACATAACTAATTGAAATAAAGTTTCTTTAAATATTCCAAATTTTCATTCGACTTTTACTATTTCTCATATTTTCCAATTTAATTTTATCAAGTGGCTTTGGAAACCACAAGGTTCCTGCATAACTGACCAATTAACATTTCTCCAGGCCATTTCAGACATGTTCCACTGTGGCCTTGGCAGCTGAGGGCTGGGGGCTAACGAGGACTGATATTGCCCCACCCTACATACCTTTTAACTCAAGGTAGAAGACAAGATGAGCCCATTCGGATTCATTTACATATAGAGGCATTTTGAAAGGCTACCTACCCAGTAAATACCAAAGCCCTTTAGCAATTTTGTAAACGAATCCAATTGGTAGCTAGGGAGACTGGAAGCTGGAGGGAGTAATCCCAATTCCAGACATTTTGAAAGGCAAAAGACAACAATTTCTTTCTCTTCTGCTGTTCTGAAACTACTTTCCCTTTAAGACGAAATTACCTTTTTTCTTCAAACCACCTACAGCAAAAGATGACCAATTGCTCAGTAAACAGCCCAGTCAGTAAATTCTCAGGAGTCTCTACAAGCATGCTCCAATTCAACCTGAATTTCTCTTCACCAATTAGTTTCTACACAACACACACATTACACATAAGACACAGAGGCGAGTGAGACAACCTCACAGCCTCAATCTCCCATAGAGCCCCGGTCACATATAAGACAAACAGAGAAAGCTTGGACTAGACAAGTCAGAAATGGCTTAGTGAGGCCTAACACATTACTAGGCATATCTGCATCTCCACTTTGATTTTCCAGATACCTCTTAACCCCAATACGGAAGAGAGGGGCTTCAATCTCTCCATCTAAACAGAGACCTCTACATCCATTCCCCCAGAAACACGGTGTACCATCTAGAGGCAGACAATATCCAGACGCACAAAAAGACGGCTGGAACAAGTGGCTGGACAAAAGGCCAGCTTGAGAGGAGAGCAAAGAGAGGAAAAGGGGCAGGCTGCAGTTCCTGCCAAGAGTGCACTACCAACAGGTCAGAAATTCTCTACTCCCTGGGGTCAAACAGAAGGCATCCCTTGGTTCCTAGGGCTTGAAACCCCGTCACTCTGGGGATGCTCGGTGGACTGTGTCCCTTGGTCTCTAGGGTCAAATGAGCCATCTCACTGGGGACAATCCTGAGACCTTTCTGTAGTAATTTCTGATGGGACCTTTCTGTAGTAATTTCTGATGGGAAGATCCCTGGTCCCTAAGGTTTAAGGTATCTCTTGGTCCCTAGGGTCAAATGACCTGTCGCACTGGAGACCCTTTAGAAGGTGTCCCTTGGTCCCTAGGGTCAGTTTAGGCCCATCGCTCTGGGGATGCTTCACCCTTCACTAGTGCCTCCAGCCCCCACAGTATGAGACACCCGTCCATGGAGGACTCCCAGGTGGCCTTACCCGCGTGAGCGACTCATCTGCCACTTGGATTTCTTTTGACTCCTCATCATTGCACTTCACATTTCTAAGGAGAAACAGACGCAACAACAGGAAGTTTGCTCGGGAGGAATATGAAACTAAGGTCGGGCCGTGAGGAGTAAAGGGGAGAAGTCCTTACCTGGCGGAGAAACGCAAGAATAAATCAGTCTCAGCAGCTGCTTCGTTCACCGCCAGGGTCAGGGAATTCTCCTCTCCACTGCCTTGGGTCCAGGAACGGGATGCAAAGGATCCCTTTGTGCCTCCTGGCTCACCAAAATTGTTGCTGGAATAAGGTTCTTGCCCCTGACTGGTCAAGAATGAGCAGGTAAGGCACGTAGTTTTCCACAACAGCAAAGCATTTTTGAAGAGTCTCGCAGGCGGAGACAAGGAGAGCCTAGAGCAAGGCTTACCCTCATCTCACAGAACAAAAGACAGGCCCGAGTTTTTCAAAGTTCTTGGGCAGGAAAAGATCCATGTTTATTCATAGGCTCAGGCCAGGGTTATGTTAACTAAGGTGCAGCCGCAGCAGCTTTCCCAGATGGCTCCTGTCCTGGAGGCCTCTGGGATGCGTAGCAGGACTTATTATGGGGTGTCACACCTGTGCAGTCTCTCGCTCTCTGGGTTCGATTCCCTGGCTGGGGCTGTAGCCCCTCACTGCCCCTGGTGGAAGGTCACACGTGTATGTTCTGCGCATGTCCCTGGGTCTGGTTTTCTCCAGCTGCTTCTGAAAGTCAGAAGGGGGCCCTTCTGCTCCTTCTCTTACAAAGTCTCTAGGTTCCACACTCATCCCCCTATTTTCTCTCTTAGAATACAGTCTATTTCTCTTTTACTTGCTTCTCCTCTAACTACACTAGTCTCTTCGTTATTTCTCAAACAGGTACTCTCTATTCTCAGGCCTTTGATCCCTGTCTTATAACCACAGTAGCCTCTTTGCTATTTCTCAAAGAGTCACCCTCCGATCTCAGGGCCTTTGCTACCTGTCTTAAAGATATTCCCTGGGTGTGCTTAATTCCTGTGGCCAAAGCCAGAAAAAGGCGGTTGAGTGTCCATGGACAAAATGGAGGACTCTGCAGAACTGGCCAGTTAGACCAGAATTCTCCTATTGGCTCAGTGTTTGTGACCTGTCCCATCAGAAGTTCCACCCAGTCTTCCGGTAGCTGCCACCACGGTGATTGGGAAACAAACCTTAGCTCCTGCAGTGGACCTTCGCCTGGCCTACCTGGCCTCTTGACCCTCACCCAGAATGCTGTGTGGATGAAAGAAAGGATGTCGACCAGTGACCACGTGTCCTCATTTCCTTGGAAGGATCAGAGCCCTTGCCTGGGGCAGAAGACAGCCAAAGTCAGCCTGAGCCTAGACACCTTGTGACCTGTGACACTGCCACCAGTGATAGATGTTGATTTCCATGCTCACCTATCTGCAGGTGGCAGATTCAGAGTGGTCGGAGGAGAAGTGTAGCTAGAGATCACACACTCACGGGGGCACGGGCAAAAGTTCAGGAAAAATATCTGACGTTGTGGAGCTCAAGCAGAGCCGGTCTAGGGCCCAGACCTCCCTCCTGTACGTGGCAAGCAGGTGATCCATATGCCCACATCCACAGACTCTGGACTGCTGAGGCCCTGGATGCCTGGATTTCGGCCTTCTCTTCGGAGAAGTGACGCACATGCAGTGTGCCACCAGCGGCTTTGGACCAGCAGAGGGTAAAATCTTGAAAATGGGGGCTTCAGTTGACTTTGCCTGTGCTCTCCTTTGGTTGAGTGATGTGCTGTTTTTCCTAGCAGGAGAAGGCATTCATGGAGAAAGGCAGATCTGATGTGTGCAGGCAAGGTATGTGCTGAGACGATGACAGCGTAGAGACTAGGATGGGATTTTCATACCCAGGCTAGGCTTCTGGCAGGTATGTTTCAGTGTTTTCTGTCCATTCCTCTAGGCCTGGTTTTCCCATACCATGTCTCAGCCAAATTAGTATTCTCCGCAAAGGCTTCCATCTGCCTGCAAGCTTCACCAGGCCAGGGTCTGCCTGTGGTGTAGCTCCCCTCAACAATCACTACTATCAAGACCTTCTACACAGACTACCTGCTCTTCTCTGCCCGTGGGCAAGCAGTACAGCCAGAGGCCTCCATCCTTTCATCTCTAGTCTCTCAGGCACTCCAAGTTGTGATGTGTCTCAGGGGTAGAATGAAGAGCTTTTGTACAATGAACTCAGAGAGAGAGAGAGAGAGGCAAGAGATGGTGAGTGGGGATGCCTTCCTACTGATATGCTCAGGAAAGTGGAAAACGGGTACCTGGCGTGCTCCCCCAGTTCCCTGAACCTCTCTGCACCAGGGGCTCCCATCTGCCTGCTTAGCTTTTCCCAGGTTGTACTAAAATCATGTGGCCACAGCCAGAGGTGGCCACTAAGTGTCATAGGTCACAATGGAGGGCCCTATGTCATAGGTCAGGTGGGCCAGATCTCTCCCATTGGCTTGGTACTTCTGACCTGGCGCCTCAGAAGCTGTACCCACTCTTCTGGGGGCTGGAAACATGGTGATGGTGAACAAGCTTTATTCCCGCACACCCATCCTTCACCTGGCATGCTGACCTGGTCCAGACCTCAGTGTTGATAAAAATTAATGTCCACCACGGCCCAGGTGTCACCATCTGGGATAAAGGATTCACGCCCTTGCCTGGGGCAGAAGACAGCCAAGGTCAGTTTGTGCCTAGAACTCTAGTGACTTGTGACACTGCTACCAGTGATAAATGGTGATTTCCACGATCACATATCCCCTGGTGGCAGAATGATAGTGACGGGACGGGAAATATGGCTAGAGAGCACACATTCACGGAGGCACCAGACAGAGTCCAGGGCCAGTAGTGGACGTCGTGGAGCTGAATGGCGAGCCAGTCTAGTGCCCAAGGCTCCCTCCTGTATGTGGCAAACAGGTCATCCATTTCCCCATATCCAGAAACCACTGGACTGTTGGCTCCCTGGCTGCCAGGATTTCAGCCTTGTCTTCAGAGGGCAGACACATAAGCAGTGTTCCACCGGAGGCAGTGGTCCTGTCGGGAACAAAAATCGGAAAATGGCAGTGTCACTTCATTTGGGCGGTACTGCCTTTAACTGAGTGGCATGTTATTTTTCCTAGCAGGATAAGGCATTCACGGAGAAAGGCAGAATTATATGTGCAGGCAAGGTCTGTGCTTGTAAGGCGATAAGGATGAGACCAGGTTGGCATCTTTAGTCCCAGGAGATATTCCTGGCAGGTATAGGTCAATGTTATCTGCCCATTCCACTTGGCAGGTTTTTTTTTTTTGCCATACAAAGGATCAGCGGAATTACTAGTCACCGAAGAGGCTTGCATCTGCCCACAAGCTCCACCTGGCCAGGGTTCGCCCGTGGTGAATTTCCTATGTAAGTCAATAGTATCTAAGACCATACAGATAGACTACCTGCTATTCTCTGCCCACGGGGAACCAGTACAGCCAGAAGCCTTCCCCCTATCGTCTCCAGGCTCTCTGTGAAGCACTGGTACTTGTGATGTTTCTCAGGGGTGGAATGAAGAGAACTCTCTGAAGGAATGCATACAGAGAGGGACCATAGATGCTGAATAAGGACACCTTGCCCACTGATATCCTCAAGTAAGTGGAAAAAAGGCACTTGGCCTACCTTCCCAGTGTCTTGAACCTGTCCACATCAGGGTTTGTCACATGTAAGGATATTCCCTGGGTGTGCTCAATTTCCGAGGTGAATGCCAGAAGAGACAGTTGAGTGTCAGTGGACAAAATGGAGGACTCTGCGGAATTGGCCAGTTAGGGTGGACATCTCCTATTGGCTCAGTGTTTGTGACCCATCTCATCAGAATTTCCACCCTGTCTTCCAGTGGCTGTCTCCATGGGGATAGGGAAAGAAGCCTTAGCCCCGCCCACTTGTCCTTGACCTGGAATACCTGGCTTGTTGACCCTCACAAAGACCCCTGTGTTGATGAAAAAAATAATGTCCACTAGTGCCCAAGTGTCATCATTTCCTTTGAAGGCTTAGGGCCCTTTCCTGGGGCAGAAGACAGCCAAGGTCACCCTGAGTCTAGATACCTAGTGACCTGTGACACTGCCGCCACTGATAGGTGTTGATTTCCATGTTCACATATCCCCTGGTGGCAGATTCAGAGTGGTTGGAGGAGAAATGGAGCTAGAGAGCACATAGTCACGGGGGCAAGGGCCAAAGGTCATGAAAAATAGCAGACATCATGGAGCTCAAGTGGGAGCCCGTCTAGGGCCCAGGGCACCCTCCTGTACATGGCAACCAGGTCATCCATATCCCCACATCCACACACACTGGAATACCGGTGCCCTGGCTGCCAGGATTTCGGCCTTGTCTTAGGAGACCTGACACATGTGCAGTGAGTCACTGGAGGCTGTGGACCAGCAGACGGCAAAATGTGGAAAATGGAAGTTTCAGTTGTCTTTTCCTGTACTCTCCTTGGTGGAGTTTGCCATGCTGTGTTTCCTAGCAGGAGAAGGCATTCATGGAGAAAGGAGGATTTGATGTGTACAGACAAGGTGGAGACCAGAGTGGGATCTACAGACCCAAGCTAGGCCTCTGGCAGGTATGTGTCAATGTTTTCTGCCCATTCCCCTTGGCCGAGTTTTTCCATACCATGTGTCAGCCAAATTTAGTACTCTCCACAAAAGCTTCCATCTGCCTGCAAGCTTCACCAGGCCAGGGTCTGCCTGTGGTGTAGCTCCTCTCAGTAATCAAGACCTTCTACACAGACTACCTGCTCTTCTCTGCCCATAGGCAAGCAATATAGCCAGAGGCCTCCACCCTTTCATCTCTAGTCTCTCAGACACTCCAAGTTGTGATGTGTCTCTGAGGTAGAATGAAGAGATTTTGGAGGATGAACACATACAGAGACAGAGAGAGGCAAGAGATGCTGAGTGGGAATACCTTGCCTACTGATATCCTCAGGAAAGTGGAAAACAGATACCTGGCCTACTCTCCCAATGCCCTGAACCTCTCTGCACAAGAGGCTCCCATCTGCCTGCATAACCTTTACCAGGTTGTGCTGAAATCGTGTGGCCACAGCCAGAGGTAGCCACTAAGTGTCATAGCTCACAAAGGAGGGCCGTATGTCATTGGCCAGGTGGGCCAGATCTCTCCTATTGGCTCAGTACATGTTACCCAGCCCCTCAGAAGCTGCGCCCGCTCTTCCAGTTGCTGTCTGCATGGTGATGGTGAACAAGCCTTAGCCACGCCAACCCGGCCTTCACCTGGCCTGCCGACCCTCACCCGGCCCTCTGTTTTGATAAAGATTAGTGTCCGCCATGGCCCAGGTGTCACCATCTGGGATAAAGGATTCAGGCCCTTGCTTGGGGCAGAAGACAGCTAAGGTCAGCTTATGCCTAGATCTATAGTGACTTGTGACACTGCTGCCAGTGATAGATGGTGACTTCCACAATTACATATCCCCTGGTGGCAGAATGACAGTGACGGGTAGAGAAATATCGCTAGGGAGCACATGTTCAGTGACGCATCGGCCAAAGGCCAGGGCCAGTAGTGGACATCGTGGAGATGAATGACGACCCAGTCAAGGGCCAAGGATCCCTCCTTTATGTGGCAAACCGCTGGACTGCTAGGGCCCTGGCTACCAGGATTTCGGCCTTGTCTTTGGAGGAAGGCCACATACACAGTGTTCCACCAGAGGCAGTGGACCTGTCGGGAGCAAAAACTGGAAAATGGCAGTTTCACTTCATTAGGGCTGTACTGCCTTTGACTGAGTGGCATGCTATTTTTCCTAGTAGGATAAGGCACTGATGGAGAAAGGCAGAATTATGTGTGCATGCAAGGTGTGTGCTGAGAGGGTGACAAGGTTGAGACCAGGTTGGGACCTTTAGTTCCAGGAGAGGCTCCTGGCAGGTGTGGGTCAATGTTCTCTGCCCATCCCACTTGGCAGGGGGTTTTTCACCATACAAAGGATCAGCGGAATTATTAGTCGCCAGAGAGGTTGCATCTGCCCACAAGCTCCACCTGGCCAGGTCCACCAGTGGTGACTTTCCCATGTAGGTCAACAGTATATGAAACCATCCAGATAGGCTAACTGCTATTCTCTGCCCATGGGGAACCAGTACAGCCAGAAGCCTTCCCCCTATCATCTCCAGGCTCTCAGGCCCCTCATACTTGTGATGTGTCTCAAGGGTAGAATGAAGAGAACTCTCCAAGGGACCACGTACAGAGAGGGACCATAGATGCTAAATAAGGCCACCTTGCCTACTGATATCCTGAAAAAAAAAAACAAAACCCAGTGCCGTCGAGTCAATTCTGACTCATAGCGACCCTATATCCTCAACTAAGTGTAAAAGAGGTACTTTGCCTGCTCTCTCAGTGTCTTGAAAGTGTCCACATCAGGGGTTGCCAGAAGTAAAGATATTCCCTGGGTGTACTCAATTCCTGTGGCAAAAGCCAGAAGAGGCCATGGAGTATCGATGGACAAAATGGAGGACTCTAAGGAACTGGCCAGTTAAGGTGGACCTCTCTTACTGGCTCAGTGTTTGTGACCAGTCCCAACAGAAGTTCTGCCCAGTCTGCCGTGGCTGTCTCCATGGTGATTGGGAAAGAAGCTTTAGCCCCACCTAAAATATTATTTTATTTTTACTTGACCTTCACCTGGCCTGCTGACCCTCACGGTGACCCCTGTGTTGATTGAAAAAAGTAATGTCCGCCAGTGCCCAAGTGTCATCATTTCCTTTGAAATGTCCCTTCCTGGGACAGAAGACAGCCAAGGTCAGCCTGAGCCTAAATACCTGGTTACCTGTGACACTGTCACCAGTGATAGATGTTGATTTCAACACTCACGTATCTCTGATGGTTTCCCATGTCAATAAAAAGTTTCTAAGACCATCCAGATAGTCTATCTGATATTCTCTGCTTATGGGGAACTGGTACAGCCAGAAGTCTTCACCCTTTCATCTCCAGATTCTCCCTCAGGCACTTGTGATGTTTCTCAGGGTTAGAATAAAGAGATATCTATGAATGAACACATCCAGAGAGGGACCATAAATGCTGAGTGAGGTCACCTTGCCTACTGATATCCTCAAGTAGGTGGAACACAGGGACCTAGCCTGCTCTCCCAGTATGTTCAACCTGTTCACATCCAGGGGTAGCACCTGTGAAGATATTCCCTGGGTATGTTCAATTCCTGTGGCCAAAGCCAGGAGAGGCCGTTGAGCGTCCATGGACAAAACGTAGGACTCTTCTGAACTGGCCAGTTAGGCCGCACCTCTCTTACTGGCTCAGTGTTCGTGTGGCGTCCTATCAGAAGTTCCACCCAGACTTTCTGTGGCTGCCTCCATGGTGATTGGAAACAAACTGTAGCCCCACCCACTCGGCCTTCACCTGGTCACCTGGCCTGTTGACCCTCACCCAGCCCCTGTGTTGATGAAAAAAATGATGACGGCCAGTGCCCATGTGTCTTCATTTAGTTTGAACGATTAGGGATCTTTCCTGGGGCAGAAGACAGCCAAGGTCAGCCTGAGCCTAGATACCTAGTGACCTGTGACACTGCTGCTAGTGATACTGATTTCCACACTCACATATCCACTGGCAGCAGATTCAGAGTGGTTGAAGAAGAAATGTACCTAGAGAGCACACATTCGAGGCGACACAGGCCAAAGGCAAAGGAAGATAGTACACATTGTGGAGCTCAAGTTTCAACCTCACTAGGGCCCAGGGCTCCCTGTTGTAGGTTGCAAACATGCCATCCACATCCCCACATCCATAGACTCTGGACTACTGGGACCCTGGCTGCCAGGATTTCGGCATTGTCCTGGCAAACCTGATGCATATGCAGTGTGCCACCGGAGGCTGTGGACGAGCAGATGGCACAATTTTGAAAATGCTCGTTTTGCATGACTTTGCCTGTAATCTCCTTTGACTGAGTCGCTGAAGTGTTTCCTAGCAGGTGAAGGTGTTCATGGCGAAAGGCGGATTTGATGTGTGCATGGAGGTGTGTGCTGAGAAGATGACAAGATGGAGGTCAGGGTGGGATCTTCTGACCCAGGATAGGTGTCTGGAAGGTATGTATTAATGTTTTCTGCCCCTTCCACTTGCCTGGGTGTTTCCATACAAGCTGTCATTGGAATAAGTAGTCTCCGGAGAGGCTTCCACCTGTGAGCAAGCTTCACCTGGCCAGGGTCCGCCCGTGGTGTAGCTCCCTCATCAATCACTACTATTTAGACTTTCCAGATAGACTATCTGCCTTTCTCTGCCCATGAGCAAGCAGTACAGCCAGAGGCCTTCCCCCTTTGGTCTTTTGTCTCTAGGCACTCTTTCAGGCACTCCAAGCTGTGATGTGTCTCAGGGGTAGAATAAAGAGAGTTCCCAGAATTAACACATCCAGAGAGAGACAGAGAGAGGTAAGAGAAGCTGAGTGGGGATGCCTTGCCTACTGATACTCTCAGAAAAGTGGAAAACAGGTACCTGGTATGCTCTGCCAATGCCCTGAACCTGTCCACATCAGGGGCTCCCATCTGCCTGAACTGCCTTTCCCAGGGTGTGGTGAAATCCTTTGGCCACAGCCAGAGGTGGCCACTGTGTCACAGGTGACAATGGAGGGCCCTGTATCATCCGCCAGGTGGGCCAGATCTCTACCGTTGGCTCAGTAGTTGTCAGCTAGCCCATCAGAAGCTCCTCCCACTCTTCTGAGGCTTGTCTCCTTGGTGATAGCAAACAAGCCTTAGCTTCGCCCACCCGATGTTCACTCAGCCTGCATGGCCTGCTGACCCTCACCCCGTGCTCTGTGTTGTCAGAATTAATGTCCACCAGGGCAGAGGTGTCACCGTCTGGAATAAAGGGTTCGGGCCCTTTCCTGGGACAGAGACAGCTAAGGTCAGCTTGTGCCTCGATCTCTAGTGACTTGTGACACTGCTGCCAGTGATAGACGGTGACTTTGACATTCACATATCCCCTGGTGGCAGAATGATCATGACAGGAGGAGAACTATCGCTAGAGAGCACACATTCAATGAGGCACCAGCCAAGGGCCAGTGACCTTACTGGGCTACGTAGAATTGAATGGTGAGCCAGTCTAGGGCCCAAGACTCCCTCCTGTATGTGGCAAACAGGTCATCCACATCCCCACGTCCAGAAGCCTCTGGACTGCTGGGGCCCTGGCTGCCAGGGTTTTGGCCTTGTCTTCGGAGGCCAGCTACACCCTGTTCCACCAGAGGCAGGGGACACGTACAGAGCAAACATTTGAAAATGGCAGGTTCACTTCATTTTCTCGGAACTACCTTTGGCTGAGTGGCATGCTTTTTTTCCTACTAGCATAAAACATTCAGAGATAAAGGCAGAATTATATGTGCAGACATAGTGTGTGCTGAGGTGATGAGGTTGAGACCAGGTTGGGATCTTTAGTCTCAGGAGAGGCCCCTGGCTGGTATAGGTCAATCTTATCTACCCTTTCCACTTGGCGGGGTTTTCCACCGTACAACGTATCAGCAGAATTAGTAGTCGCCAGAGGGGCTTGCATCTGCCCACAAGCTCCACCTGGCCAGGGTCTACCCGTGGTGTATTTCCCATGTCAATCATCAGTATCTAAGACCATCCCGATAGACTACCTCATATTCTCTGGCCATGGGGAACCGGTACAGCCAAAAGACTTCCCCCCTTTCGTCTCCATTCTCTCTCTCAGGCACTCATGATGTTTCTCAGGGGTAGAATGAAGAGATTTCTCCAAATGAACACATCCAGAGAGAGACCATAGATGCTAATCGAGGTCACCATGTCTACTGACATCAAGTAAGTAGAGTGCAGGTACCTGGCCTGCTCTCCCAGTGTCTTGAACCTGTCCACATCAGGGGTTTCCACCTGTGAAGATATTCCCTGATGTGCTCAATTCCTGTGGCCAAACCAGAAGAGGCCATTGAGTGTCCATGGACAAAATGGAGGACTCTGCTGAACTGGCCAGTTAGACCGGACCTCTCCTCTTGGCTCAGTGTTTGTGACATGTCCCATCAGAAGTTCCACCCAGCCTTCCTGTGGCTGTCTCCATGGTGATTGGGAAAGAAACCTTAGCCCCACCTACTCGGCCTTTACCTAGCCACCTGGCCTATTGACCCTCAGCCAGACCCCTGTGTTGATTCAAAATATAATGTCTGCCAGTGCCCACATGTCATCATTTCCTTTGAAGGATGAAGGCCCTTGCCTGGGGCAGAAGACAGTCATGGTTAGCCTGAGCCTACATAGTGACCTGTGACACTGCCGCCAGAGATAGAATTTGATTTCCTCACTCACATATCCGCTGGTAGCAGATTCAGAGTGGTTGGAGGAAAAATGTACCTAGAGAGCACACATTCAAGGTGGCACAGACCAAAGTTCTACTCTGTCCTGTAGGGTCAGTTATGAGTTGGAATTGACTCAACAGCACACAACAACAAATGTATGATGGAAATTGAGGAGTACAAAGCTCCAAGAAATGGTCCTCCCTTCTGGGTCAAAGGATGGAGGACAGAGAAAACAGAGATCCAAAACCTTGGAAAAAAAGAAGTCTGGGAGGAAGATTGTTGGTGGAATAAGGACTGTGAAGGGCTACCATACATACTGAGGAATCTGAAGTGTAATGTGCATGCCTAAGGATGGAGACATGCTCATAAAAAAAAAAAATACTGACAAGGCCTTAGGCTTGCACCTCTGGCTGATCTTTGGGCTCCATGCAAACAGGAAGCGAATGCCAAGGCAGAGTTTTAGGCAGTCTGTGTTAGCATTGAAAGGATGTCCCAGTTCGGAGCCAATCTGCAAAGACTGGGAGAGTATTATTTTTTCTTTTTGGGTACAAGCATTTAAAGAAATCACTGTGAGATCATGAACTCACCATTGAGATAACAGAACAGAAACTTCCGTGGCCAGACATGACAAGGAATACAAGCTTTGCAGAAATAATTTGGAAGTGTCACTAAGTAAATGGATGATTGGCCCTCAACAATTAAAAAAAAAAAAAAAAAACCCCAATTACAGGAGAGAACCGCCATTTTCATAACCATAGTATATTATTTAAAATACCCAGAGTTTTCCTCCTTTTCTCAACTTTTAAGTCTTGTTTGATAGGCCTGTCCAATCTTTGCCTGAAGGGTGAACCTCAGGAGTGACTTCATTACTGAGCTGAAATGGTGTCCAGGGGTCATACTTTCAGGGTTTCTCCCATCTCTGTTTGGCTATCAAGTCCTGTCTTGTTTTTTGTTGTTTGTTTGTCTTTGTAGTCCTTTATTTATTTTTTAAAGTTAACATTCAAGTTCTTAATCCATCCGCAATTAATTTTTGTGTATGGTAGCAGTTAAAGCCCTGCTTTTATATCCTCCGTAAGGTTAACCACATAAACCAAATTTCTTGTGACACTTGTTATTTTTATTTTAAATAATACTTTGTTTTTTTAGGATTCCTTAACTGGATTGTGTTTGTACCTTCATTGACTTTTATTTTTCAACTCCCTCCACCCCCCTAAAAAACAGCAAGTACACAAAACGTAATTTTCTGTACATAAAAAGCCTGAGATTTTTCACTACTAATTAACAATTAAGTTCTTAGGGAGGCAAGAGTAATGGTTAGATATAAGCTCTTTAAAGTCAAATAAATTGGGTTTGAATCTTATGTCTATACATTTCTTAAATTTTTATCTCTTTAAAGGAAATTATTTAACTCATATTTCAGCATTTTTGTAGTAATGAAATAAAATAATTATCTTAAATCCCTTACCATGAGAACTGACATAAAATCTCAGTAATTTGCATATCTCTTGACCCACACAAGGAAGAACAAAAGATTTAAGTAATATGCTGTAAAATGTCTTGGATTTGAATCTGTAACTTTTTCCCTGATGTATCTTTGAAATAAAGCCCAAACCCATTGCCGTCAAGTCAATTCCAACTCATAGTGACCCTATAGGACAGAGTAGAACTGCCCCATAGAGTTTCCAAGGAGAGCCTGGTGGATTCAAATTGCTGATCTTTTGGTTAACAGTCATAGCACTTAACCACTATACCACCAGGGTTTCCATCATTGAGGTAGAACCGCATATTTTCATGAAAGAGGAGTAAAGAATGCCTATCTCATTCTACAGAACTAAATGTATTTTTAAGCCCTTTTCTCATATATGATATTTTTAATTCCAGTTTTTCCAAACTAAGCATGTTCTTCTAAGAAAATGTTTTATTACAAAGAACAGTAATAATTAAAATATATTTAATGTATGACTATAAAAAGATGTCCTAGAAGAGGTCCAATCCTTGAAAATAATACTCAGGGTGTTTCGTATATTGAGATCGCTCTAAAACTGCTAAGCGACCAACCAATACATATGTTGAAAGTATCAGGAGTACTCCTAAAATACCGTAACCATTCTTATCAAACTATTGTACTTAGTTTTGATCTGCAGCTTCTCAGAAAGCTTTCAGTATGTCTCTTTTCAGAGATGATTTGTAATAACTTAATAAAAGGAAAATAAGACAATGGTGCACTGCAGAGAATATACAAATTGGAAAAAAGATGATATAATGTATGTTGTTCCCAAAATATAGGGCATTGAAGCCTACAGTTTGAGAAAAAAGATTGGAGTTGGCATGTTGGATAGCAGTTTCAGCATCATATTTTGTCAACCAAGTTAGCACTTCATACACTGTGGAAAGGAGGTTTAAGTTCCCTGCACTCAACCTTTTTTTTTTCCCCCTTCAGGTTATCCCCTCATCTCATTTCTAAGTTTGTATATTTATTCTTTTTTTTAATGATTTTTATTGAGCTTTAAGTGAACGTTTACAAATCAAGTCAGTCTGTCACATATAAGCTTATATACACCTTACTCCATACTCCCACTTTCTCTCCCACTAATGAGTCAGCCCCTCCAGTCTCTCCTTTCGTGACAATTTTGCCAGTTTCTAACCCTCTCTACCCTCCTATCTCCCCTCCAGACAGGAGATGCCATCACAGTCTCAAGTGTCCACCTGATACAAGTAGCTCACTCTTCATCACCATCTCTCTCCTACCCATTGTCCAGTCCCTTCCATGTCTGATGAGTTGTCTTCGGGAATGGTTCCTGTCCTGGGCCAACAGAAGGTTTGGGGACCATGACCGCCAGGATTCCTCTAGTCTCAGTCAGACCATTAAGTCTGGTCTTTTATGAGAATTTGGGGTCTGCATCCCACTGATCTCCACCTCCCTCAGGGGTTCTCTGTTGTGCTCCCTGTCAGGGCAGTCATCGGTTGTGGCCGGGCACCATCTAGTTCTTCTGGTCTCAGGATGATGTAAGTCTCTGCTTCACGTGGCCCTTTCTGTCTCTTGGGCTGATAGTTGTCGTGTGACCTTGGTGTTCCTCATTCTCCTTTGATCCAGGTGGGTTGAGACCCATTGATGCATCTTAGATGGCCGCTTCTTAGCATTTAAGACCCCAGATGCCACATTTCAAAGTGGGATGTAGAAAGTTTTCATAATAGTATTATTTTGCCAATTGACTTAGAAGTCCCCTTAAGCCATAGTCCCCAAACCCCCACCCTTACTTCGCTGACCTTTGAAGCATTCAGTTTATCCTGGAAACTTCTTTGCTTTTGGTCCAATCCATTTGAGCTGACTTTCCGTGTATTGAGTATTGTCCTTCCCTTCACCTCAAGTAGTTCTTATCTACTACCTAATCAGTATATAACCCTCTCCCTCCCTCCCCCCTCCCCCCTCGTAACCACAAAAGTATGTGTTCTTCTCAGTTTATACTATTTCTCAAGATCTTATAATAGTGGCCTTATACAATATTTGTCCTTTTGCTTCTGACTAATTTCACTTAGCATAATGCCTTCCAGGTTCCTCCATGTTATGAAATATTTCACAGATTCGTCACTGTTCGTTATCGATGGGTAGTATTCCATTGTTTGAATATACCACAATTTATTTAACCATTCATCCGTTGATGGACACCTTGGTTGCTTCCAGCTTTTTGCTATTGTAAACAGAGCTGCAATAAACATGGGTGTGCATATATCTCTTCGTGAAGGCTCTTATTTCTCTAGGGTATATTCCGGGGAGTGGGATTTCTGAGTCGCATGGTAGTTCTATTTCTAACTTTTTAAGAAAACGCCAGATAGATTTCCAAAGTGGTTGTACCATTTTACATTCCCACCAGCAGTGTATAAGAGTTCCAATCTCTCTGCAGCCTCTGCAACATTTATTATTTTGTGTTTTTTGGATTAATGCCAGCTTTGTTGGAGTGAGATGGAATCTCATCGTAGTTTTAATTTGCATTTCTCTAATGGCTAATGAGCGAGAGCATTTTCTCATGTATCTGTTAGCTGCCTGAATATCATCTTTAGTGAAGTGCGTGTTCATATCCTTTGCCCACTTCTTGATTGGGTTGTTTGTCTTTTTGTGGTTGAGTTTTAACAGAATCATATAGATTTTAGAGATCAGGCGCTGGTCGGAGATGTCATAACTGAACATTCTTTCCCAATCTGTAGGTGGTCTTTTTACTCTTTTGGTGAAGTCTTTAGATGAGCATAGCTGTTTGATTTTTAGGAGCTCCCAGTTATCTGGTTTCTCTTCATCATTTTTGGTAAAATTTTGTATTCTGTTTATGCCTTGAATTAGGGCTCCTAACGTTGTCCCTATTTTTTCTTCCGTGATTTTTATCATTTTAGTCTTTATGTTTAGGTCTTTGATCCACTTGGAGTTAGTTTTTGTGCATGGTGTGAGGTTTTGGTTCTGTTTCATTTTTCTGCAAATGGGTATCCAGTTATGCCAGCATCATTTGTTAAAAAGACCATCTTTTCCCCAATTAACTGACACTGGGCCTTTGTCAAATATCAGCTGCTCATATGTGGATGGATTTCTGTCTGGATTCTCAATTCTATTCCACTGGTCTATTTGCCTGTTGTTGTACCAGTACCAGGCTGTTTTGACTGCTGTGGCTGTATAATAGGTTCTAAAATCAGGTAGAGTGAGGCCTCCCACTTTCTTCTTCTTTTTCAGTAATGCTTTACTTATCCGAGGTTTCTTTCCCTTCCATATGAAGTTGGTGATTTGTTTCTCCATCACATTAAAGAATGTCATTGGAATTTGGATCGGAAGTGCATTGTATGTATAGATGGCTTTTGGTAGAATAGACATTTTTACTATGTTAAGTCTTCCTATCCATGAGCAAGGTACGTTTTTCCACTTAAGTAGGTCCTTTTTAGTTTCTTGCACTAGTACTTTGTAGTTTTCTTTGTATAGGTCTTTTACATCTTTGGTAAGATTTATTCCTAAGTATTTTATGTTCTTGGTGGCTACTGTGAATGGTATTGATTTGGTGATTTCCTCTTCGATGTTGTTTTTATTGGTGTAGAGGAATCCAAGTGATTTTTGTATGTTTATCTTATAACCTGAGACTCTGCTGAACTCTTCTATTAGTTTCAGTAGTTTTCTGGAGGATTCCTTAGGGTTTTCTGTGTATAAGATCATGTCATCTACAAATAGAGATAATTTTACTTCCTCTATGCCAATTCGGATGCCCTTTATTTCTTTGTCTAGCCTAATTGCTCTGGCTAGGACCTCTAGCACAATGTTGAACAGGAGCGGTAATAAAGGGCATCCTTGTTTGGTTCCCGTTCTCAAGGGAAATGCTTTCAGGCTCTCTCCATTTAGAGTGATGTTGGCTGTTGGCTTTGTATACATGCCCTTTATTATGTTGAGGAATTTTCCTTCAGTTCCTGTTTTACTGAGGGTTTTTATCATGAATGGGTGTTGGACTTTGTCAAATGCCTTTTCTGCATCAATTGATAAGATCATGTGGTTTTTGTCTTTTGTTTTATTTATGTGGTGGATTACATTAATGGTTTTTCTAATATTAAACCAGCCTTGCATACCTGGTATAAATCCCACTTGGTCGTGCTGGATTTTTTTTTTTTTTTGATATGTTGTTGAATTCTATTGGCTAGAATTTTGTTGAGGATTTTTGCATCTATGTTCATGAGGGATATAGGTCTGTAATTTTCTTTTTTTGTGATGTCTTTACCTGGTTTTGGTATCAGGGATACGGTGGCTTCATAGAATGAGTTGGGTAGTATTCCGTCATTTTCTATGCTTTGAAATACCTTTAGTAGTAGTGGTGTTAACTCTTCTCTGAAAGTTTGGTAGAACTCTGCAGTAAAGCCATCTGGGCCAGGGCTTTTTTTGTTGGGAGTTTTTTGATTACCGTTTCAATCTCTTTTTTTGTTATGGGTCTATTTAGTTGTTCTACTTCTGATTGTGTTAGTTTAGGTAGGTAGTGTTTTTCTAGGAATTCATCCATCTCTTCAAGGTTTGCAAATTTGTTAGAGTACAATTTTTCATAATAATCTGATGTGATTCTATTAATTTCAGTTCGGTCTGTTGTGATGTGGCCCATCTCATTTCTTATTCGGGTTATTTGTTTCCTTTCCTGTATTTCTTTAGTCAGTCTGGCCAATGGTTTATCAATTTCGTTAATTTTTTCAAAGAACCAGCTTTTGGCTTTGTTAATTCTTTCAATTGTTTTCCTGTTCTGTAATTCATTTAGTTCAGCTCTAATTTTTATTATTTGTCTTCTGGTGCCTGATGGATTCTTTTGTTGTTCGCTTTCTATTTGTTCAAGTTGTAGGGACAGTTCTCTGATTTTGGCTCTTTCTTCTTTTTGAATGTGTGCATTTATCGATATAAATTGACCTCTGAGCACTGCTTTTGCTGTGTCCCAGAGGTTTTGATAGAAAGTGTTTTCATTCTCGTTGCATTGTATGAATTTCTTTATTCCCTCCTTAATACCTTCTATAACCCAACCTTTTTTGAGCAGGGTATTGTTCAGTTTCCAAGTATTTGATTTCTTTTCCCTAATTTTTCTGTTAGATTTCCACTTTTATGGCCTTGTGGTCTGAGAAGATGCTTTGTAATATTTCAATGTCTTGGAGTTTGCAAAGGTTTGTTTTATGACCTAATATGTGGTCTATTCTAGAGAATGTTCCATGTGTGCTAGAAAAAAAAGTATACTTTGCAGCAGTTGGGTGGAGTGTTCTGTATAAGTCTATGAGGTCAAGTTTGTTGATTGTAACAATTAGGTCTTCTGTGTCTCTTTTGAGCTTCTTACTGGAAGTCCTGTCCCCCTCTGAAAGTGGTGTGTTGAAGTCTCCTACTATAATTGTGGAGGTGTTTATCTCACTTTTCAGTTCTGTTAAAGTTTGTTTTATGTATCTTGCAGCCCTGTCATTGGGTGCATAAATATTTAATATGGTTATATCTTCCTGGTCAATTGTCCCTTTAATCATTTTGTAGTGTCCTTCTTTATCCTTTGTGGTGGATTTAACTTTAAAGTCTATTTTGTCAGAAATTAATATTGCTACTCCTGCTCTGTTTTGCTTATTGTTTGCTTGATATTTTTTTTCCATCCTTTGAGTTTTAGTTTGTTTGTGTCTCTAAGTCTAAGGTGTGTCTCTTGTAGGCAGCATATAGACGGATCGTGTTTCTTTATCTAGTCTGAGACTCTCTGTCTCTATATTGGTGCATTTAGTCCATTTACATTCAGCGTAATTATAGATAAGTATGTGTTTAGTGCTGTCATTTTGATGCTTTTTTATGTGTGTTGTTGACAATTTCATTTTTCCACTTACTTTTTTGTGCTGAGACGTTTTTCTTTGTAGATTGTGTGTTCCTCATTTTCATAGTATTTGACTTTGTGTTTGCTGAGTCGTTATGTTTTTCTTGGTTTTTATTTTGAGTTATGGAGTTGTTATACCTCTTGGTAGTTACCTTAATATTTACCCCTATTTTTCTAAGTAAAAACCTAACTTGTATTGTCCTATATCGCCTTGTATCTCTCTCCATATGGCAGTTCTATGCCACCTGTATTTAGTCCCTCTTTTTGATTATTGTGAGATTTTACATATTGACTTCAATGATTCCGTTTTGAGCATTTTTTTCTTGTTAAAATTAATTTTAATCTGTTTTTGTGATTTCCCTATTTGAGTTGGTATCAGGATGTTCTGTTCTGTGACCTTGTGTTGTGCTTGTGTCTGATATTATTGGTTTTCTGATGAATTTCCTTTAGTATTTCTTGTAGCTTTGGTTTGGTTTTTGCAAATTCTCTAAACTTGTGTCTATCTGTAAAGGTTTTAATTTCGCTTTCATATTTTCGAGAGAGTTTTACTGGAAATATGATCCTTGGTTGGCAGTTTTTCTCCTTCAGTGCTCTATATATGTCATCCCATTCCCTTCTTGACTGCATGGTTTCTGCTGAGTAGTCTGAACTTATTCTTATTGATTCTCCTTTGTAGGAGACCTTTCTTTTATCCCTGGCTGCTTTTAAAATTTTCTCTTTCTTTGGTTTTGGCAAGTTTGATGATTATATGTCTTGGTGATTTTGTTTCTGGATCAATCTTAAATGGGGTTCGATGAGCATCTTGGATGGATATCCTTTTGTTTTTCATGATGTCAGGGAAGTTTTCTGCCAACAGATCTTCAACTATTCTCTCTGTTTTCTGTTATCTCTCCCTGTTCTGGGACTCCAATCACACGCAAGTTATTCTTCTTGATAGAGTCCCACATGATTCTTAGGGTTTCTTCCTTTTTAAAAATTGTTTTATCTGATTTTTTTCCAGCTATATTGGTGTTAATTCCCTGGTCCTCCAGATTTCCCATTCTGCATTCCAATTGCTCGAGTCTGCTCCTCTGACTTCCTATTGCATTGTCTAATTGTGTAATTTTATTGTTAATCTTTTGGGTTTCTGAATGCTATCTCTCTGTGGATTCTTGCAACTTACTAATTTTTCCACTATGTTCTTGAATAATCTTTTTGAGTTCTTCAACTGCTTTATTTGTGTGTTCCTTGGCTTTTTCTGTAGATTGCCTTATTTCATTTCTGAAGTCATCCCTGACGTCTTGAAGCATTCTGTAAATTAGTTTTTTTATATTCTGCATCTGGCAATTCCAGGATTGTATCTTCATTTGAGAAAGATTTTGATTCTTTAGTTTGGGGAGTTGTAGAAGCAATTATGGTCTGCTTCTTTATGTGGTTTGATACTGACTGCTGTCTTCGAGGCATCACTAAGATATTGTAGTGATTTGTTTTATATTTGCTCACTGAGTCTTATCTTGTTTTGTTTTCTTTCAATATACGTAGATGGGCTACTAGATTGCACTGTCTTGATTGTTGTAGTCCTTGAATCACTTATGTCCTATTACCAGCTGGTTAGGGCTGTTACCAGATATATAAGCCTAAGAGTCCATTCACTATTCTTGAGTAGGATCTGATTTTGGGTCATCAAGTGTGTGTTCACCTATCCACCTAGAGAAGTAGTGGTGATAGTTGTGTGCACCAGATTCTAGTAGCAGCAAGGGTTCACACTCCGGGGGGGCAGGATGCTGACAGGCTTCTGCCAAGTGCCAGTGAGGTAGGTGCGTCTCTATTCCTAGAGCACTTTGGTGGGTGGGCTCTGCAGCTGTACCTTAGGCACCCAATGCAAGTACCTCTACAGATTGGTAGGTGTCACCCCCCTTAGGCCCCTAAGGCAGGAGGCTAGGTGGTGTGGGGGGAGCTTCAGCCCTCAGTTCCCTGTGGTGGGTCAGTGAGGGCTCTGTTGAATATGCAGAGGTATCAGACCTGGGAAACTTGTCTTTGCAGTAAATCCGCTAAAAAAAAAAAAATGCAGTCAGATCCCTATCAGAAATGCCTTTGCATTATAATAGCCACCTTGTTCCCTGTAGGGATGAAAGCTCCAGACTGTGGATCACATATGCTTGGCTAGAGCTGGTTCTGTGCTTTCAGTCCAATTAGGGAAGGATTTTTGGTCCCTGGGTTTTTTGTGGTTGCTTCTCTCAGGCCAGAAGAATGGGTTAGGAAAAGACCAAAAAAAAAAGGGGAAAGAAAAACCGCGGAGCAGTTCTCCCTCTGGCTCAGGAAATTCCAATGTTAATGAAGCCGCCTGGGAAGGGGAGGGGAGGGTTCAGAAAAACAGGAGAGAGTAACACCCCGAAATATAGACAAAAGTTACTTATCTTGCTTGGGATGACTATTTTATCTGAGATTCCCGAGGGGCGTCTCTCCTATGTGTGCTGGCTGGGTAGAGATTGCCCCCGAGGGTCAGGCCCGTGACCCGTGCTTGTGCTGTCTCAGAAGCCACAGTTAGTTCCTCCGCTCCCAGTCCACAGCCCAGTGCCAAGGTTCCCCGGCTGGGATGCCGCACTTCTGGCTCCAAAACCAGTCGCTGCCTCCCGGTGACTTCTCCTCCTATCAGCCGTGTCGCTGCGCTGCCTGCATGCACTGGCTGGGCTTCCCCTGAGGTCAGTTCAGGGGGCTAGGGCTGCGCCCTGTATTTGTGCCCTCTCAGGATGCCATGCTCAGATCCCCTGCGCCCAGTCCAAAGCCTGGCACCAAGGTTTCCTGACTGGGATGCAGGCTCCAGGCTCTGAAAATAGTCGCTGCTTCCCCGTGGTTGTTTGTTCTCAGTCTCTGTCACTCAGGTCAACTCTTCAGATCTGTGTTTGATGGTCAGCGTTCGTAGATTGTCATGTATGTGATCGATTCACTTGTTTTTCTGAGTCTTTGTCACAAGAGGGATCCGAGGTAGCTTCTACCTAGTCAGCCATCTTGGCCCCGCCTCTCCTGTCTTCCTTTTTAAGTTAGAATTTTGTTCTTCGTTTTTCTCCAGCTCTGTCCATGACTCTCTATTGTGATCCCTGTCAGAGCACACAGTGGTGATAGCCAGGCACCATCTAGTTGTACTGGACTCAAACCGGTGGAGGCCATCATAGATGTGGTCCATTACTCCTTTGGAATAATCTTTCTCTTATGTCTTTAGTTTTCTTCATTCTTCCTTGCTCCTGAAGGGGTGATACCAGTGGAGTATCCTAGATGGCCACTTACAGACTTTACGACTCCAGACGCTACTCCCCAAAGTAGAATGTAGAACATTTTCTTTATAAACTATGTGATGCCAATTGAGCTAGACATTACCCGAGACCATGGTCCCCACAGCCCTCAGCCCAGTCATTTGGTCCCTCAGGGAGTTTGGATATGTCAGTGGAGCTTCCCTGGCCTTGCCTTCTACAAATTGTGCTGGCTTCCCCAATATTGTTTACTGCCTTACCCTTCACCAAAGATACCACTTATGAATTGTCTATTTAGTGTTTCTCCAGTCCCCCTCCCTTCCCTCGTAACCATCAAAGATTGTTTCTTTTTCTGTATAAACCTTTTCAGTACAATAGTGGTCTCATACAATATTTGTCCTTTTGTGATTAACTTATTTCACTCAGCATAATGCACTCCAGATTCAGATTCATCCACGTTATGATACGCTTCACAGATTCATCGTTGTTCTTTATCATTGTTTAATACTCCATTGTGTGTATGTACCACAGTTTGCTTATCCATTCATCCGTTAATGAGCATCTAGGTTGTTTCCATCTTTTTGCTATTGTGAACGATATGTAATGAACATGGGTGTTCTTATGTCTATTCCTGTGATGACTCCTATTTCTCTAGGATATATTCCTAGGAGTGGGTTTGCTGGATCATATGGTATTTCTATTTCTAGCTTTCTAAGGAAGTGCCATATTGTTTTCCAAAATGGTTGTATCATTTTGCATTCCCACCAGCAATGCATAAGGGTTCCGATCTCTCTGCAGCCTCTCCAACATTTGCTATTTCCTGTTTTAGTGATTTGGGCCGGTAATGTTGGGGTGAGATGGTAGCTCATTGTGATTTGAATTACATTTCTCTGGTGGGGAATAGCTAGTGAATTGTGAGCATTACTGCATGTGTCTGTTGGCCTCTTGAATATTTTCTTTGGTGAAGTATCTGTTCATTTCCTTTGCCCATTTTTTTCTCCTTTTTTATTTTTCATTTTATTGTACTTTAGATGAAGGTTTACAGAACAAACTAGTTTCTCATCAGAGAGTCAGTACACACATTGTTTTATGACATTGGTTAACAACCCCGTGACATGTCAACACTCTCCACTCTCAACCCTGGTTTCCCCATTACCAGATTTCCTGTTACCCCCTACCTTCCAGTCCCTGCCCCAGGGCTGGTGTTCCCCTTCAGTCTTGCTTTGTTCCATGGACCTGTTCAATTTTTGGCTAAAGGGTGAACCTCAGGAGCAACCTGAAAGCGTGCCTGGGGGCCATACTCTCAGGGTTTCTCCAATCTCTGTCAGGCCAGCAAGCCTGATCTTTCTTTTTGAGCTGGAATTTTGTTCTACATTTTTCTACAGCTCTGTCTGGGACCCTAAATTGTGATCCATGTCACAGGAGTCAGTATTGGTAGCCAGGCTCCATGTTGTTGTTCCGGACTCAGTCTGGTAGAGGCAATGGTAGACATGGTCCATTAGTCCTTTGGACTAATCTCTCCCTTGCATCTTCAGTTTTCTTCATTCTTCCTTGCTCCCGAAGGGCTGAGACCAGTGGAGTATCCTAGATGGCTGCTCATGGGCTTTTAAGTCCCCAGATGCTACTCACCAAAGTAGAATGTAGAACATATTCTTTATAAACTATGTTATGCCAATCGAGCTAGATATTCCCTGAGATCATGTTCTCCACAGCTCTCAGCCCAACAATTCAGGCCCTCAGGGAGTCTGGGTGTGTCTACGGAGCTACCATGACCTTGTCTCATTCAGGTTGTGCTGGCTTTCTCGGTGTTGTGTACTATCTTATCCTTCATCAAAGCTTCTACTTATCTATTGTCTATTAAATCTTTTTCCATCCCCACCCCTCTCCGTGCCCTCATAACTATCAAAGATTGTTCCTTTTTGTACTTAAACCTTTTCGTGAGTGTTTACAGTAGTGGTCTCACTCAATGTTTGTCCTTTTGTAACTGACATTTCACTCAGCATAATGTCCTCCAGATTCATCCCTGTTAGGAGATGCTTCACAGATTTGTCATTATTCTTTATCAGGAATGTGGAACAGGGTGTTATAAAAACAAAAAAAGGGGGGGGACTATTCAGTGTACAAAAATATATATAGTTCTGGGAAATTAAGATGTATCAAAAGTGACAACTCAATAGCTGGATTAGAAGATAAAGTTGAAAAAAATCTCCCAGAAGGTATAGCAGAAAGGCAAAGAGGTAGAAAATTAGAAAACTAGGAGATCCAACTTGTTAAAAATAGGGAATCAAATGGGGGGTGGGGGGAGAGAGAGAAGGAGTTTCAGTGGGGGAAGAAAACATCAAATACTTCAAAAATTTTTCAGTAACTAAAGAATATCATAGCTTCCTGGAATTATGAATTACGGCATCAAAATTTATTCAAGAAACATCGAGAAGTTTATTAATTGTATTATTTTACCAACCGAATTTATATAATCACTGGGGGGGGGATTAAATTTACAATAGCCTTTATATAGTGTCAAATGTTTTTCTTTAACAGAAGGAGTTTTGAAAACAATTATTTGGATGTCATGTATTAGACAAAAAAAAAATTGAACCATGAATGGGGTTAACTGATTTTCTATTTAAAGTATCTGTTGGTACCACTATAGAACTGGCATCATTTACCCATTAATAGAACCAACATATGTGCACAAGAAAACTTGAAAAAATGAGCAAAATTAATTTAGAAGGCCAGCCATTTGATCTAATTGAAAAGTCATGTTTCATAGAGTGATATGTAATAGACCTGTGCTGTATATGTCAAAATGTCTTTAAAAAATACTGTCTTTGAGCAATGTTCTTAAAATAACCAGGAACTTTTGAAGTGGTTGCTGATGTTTCTTCAGCAGATATGTGCATTTAGATTTTCAGATTGTCAGTGATATCCCTGAGCTCCATGATGGACGGAAAATGTCAACAGACATTTTGGGAACTTACATGTTCATCATCAACTATCCTGAAACATGAAAATATAGTACTTAATATTTTACTAGACATGCACTTCAATTCGTAAACCAATTGCTACTAAAAGTATTTCTTGCAAAATAAAAAGTGTTACTAAACAAAAAATAACTAAATCATTGTAGATTTACACCAGACAAAAATGCTCATTCTATGAAGCAAGAGCATTCAAACTACACGCTAAGTGCTCTATGACAGGATTTCTCTCCGTCCCTATGTTTTGCCTATATTTCACATAAACCTAATATATAATGTCCCACATTCACTGACCATCTGACTGGCAGCCTGGTGACTTTATGCATCTTACAGGCCATAGCACAAGCCACTGAAAAACTACCTGCTAAATGAAGTAGCTGGCAGAAGCTTTAATACTTCTCCTACCAGGACCAGAGGCCATAACGAATTATCTAGAGATGCGTGATTTTTATTATTGATCATTCTGCATACTGTCCTTGGATGATAGAAGTTAGTTATATTGCACCGGGACAGGATCAGGAAAAAAGAGTTGGGGCACTGGTTATTGTCCATGTTTAATAACATTTTCAGCTGAGAGCTGCATGTGTATCTCACATATTACGGTACTAGATGGGAACATGCAAGAGATGGAAGTGCAAAACTGAGGTCTCTACTTTCAGCTTATGTTAGTTCTACTAATGACATTTCTTTAAAAAATGAAAAACCTTGGTCAAATATTAAATTGCATGGGGTGGTAAGACAAGAGGTGTAAACAAGACAGTTAAATCAGGATATTTAATCATTCAGTGTTACTTGTCTGATTTGCCAGAGCAAAAACCAGACGAGTTGGAGAATATTGGTGGTTAATCCTCAACTTAATTGTTGATGCCAATTGCAGCTGTCTTCCAGATCCATTGTCACTACTGGAAACTCTTATGTAGCTTTTGATTCAGTAAATGGTTTAAGTTGTATTCTATCAGCAAAAATAATCAGAAGCAGTTTGCCTTCACCTGGCAAGGACAGCAGCACACTTTCTCAGGACTATGTCTACAGACGATTGATCTATGACTATATTTAGAAACCAGGGAACTTTCATGTACTACCACCATGAATAAAGGACACAGTGTTTTTGGGACCACTTACTATGTGGTAACCCATAAGGCTTACAGCTCTAAAGGCAGTTCACAGCAAGAGAGCGCTCTGGAGCAGATCCAGACTGCAGTGCAAGCTGTCTTACCACTTTGGCCTCATGCCACAAGAAATGCAATGCTAATTTAAATGTCTATGGCAGATAGAAAAGGAGCCCTGGTGGTGCAGTAATTAAAGCACTTAGCTGCTAACTGAAAGGTTGGCAGTTCGAACCCACCAGGTGCTCTGCGGGGGAAAGATGTGGGAGTCTGCTTTCATAACGATTACATCCTTGGAAACCCTATAAGGCAGTTCTACTCTGTCCTGCAGGGTCACTGAGTCAAAATCAACTCGACAGCAATGGGTATTCTTTCTTTTTTCTATGGTAGATCCCCTTGCCTTTGAGTAGATTCTAACTCACAGCAACCCTGTAGTACCGAGTAGAACTGCCCCATAGGGTTTCCAAGGACTGCCTGGTGGATTCGAACTGCTGACCTTTTGATTGGCAGCCAAACTCTTAACCACTACACCACGAGATTCTCCATAGGGATGCCTTATAAAGCCTTGGAAAAATCAAAGAGTAGAATTGCAATTGAGACCCTTAGCGTTTTTAGAGTACTGTCAACTATTCTCCATTTGATAGGCAGTTCCTACCTGGCTGTTTTCCCTGGGTGGTATAAATAGTTTATATTCTTGAATGATAACTGGAAGTTTGACAGTTTAAGCCCTCCCAGAGGCACGTCGGAAAAAAGGCCTGCAAATCTACTTCTGAAAAACCTGCCATTGAAAACCCTATGGAGCACAGTTCTACTCTGACATGCATAGGGTGCCCATGAGTCAGAGTCAAGTCAATGGAACTGGTAGTCTAGTAGTACCTAAGTATTGGGCAGTGGTAAATACTGACCTCTTGATCACAAGACACCATGTGAGTATGAGACCTTAGCTGCCTCTATCAGAAAAGAGGTAATTGGAACCATAAATCAGCATTTCAAGAAACACGGAAATGAAAAGACGACCCACAAAATATGGGAAATTTTTTGCAAATCATGTATCTGGTAAGGTACTTATATCTAGAATAAGGAACTCTCACAACCCAAGAATAAAGAGACAAACAATCCAACTAAAAAATATGCAAAGGACCTGAATACATGTTTCTCCAAAGTATGTATACATATAGCTAATAAGCACATGAGAAGATATTTGGCATCTTTTCATGCCAAGACATGTAAATAAAAACCACAATGAGATAACACTCCACACCCATTAAGATGACTAGAATCAAAAAGTCAGATAACATCAAGTGCTGACGAGGATGTGGAGAAATAGGAACGCTGATACACTGCTGGTAGAGATGTAAAATTGTGCAGCTGGAAATCAGTCTGGCAGCTCTCAAACGATTAAACACGGTGTTACCATATGGCCCAGCAATTCCACTCTAGTAGATATATACCCAAGAGAAGTGAAAACATATGTCCACACAGAAATTTGTACGTGACAACTCATAGCAGAATTATGAACAATAGCCAAAAGGTAGAAACAACCCAATGTCTATCAATGAATAATTGGATAAACAAAATGTCATATATCCATACAAATATTATTCAGCCATAAGGAGAAATGAATTTCTGATTTATGCTACAACATGTATGAACATTGAAAACATTATGCTAAGTGAAATAAGCTAGACACAAAGGGACCAATATTGTATGATTTCATTTCTATGAAATACTGAAATTAGGCAAAATGCATAGAGACAGATTAATGCTTACGAGGGGCTATTGATCTGGTTATCACTGCTGAGTGTTCAACTTGACAAAAGCAGAATAAGAACCTCCATAAGCATCATTCCCAAGTTGGCCCCTGATGTTGGCTATGGGGACAGATTGCATACATTGGAGCCCTTTTATCATGGAAGTTACAGTTACTTACCAACATTGGAATAGATCCTTATTCTACATATGATTTTTCTTTCCTTGCTAGCCTTGCTTCTACTTTGTTATTGTTAGGTGCCATCTAGTCAGCTCCAGCTCATGGTAACACTATGTACAACAGAATGAAACACTGCCCAGTCCTACACTGCTCTCATGATCATTGTTATGCTTGAGTCCATTGTTGCAGCCACTGTGTCAATTCACCTCATTTTTGGTCTTCCTCTTTTTCACTGACCCTCGACTTTACCAAGCGTGGTGTCCTTCCCCAGTGACTGGTCCCTCCTGATAACGTGTCCAAAGTATGTGAAATGAAGTCTCACCATCCTCATTTCTAAGGAGCATTCTGGCTGTACTTCTTCCAAGGCAGATATGTTCATTCTTTTGGCAGTCTGTGGTACACTCAACATTCTTTGCCAACACTGTAACAGAAAGCTGTCAATTCTTTTTTGGTCTTCCTTCATTGTCCAGCTTTCACATGCATATGAAGTGAATGAAAACACCATGGCTAGGGTCAGGCGCACCTTATTCCTTAAAGTGACATCTTTGCTTTATAACACTTTAAAGAGGTCCTTTGCAGCAGATTTTCACAATGCACGGTCGTTTGATTTTTGCTTCTAGTAGCACCACCATATGTGGACTCATAAATGCCTCATCTATACCACAGAATCACACATAACACCATCTATAACCAAGAAGATGGTCTTACAGAAAAGGCACTGGGGCTATGGGCTTATGCCATGAGTTTTACTATATGCCCCATCACCCAGAAGCAGGTGGCTTGATTGAAATGTGAAGTCACAGGACACCATCTGGGAGACAATACCCTGTGAGGTTGGGCACTCCTTCAGCATACAGTATGTGTCTTATACCAGCAACAAATGTATGGTGTCATTTCCCTTATAGACAGTATGCAATGGTCTAAAACCCAAAAGGTGGAAATGAGAATGCCTCCATATTATTACATATTACAATTACTATTACTGTTTTTTTTGTTGTGAGACACGGTTGAGTTCATTCCAACTCATAGCAGCTGTAGGTGCAACAGAATAAAACACTGCTTGGTCCTGCACCCACCATCCTCACAATCATTTCTATATTTGAATCTATTGTTGTAGCCACTGTGTTAATTTATCTAGTTGAGGGAATTTTTTTTTTTTTGCTGACCCCCTAATTTACTAAGCAAGATGTCCTTTTCCAGAGACTGGTCCCTCCTGATAACATTTCCAAAGATGTGAGACAAAAAATCTCACCATCCTCGCTTCAAATGAGAATTCTGGCTATACATTCTCTAAGACATTACTATGTCCTACTGTCATGGATTGAATCCTACCCCTAAAATTGTGTATCACCCTGGCTATGCAATGATTCGCAGTATTGTGTGCTGTCCAAGATTTTGTGATCTGATGTGATTTTCCTATGCACTGTAAACCCTACCTCTATGATGTCAATGAGGTGGGATTATCGGCAGGTATGTTAATGAGACAGGACTCAATCTATAAGATTAGGTTTTGTATTAAGTCAATCTCTTTTGAGGTATAAAAGAGAAAAATGAACAGAGAGACAGGGGGACCTCATACCACCAAGAAAGTAGTGCCAGGAGCAGAATGTATCCTTGGGATGCAGGGTCCCTGTGCTGAGAAGCTCCTAGACCAGGGCAGAATTGATGACAAGGACCTTCCTCTAGAGCCAACAGAGAGAGAAAGCCTTCCCCTGTAACTGGCACCTTGAATTCAGACTTCTAGCCTCCTAGACTGTAAGAGAATAAATTTGCCTTTGTTAAGCCATCTACTTGTGGTATTTCTGTTATAGCAGCACTAGGTAACTAAGCCACCTACGGAAGAGCCCACACCAGAGTGTGTCACCCCGTGAATGCCCAGACCATGGCATGGCTGCAGAGCGAGCCAGCCCCCCGTGGCCCACTGCCCAGCTGCCTACCAGGACGCTGGGCAGCAGCGCTGCTCCAGCTTGGTCTGCCGTGTCCCTCAGTGCCAGTGGATGGTGAGTGGCTGGGAGGTGCAGGGCCTGGGGTGGTGCCTGGGGTCCCGGTGGGGAAGGGGAAGCTCACTGAGGCTGCTCCTTCAGAAGGAATGCGCAAGCAGAGAGCCTGGGAGGGAATGAGGCAAACAGCCCTCCTGTGACCCAGCATCCCTATCCGGACCCTTCAAGTCTCCTCTTGCCCTGGTTCCGGCACGCTCTCTGTGCCGCTGAACCTTCCCTTTAGCACCAGGTGCATCCGGAGGGAGCCTGTGGTCAGCCCTTCAGTCCCTCCGCTAGCTTTCCCAAGATCTGCACGAAAATTCTTTAAGATAAAGTTGCCTCTAGGGTGCCCTCAAACCTATTCTGCAGAGATTTAATTTCCCACCATCCCTCATTTCTCAACATCTAAGAAATGTGTCTTCAGAAGGCAAGGCCAGTGTTTGGAAGACTCCTTCCAATATTTTGACTTGGTTCAGAAAGATCTGAAAGATGAGTGGGAATAAACTAGGCAAAGACGGGAGGAGAGTGTGCCCTGGGTAGAGGGAATAGCACGTGTAAAGGCCCTGTGCATGGCAGGGAAAATGGGAAACAGGATATCAGATAGAGTCTCTGGAGCCAAGGGTATAAGGCAAGGATGTCGTGCCACATGAGGCTGGAGAAAGAGATAGGGGCTAGATTATTGCAGAATCTCTGAGAGTCGACCCACTTTTGTTGTTTGAAGCTGCACTCAGCTTTTAATACTTTCCTTAAATTAGTGTGGTCAGAGCCCTGCCGTCAAGTCCATTTTGAAAAGCTCATTCAGCTGTATTTTGATTTTGAAACAAAACCTCCTTGATTTGGGGGAACTGAAAGAAGAAAGCTTCAAGGCCAGGAGCTTTCACACCCATGAGAGGTTTCCAGTTAGTCCAAGCTTGGTGAAGGAGAAAAACCCTTGGCTGATTTAGGATGCTTTGTAATGATATAAAATGTCTTCCCTATTTAGCAATGTTGGGTAAAACTAGAAGAAGACAGGGCAAAAAGAATAGTGATGGTTTGGGGAAAGGGGAAAACCAAGAGAAAAAAGAACTCCAGATACTGTCTTAGAATTTTCACTGTTTTTTGTCCTTAATACCACGTAAAGGGCTCTTTGCTTCTGATCAAGGATGAATGTCTTATTGCCGATAAAGACTGCTGTTAATTCTTTACTTAAGTTGAGATATACTTCATATAACATAAAATTCAATATTTTGGAGTGTCCAATTCTGTTGCTTTTACTCTATTCACTGTATTGTGCAACCATCACCACCATCTGATTTCAGAACATTCTGGAAGAGAGGAAAAAAAAAAAAAACTAATACCAGTCAGTCCACTATTAATTCTTTATGGTAGTATTTTTTTTTTTGCTTGATTGACACTGAGATATGAAAATTAAGCTAATTTTAAAGAAGGCAAGTAGAATAAATAGGAGTCCTATTAACTTTTGAATTACATGTACTGTTGCACCAATTTTCATTCCTCTTAAAGAAATATCTGTGTAATCCAGGTTTTCAAGTTCATCCCATTATCACTGCTTAAGCAGAATGGCAGATAGGGATCAATATTTTGTGCTTATTTGACTTGATGTTGGGCAGAAATATCATTGGATAAAAAGAAAGACAACAGCAGCAGAGCACACGTTTTCTTGTTTTGTTAGGAATGCCTCCTTTCCTCCCTTCTTCTTCCTTTTCTGGTGGAGAATTATGGTTACACTTCCTTTTAAGAAACTCCATTTGCTGGAGGCAGGGCCAAGATGGCTGACTAGGTAGAAGCTACCACAGATCCCTTTTGCAAAGAAGACTCTGAAAAACAAGTGAATCGATCACATATATGACAATCTATGAACCTGGCCATCAAACACGGAACTAAGGAGTTGACCTGAGTGACAAGGGAGAGAAAAGCCGCACGGTGAAGCAGCGACTGCTTCTGGAACTGGCGTCCTCCGCCACAGCCCTTGAGCCCTTGCACTTCCCTGGTGCCAGAGTGGTTGGGCTGATCACAGCTTACTGAGATGGGGCAAACACAGGACGTAGCCCTAACCCCTAACCCCTAACCCCCTGGAGTAACCTCGGCAGAGACTCAGCCAGTGCAAGCAGGCTGCACACTGACGCGGCTGACAGGAGAACGAGAACCCACGGGGAAGCAGAGACTGTTTTCGGAGCCTGGAGCCAGTGTCCCAGTCAGAAAACATTGGCCCTGGCCTTTGGTCTAAGCACAGAGGAGCAGATCACAGCTTCCTGAGATGGCAAAAGCACGGGAAAAAGCCCTAACCCCTTGGAGAAACCTCAGTGGGAAACCCAGCCAGCGCATGCAGGCTACATGCTGACGCAGCTAACAGAAGTAGGAGAAATCACGGGGAAGGAGCAACTGGCTTTGGTGCCTGGAGTGCAGCTTTCCAGCCAGAAAACCTTGGCAATGGGCTTTAGACTAGGAGCGAAGGAGCTGATCACGGCTTCCTGAGACAGCGCAAGCACAGGATGCAGGCCTGACCCTCGGGGGCAATCTCAACCCAGCCAGCACACACAGGCTACACGCCTTTCTGGGATCTCAGATAAAAGTCTTCACCAAACAAGATAAGTAACTTTGTCTATATCGTGCTACTCTTTCCTATCTATCTGATCCCTCCCCTCCCTGCCCCAGATGGCTTCATTAACATTGGAATTTCCTGGGCCAGGGAGTGAAGTGCTCTGCGGGTTTTTTTTTTTCCTAACCCATTCTCCTGGCCTGAGAGAAGCAGCAATTAACTATCTGGGAGAGAAAAATCCTTCACTGACTTTCCTTAACTGGAATCATACAGAACCAGCTCCAGCCAAGCAAAAGAGATCCACAGACTCTGGCGTTCATCCGTACAGGGAACCAGGTGGCTATTATAATGCAAAGGCAATTCTAATAGAGATCTGACTGTAATAGTTTTAGCAAAGCAGTGGAAAGACAAGTTTTGGAGCTCTGATACCTCTCTACCTATTAAACAGAGCCCTCGCTAATCCACAGCAGGGAACTGAGGGCTAAAGCTCCACCCACACCACCTAACCACCTGCTAAAGGGGTCTGAGGATAGTGACGCCTACCACTCTTTAGAGGTACAAGCATTGGGTGCCTAAGGTACAGCAGCAGAGCGCACCCACCAAAGTGCTCTAGGAATAGAGAAACTCCTACCTCACTGGCACATGGGGGAAGGCTGTCAGCATCCTGCCCTCCTCGGAGTGTGACCCCATGCTGCAACTAGAATCTGGTGCATACAACTACTACTCCTCTAAGTAAAGAGGTGACAGCCTACACCACACACTAGGTGACCCACAATCAGCACACCTAAGCTGATTCTGTTCAAGAATAGTGAATGGACTCATAGGCTCATATATTTGGTAACAGCTCAAACCAGCTGGTAATAGGACATAACTGATTCAAAGGCTACAGTAATCAAGATAGCACAATCTAGTAGCCCATCTGGGTATATTGAAACAAACCAAAACAAGAAGATAAACCTCAGTGAGCAAATATAAAATAAATCATTACAATATATTATAGATGGCTCGAAGACAGCAGTCGATATCAAATCACATAAAGAAGCAGACCATGATTGCTTCTACAAATCCCCAAATTAAAGAATCAAAATCTTTACCAAATGAAGATACATTCCTGGAATTGCCAGATGTAGAATATAAAAAACCAATACACAGAACGCTTCAAGACGTCAGAGATGATCTCAGAAATGAAATAAGGAAATCTGCAGAAAAAGCCAAGGAACACACTGATAAAGCGGTTGAAGAAATCAAAAAGATTATTCAAGAACATAGTGAAAAAATTAATGAGCTGCAAGAATCCATAGAGAGACAGCATTCAGAAATCCAAAGGATTAATAATAAAATTACAGAATTAGACAACTCCACAGGAAGTCAGAGGAGCAGAATTGAGGAACTGGAATGCAGAGTGGGGGAGTTAGAGGATAAGGCAATTGACACCAATATAGTTGAAGAAAAATCAGATAAAAGAATTAAAAAAAAGGAAGAAACCCTAAAAATCATGTGGGACTCTTATCAAGAAGAATAACTTGCATGTGTTTGGAGTTCCAGAACAGGGAGGGAAAACAGAAAATACAGAGAGAATAGTTGAAGATCTGTTGGCAGAAAACTACCCTGGCATTGTGAAAGATGAAAGGATATCTATACAAGATGCTCATCGAACACCATACAAGATAGATCCCAAAAGAAAATCACCAAAGCATATTATCATCAAACTGGCCAAAACCAAAGATAAAGAGAAAATCTGAAAAGCAGCCAGGGATAAACGAAAAGTCACCTACAAAGAGAATCAATAAGAATAAGTTCTGACTACTCGGCAGAAACTATGCAGTCAAGAAGGCAATGGGATGACATATATAGAGCACTGAAGGAGAAAAACTGCCAGCCAAGGATCATATATCCAGCAAAACTCTCTCTCAAATATGAAGGTGAAATTAAGACATTTACAGATAAACGCAAGCTTAGATAATTTGCAAAAACCAAACCAAAGCTACAAGAATTACTAAAGGAAATTCTTTGGTCAGAATATCAATAATATCAGATACAAATACAAAACAAGGTCACGGAACAAAACATCCTGATATAAACTCAAATAGGGAAATCACACACAAAAATATGATTTATTTAAAAAAGAAAAAATGCTCAAAACAGGGAATAGTTGAAGTCATTATGTAAAAGATTACAATAATCAAAAAAGAGGGACTAAATATAGGAGGCATAGATCTTCCATATGGAGAGGAAAACATGGAGATACAAAAAAAAAGGACGATACAAATTAGGCTTTTACTTAGAAAAATAGGAGTAAATATTAAGGTAACAACAAAGAGGTCTAACAAGTCCGTACTTCAAAATGAAAACCAAGATAAACATAACGACTTAGCAAAAATAAATTCAACTACTATGAAAATGAGGAGCACACAATTTACATAGAAAAACTTCTCAGCACAAAAAAAGTAAGTGGAAAAATGACATTGTCAACAACACACAGAAAAAGGCATCAAAATGGCAGCACTAAATTCATACTTATCTATTATTACGCTAAATGTAAATGGGCTAAATGCACCAATAGAGAGTTGCAGACTGGATAAAAAAACACGATCTTTCTATATGCTGCCTACAAGAGACACACCTTAGACTTAGAGACACACACTAAAACTCAAAGGATGGAAAAAATACATCATGCAAACAACAATCAAAAAACAGCAGGAGTGGCAATATTAATTTCTGACAAAATAGACTCTGAAGTTAAATCCACCACAAAGGATAAAGAAGGACACTACATAATGATTAAAGGGACAATTGACCAGGAAGATATAACCATATTAAATATTTATGCACCCAATGACAGGGTTGTACAATACATAAACTTTAACAGAATTGAAGTGAGATAGACGCCTCCACAATTATAGTAGGAGACTTCAACACACCACTTTCGGTGAAGGATAAGACTTCCAGTAAGATGCTCAATAGAGACACGGAAGATCTAATTGCTACAATCAACCAACTTGACCTCATAGACTTATACAGAACACTCCACCCAACTGCTGCAAAGTATACTTTTTTTCTAGTGCACATGGAACATTCTCTAGAATAGATCACATATTAGGTCATAAAACAATCCTTTGCAGAATCCGAAACGTTGAAATATTACAAAGCATCTTCTCAGACCATAAGGCCATAAAAGTAGAAATCAATAACAGAAAAATCAGGGAAAAGAAATCTAATACTTGGAAACTGAACAATACCCTGCTCAAAAAAGACTGGGTTATAGAAGACATTAAGGAGGGAATAAAGAAATTCATAGAGTGCAACGAGACTGAAACACTTCCTATCAAACCTCTGGGACACAGCGAAAGCAGTGCTCAGAGGTGAATTTATATTGATAAATGCGCACATACATAAAGAAGAAAGAGCCAAAATCAGAGAACTGTCCCTACAACTTGAACAAATAGAAAGCGAGCAACAAAAGAATCCATCAGGCACCAGAAGAAAACAAATAATAAAAATTACAGCAGAATTAAATGAATTAGAGGACAGAAAAACAACTGAAGGAATTAACAAAGCCAAAAGAGGGTTCTTTGAAAAAATATAAAAAATTGATAAACCATTGGCCAGACTGACTAAAGAAATACAGGAAAGGAAACAAATAACCCAGATGAGAAATGAGATGGGCCATATCACAACAGACCCAACAGAAATTAAAAGAATCATATCAGATTACTACAAAAATTGTACTCTAACAAATTGAAAACTTAGAAGAAACGGATGAATTCCTAGAAACATACTACCTGCCTAAACTAACACGATCAGAAGTAGAACAACTAAATAGACCCATAACAAAAGCGATTGAAAAGTTAATCAAAAACTCCCAACAAGGGCTTCCAGCCAAGATGGCTGACTAGGTAGACGCTACCTCGGATCCCTCTTGCAACAAAGACTCAGAAAAACAAGTGAATCGATCACATACATGACAATCTACGAACCCTGAGCAACAAACACAGATTTAAAGAGTTGACCTGAGTGACAGAGACGGAGAATGAACAACTACGGGGAAGTAGAGACTGTTTTTGGAGCCTGGAGCCAGCGTCTCAGTCAGGTAACCTTGGCGCCGGGCTTAGGAATGGATGCAGGGGAGCTGAACACAACATCCTGTGATGGTGCAAACATGGGGCGCAGCCCTACCCCCCTGAACTGACACCGGGAGGGGGCCCAGCTGGTCTGCACGGGCGGCTCGGGGATGCGGCTGGCGGGAGAAGTCCCCGGGAGGCAGCGACTGGTATTGGAGCCGGGAGTGCAGCGTTCCAGCCGAGGAACCTTGACTCAGGGCTTTGGACTGGGTGCAGGGGAGCTGAGCAGGACATCCTGTGAAGGTGCAAACACGGAGCGCAGCCCTACCCCCCTGAACTGACCTCAGGAGGGGGGCCAGCCAGTCAGCGCGGGCGGCGCAGTGATGCGGCTGGTGGGAGGAGAAGTCCCCGGGAGGCAGCGTCTGGTTTTGGAGCTGGGAGTGCAGCGTGTAGTGGCAGTGGAGGAACTCACTGCGGCATCTGCGGGCCAGACCCTTGGGGGCAATCTCTACCCAGCCAGCGCACATAGGCAACACGCCCCTCGGGAATCTCAGATAAAAGTCATCCCAAGCAAGATAAGTAACTTTGTCTATATTCCGAGGTGCTACCCTCTCCTGTTTTTATGAACCCTCTCCTCCCCTTCCCAGGCGGCTTCATTAACATTGGAATTTCCTGAGCCAGAGGGAGAACTGCTCCGTGGTTTTTCTTCCCCCCCCCTTTTTTTTTTTTGGTCTTTTTCTAACCCATTCTTCCGGCCTGAGAAAAGCAACCACAAAAAACCCAGGGACCAAAAATCCTTCCCTAATTGGACTAAAAACACAGAACCAGCTCCAGCCAAGCATATGTGATCCAGTCTCCAGCTTTCATCCCTACAGGGAACAAGGTGGCTATTATAATGCAAAGGCATTTCTGATAGGGATCTGACTGCATTTTTTTAGCGGATTTACTGGAAAGACAAGTTTCCCAGGTCTGATATCTCTGCGTACTGAACGGAGCCCTCACTGACCCACAACAGGGAACTGAGGGCTGAAGCTCCCCCCACACCACCTAGCCTCCTGCTTTAGGGGTCTAAGGAGGGTGACACCTACCAATCTGTAGAGGTACTTGCATTGGGGGCCTAAGGTACAGCTGCAGAGCCCACCCACCAAAGTGCTTTAGGAATAGAGACACACCTACCTCACTGACATATGGGGGAAACCTGTCAGCATCCTGCCCCCCCCAGAGTGTGAACCCCAGCTGCTACTAGAATCTGGGGCACACAACTATCCCCACTACTTCTCAAGGTGGATAGGTGATAGGCTGCATCACACACTTGACCCAAAATCAGACTCTACTCAAGAATAGTGAATGGACTCAGGCATATATATCTGGTAACAACCCAAACCAGCTGGTAATAGGTCATAAGTAAGTCAAGGGCTACAACAATCAAGACAGCACAATCTAGTAGCCCATCCATGTATATTGAAAGAAAACAAAACAAGGTAAGACTCAGTGAGCAAATATAGAATAAATCACTACAATATCTTAGTCGTGGCTCGGAGACAGCAGTCGATATCAAAGCACATAAAGAAGCAGACCATGACTGCTTCTACAACCCCCCAAATGAATCAAAATCTTTCCCAAATGAAGATACAATCTTGGAATTATCAGATACAGAATATAAAAAACTAATTTACAGAATGCTTCAAGACATCAGGGATGACCTCAGAAATGAAATCAGGCAATCTGCAGAAAAAGCCAAGGAACACACTGATAAAACAGTTGAAGAACTCAAAAAGATTATTCAAGAACATAGTGGAAAAATTAATAAGTTGCATGAATCCATAGAGAGACAGCATTCAGAAACCCAAAAGATTAACAATAAAATTACAGAATTAGACAACGCAATATGAAGTCAGAGGAGCAGACTCGAGCAATTAGAATGCAGAGTGGGAGATCTGGAGGACCAGGGAATTAACACCAACATAGCTGAAAAAACAATCAGATAAAAGAATTAAAAAAAAATGAAGAAACCCTAAGAATCATGTGGGACTCTATCAAGAAGGATAACTTGCGTGTGATTGGAGTCCCAGAACAGGGAGGGAGGACAGAAAACACAGAGAGAATAATTGAAGATCTGCTGACAGAAAACTTCCCTGACATCATGAAAGACAAAAGGATATCTATCCAAGATGCTCATCGAACCCCATTTAAGATTGATCCAAAAAGAAAATCACCAAGACATATTATCATCAAACTTGCCAAAACCAAAGATAAAATTTTAAAAGCAGCCAGGGATAAATGAAAGGTCTCCTACGAGGGAGAATCAATAAGAATAAGTTCAGACTTTTACTCAGCAGAAACCATGCAGGCAAGAAGGCAGTGGGATGACATATACAGAGCACTGAAGGAGAAAAACTGCCAGCCAAGGATCATATACCCAGCAAAACTCTCTCTGAAATATGAAGGTGAAATTAAGATATTTACAGATAAACACAAGCTTAGAGAATTTGCAAAAACCAAACCAAAGCTACAAGAAATACTAAAGGAAATCGTTTGGTCAGAAAACCAATAATATCGGATACCAAAACAACACAAGGTCACAAAACATCCTGATATCAACTCAAATAGGGAAATCACAAAAACAAATTAAGATTAATTAAAAAAAAATGCTCAAAACAGGGAATCGTTGAAGTCAATATGTAAAAGATCACAATAATCAAAAAGAGGGACTAAATACAGGTGGCATAGAACTGCCATATGGAGAGAGATACAAGGCGATATAGGACAATACAAGTTAGGTTTTTACTTAGAAAAATAGGGGTAAATATTAAGGAAACCACAAAGAGGCATAACAAGTCCATAACTCAAAATAAAAACCAAGAAAAACATAACGACTCAGCAAACACAAAGTCAAATACTATGAAAATGAGAAACACACAATCTACAAAGAAAACCGTCTCAGCACAAAAAAGTAAGTGGAAAAATGAAATTGTCAACAACACACATAAAACAGCATCAAAATGACAGCGCTCAACACATACTTATCTATAATTATGCTGAATGTAAATGGACTAAATGCACCAATAAAGAGACAGGGAGTCTCAGACTGGATAAAGAAACATGATCTGTCTATATGCTGCCTACAAGAGACACACCTTAGACTTAGAGACACAAACGAACTCAAACTCCAAGGATGGAAAAATATATGAAGCAAACAATAAGCAAAAAAGAGCAGGAGTAGCAATATTAATTTCTGACAAAATAGACTTTAAAGTTAAATCCACCACAAAGGATAAAGAAGGACACTACATAATGATTAAAGGGACAATTGACCAGGAAGATATAACCATACTAAATATTTATGCACCCAATGACAGGGCTGTACAATACATAAAACAAACTTTAACAGAACTGAAAAATGAGATAGACATCTCCACAATTATAGTAGGAGACTTCAACACACCACTTTCGGAGAAGGACAGGACATCCAGTAAGAAGCTCAATACACGGAAGACCTAATTGCTACAGTCAACCAACTTGACCTCTTTGACTTATACAGAACACTCCACCCAACTGCTGCAAAGTATACTTTTTTTCTAGTGCACATGGAACATTCTCCAGAATAGACCACATATTAGGTCATAACAAAAACCTTTGCAGAATCCAAAATATCGAAATATTACAAAGCTTCTTCTCAGACCATAAGGCCATAAAAGTGGAAATCAATAACAGAAAAATTAGGGAAAAGAAATCAAATACTTGGAAACTGAACAATACCCTCCTGAAAAAACACTGGGTTATAGAAGACATTAAGGAGGGAATAAAGAAATTCATAGAATGCAACGAGAATGAAAACACTTCCTATCAAAACCTCTGGGACACAGCGAAAGCAGTGCTCAGAGGTCAACTTATATCGATAAATGCACAAATACAAAAAGAAGAAAGAGCCAAAATCAGAGAACTGTCCCTACAACTTGAACAAATAGAAAGCGAGCAACAAAAGAATCCATCAGGCACCAGAAGAAAACAAATAATGAAAATTAAAGCTGAACTAAATGAATTACAGAACAGGAAAACAATTGAAAGAATTCACAAAGCCAAAAGCTGGTTCTTTGAAAAAATTAAAGAAATTGATAAACCATTGGCCAGACTGAGTAAAGAAATACAGGAAAAGAAACAAATAACCTGAATAAGAAACGAGATGGACCACATCACAACAGACCCAACCGAAATTAAAAGAATCATATCAGATTATTACGAAAAATTGTACTCTAACAAATTTGAAAACCTAGAAGAAATGGATGAATTCCTGGAAAAACACTACCTATCTAACACAATCAGAAGTAGAACAACTAAATAGACCCATAACAGAAAAAGAGATTGAAACGGTAATCAAAAAACTCCCAACAAAAAAAAAGCCCTGGCCCGGATGGCTTTACTGCAGAGTTCTACCAAACTTTCAGAGAAGAGTTAACACCACTACTATTAAAGGTATTTCAAAGCATAGAAAATGACGGAATACTACCTAACTCATTCTATGAAGCCACCGTATCCCTGATACCAAAACCAGGTAAAGACATCACAAAAACATAGATGCAAAAATCCTCAACAAAATTCTAGCCAATAGAATTCAACAACATATCAAAAAATTAATCCATCGTGACCAAGTGGTATTTATACCAGGTATGCAAGGCTGGTGTAATATTAGAAAAACCATTAATGTAACCCACCATATAAATAAAACAAAAGACAAAAACCACATGATCTTATCAATTGATGCAGAAAAGGCATTTGACAAAGTCCAAAAACCATTTATGATAAAAACTCTCAGCAAAATAGGAATTGAAGGAAAATTCCTCGACATAATAAAGGGCATCTATACAAAGCCAACAGCCAACATCACTCTAAATGGAGAGAGCCTGAAAGCATTTCCCTTGAGAACGGGAACCAGACAGGGATGCCCTTTATCACCGCTCTTATTCAACATTGTGCTAGAGGTCCTAGCCAGAGCAATTAGGCTAGAAAAAGAAATAAAGGGCATCGGCATTGGCAAGGAGGAAGTAAAATTATCTCTATTTGCAGATGACATGATCTTATACACAGAAAACCCTAAGGAATCCTCCAGAAAACTACTGAAACTAATAGAAGAGTTTGGCAGAGTCTCAGGTTATAAGATAAACATACAAAAATCACTTGGATTCCTCTACATTAACAAAAAGAACATCGAAGAGGAAATACCGAATCAATACCATTCACAGTAGCCACCAAGAACATAAAATACTTAGGAATAAATCTTACCAAAGATGTAAAAGACCTATACAAAGAAAACTACAAAGTACTACTACAAGAAACTAAAAAGGACCTACTTAAGTGGAAAAACATACCTTGCTCATGGATAGGAAGAATTAACATAGTAAAAATGTCTATTCTACCAAAAGCCATCTATACATACAATGCACTTCCGATCCAAATTCCAATGTCATTTTTTAATGTGATAGAGAAACAAATCACCAACTTCATATGGAAGGGAAAGAAGCCTCGGATAAGCAAAGCATTACTGAAAAAGAAGAAAGTGGGAGGCCTCACTCTACCTGATTTCAGAACCTATTATACAGCCACAGTAGTCAAAACAGCCTGGTACTGGTACAACAACAGACACATAGACCAATGGAACAGAATTGAGAACCCAGATATAAATCCATCCACATATGAGCAGCTGATATTTGACAAAGGCCCAGTGTCAGTTAATTGGGGAAAAGATAGTCTTTTTAACAAATGGTGCTGCATAACTGGATATCCATTTGCAAGAAAATGAAACAGGACCCATACCTCACACCATGCACAAAAACTAACTCCAAGTGGATCAAAGACCTAAACATAAAGACTAAAATAATAAAGATCATGGAGGAAAAAATAGGGACAACCTTAGGAGCCGTAATACAAGGCATAAACAGAATACAAAACATTACCAAAAATGACGAAGAGAAACCAGATAACTGGGAGCTCCTAAAAATCAAACACCTATGCTCATCTAAAGACTTCACCAAAAGAGTAAAAAGACCACCTATAGATTGGGAAAGAATTTTCAGCTATGACATCTCCGACCAGCGCCTGATCTCTAAAATCTATATGATTCTGTCAAAACTCAACCACAAAAAGACAAACAACCCAATCAAGAAGTGGGCAAAGGATATGAACACGCACTTCACCAAAGAAGATATTCAGGTAGCTAACAGATACATGAGAAAATGCTCTTGATCATTAGCCATTAGAGAAATGCAAATTCAAACTACGATGAGATTCCATCTCACTCCAACAAGGCTGGCATTAATCCAAAAAACACAAAATAATAAATGTTGGAGAGGCTGCGGAGAGATTGGAACTCTTATACACTGCTGGTGGGAATGTAAAATGGTACAACCGCTTTGGAAATCTATCTGGCGTTATCTTAAACAGTTAGAAATAGAACTACCATACAACCCAGAAATCCCACTCCTCGGAATATACCCTAGAGAAATAAGAGCCTTCACACAAACAGATACATGCACACCCATGTTTATTGCAGCTCTGTTTACAATAGCAAAAAGCTGGAAGCAACCAAGGTGTCCATCAACGGATGAATGGTTAAATAAATTGTGGTATATTCACACAATGGAATACTACCCATCGATAAAGAACAGTGACGAATCTGTGAAATATTTCATAACATGGAGGAACCTGGAAGGCATTATGCTGAGTGAAATTAGAGGCAAAAGGACAAATATTGTATAAGATCACTATTATAAGATTTGAGAAATAGTATAAACTGAGAAGAACACATACTTTTGTGGTTACGAGGGGGGGAGGGAGGGTGGAAGAGGGTTGTTTACTGATTAGTTAGTAGATAAGAACTACTTTAGGTGAAGAGAAGGACAACACTCAATACACGGAAGGTCAGCTCAACTGGACTGGACCAAAAGCAAAGAAGTTTCCGGGATAAAATGAATGCTTCTAAGGTCAGCGGAGCAGGGGCGGGGGTCTGGGGAACATGGTTTGAGGGGACTTCTAAGTCAATTGGCAAAATAATACTATTATGAAGACATTCTGCATCCCACTTTGAAATGTAGCGTCTGGGGTCTTAAATGCTAACAAGCGGCCATCTAAGATGCATCAATTGGTCTCAACCCACCTGGAGCAAAGGAGAATGAAGAACACCAAGGTCACACGATAACTCTGAGCTCAAGAGATATAAAGGGCCACATGAACCAGAGACTTACATCATCCTGAGACCAGAAGAACTAGTTGGTGCCCGGCCACAACCGATGACTGCCCTGACAGGGAGCACAACAGAGAACCCCTGAGGGAGCTGGAGATCAGTGGGATGCAGACCCCAAATTCTCATAAAAAAAGACCAGACTTAATGATCTGACTGAGACTAGAGGAATCCTGGCGGTCATGGTCCCCAAACCTTCTGTTGGCCCAGGACAGGAACCATTCCCGAAGACAACTCATCAGACATGGAAGGGACTGGACAATGGGTAGGAGAGAGATGCTGATGAAGAGTGAGCTACTTGTATCAGGTGGACACTTGAGACTGTGTTGGCATCTCCTGTCTGGAGGGGAGATGGGAGGGTAGAGAGGGTTAGAAACTGGCAAAATTGCCACGAAAGGAGAGACTGGAAGGGCTGACTCATTAGGGGGAGAGTAAGTGGGAGTATGGAGTAAGGTGTATATAGGCTTATATGTGACGGACTGACTTGGTTTGTAAATGTTCACTTAAAGCTCAATAAAAATTATTTAAAAAATTTTTTTAATTCATATGGGTGAAAATGTACATTAAACTCTCTATTACATGTCATGATCAAGTTTTTAGTAGTGTGTAATACTTTAGTTTAAAGTCAGATTTATTTATTTTTAATGTTAAAGAACATCATACAATTTTCCGACATTAATTCATTGGGATTTTCATCCTATTTTGCTCTTTTATCTTTGTGTGCGATTAGGACTTCTCATAGGTGTTGGGAAGAACAAGGTGGGTGAAAACTTTACAGTAAGATATTTCATTCTTTTTGAAATTACGATGATTTTCTTCATCAAAGGTTTATAGACAGTTTTGGTCTTTTTGCATCACATGGTGTAATTACGAAGGCTTAGATGATATCTGTGTTAAAAGAGCATTAAAAATAATTTTTTTCTGTATATTAATTTTCCCACCCTTGAAAATACTGAAGTTCATTTTGTGTGTACTGGGGTGGTGATGGTAATATTTAATAATTGTAACAATACCTCTCATAGAGCCCTCCCTCTGTGCCCGTTTCTGTAGTTACCACTTCACACTTATTTAATCCTTCCAAAATCTGTATGTGATTGATATTATATCCTTTTAACTGACCCAGTTTAATGACACAAATTTTCCAAGATACCATAGTTGGTAAGTGACAGAGTCAGGATCTGAGCCCAAACAATCTGTTTTCACAGTTAGATCTTTTATACCATGGCTTCTTTGTGAACTAAAGATTGTGCCCAGTGCCTGGATGACTAGACAACTCCAAGATGAAGAGTCTCAATGTCTTATCAGCTGAGTCAGTGAACTCTTCCTTATTTTACGACAAATTCTCTATTATGTTGTCTAGTGGCATCCTACAGGATTTACGTGGATCTTTTTCAGCACAGCCAACCAAAGCTAAGGTATGGATATGGATAAGCTATCGCAGCTGCCTTCCCTGCCCTTGCACTATCACTTTGTGTCCTACCTGTGCCCGGTGGACCGTCTGCTTCAGGCACTGCCGCTTCCAGCATTGGGTGGAAAGCTGGAAAGGCTATGAAAGAGATGGGGCTGGAGCAAGGAGGTCTAGGGAAGCAGAAAGGGGAAGTCATTGGGAAACTTTTTATGGAGTCAGAATCAAGGCTCTAAAGCAGGTTTTCTAGTTCTCAGTGCTGCCCAATAATTGCATCTTTCCGTTGATTAGTCTATTCTTTAGTATTCTATCCAACAAATGTTTATTGAGTGCTGCTATGTACTGGGCACTGTTCTAGGCAGTGGGTATCCAGCAGTGAATGAAAAACGGCAAGACTCTGCCCTCATGGAACATACATCCTATAGTCAGGAAGATAGATAATAAATAAACAGACAAATAAGATGGTGAAATGTGCTTTGGAGAAAAGCATGAAGCTGCATAAGAGGAAAGGGAATTCTAGGAGAGGGTGAGAAGGTAGATGCGGGAAGGAGGATTGCTTTTAATGTAGGGTAGAAAGGAAGGTGTCTATGATAAGGTGACATTTGAGTCGAGCACAAGCCGTGGGAATGGCTGAAGAAAGACCATTTCAGGAGAGGACACAAGTACAAAGGTCCTGAGGCAAGAGCATGCCTGATGTGTTAGAGAAACAGTAAGGAAACCAGAAAGGCTGTAATGGAGCAAGGGGGGAATGCAGTAGGAGGTGAGACCAAAGTAGTAATGGAAGCCAGATCATGTAGGACTTGTTAGCCACTTAGAGGACTTTGACTTTTCCTTTGAGAGAAAAGGCAAAGTTTAAGTAGAAGAGTGACATAATATGACTTATGTTCCATACAAGCATTCCCTTCCCCCACACTTTACCTCTGCATGAACATTACAAAACTTTACACCCAAAAGAATAAGTTCCTTTTACCTATACATCATGTTGGCTTTCAACAGAAAATTACAAGGCATACTATAAAGCAAAAAACAATCTGAAGAGAAAGGGCAGGTATCACAAGCAGACTCAGATAATGCCAGAGGTGTTAGAATTATCAGACTGGGGATTTCAAATGACTATGATTAATATGTTAAGGGCTCTGATGGAAAAAGTGGACAACAGGCAAGAATAGATGAGTAGTCTAACCAAAAAAATTGTGAACAATAAGGAAATGTGAGAAATCAAAATTTGCAGCAGAAATGAATAAGGCATTTGATGCACCTACTGGAAATAGCTGAGGGAAGAATCAGTGAGCTTGAAGATATTTCAGTAGCAACTTCTCAAACTGAAAGTCAAAGAGAAAAAAGATTGGAGGGAAAAAAGGACTATCCAAGAACTGTGGGGCAATCACAAAACATGTAACATATGCATAATGGGAATACTAAGAGGAGAAGAGAGAAAGGAACAGAAGAAAGACTTGAAGCAGTAAGGACTGAGAATTTTCCAAAATTGTTGACAGACACCAAACTACAAATCCAGTAGCCCCAGAAAACACTGAAATAAAAAAAAAAAATTTTTTTTTCACCAAGCAAGATAAATTCAAAACCAAAACCTGTTGCTGTCGGGCCGATTCCGACTCATAGTGACAAAGCAAGGTATATACGAAAAAATCTGCACCCAGGCATATCATATTCAAATTGCAGAAAGTCAAACAAAAAGAGATAGTAACACCTCTTCCTTTTTAATTGTTAGAACACATAGAGAAATCAGTAAGGATATAAAAGATTTGAATAGCATTATCAACCAAATTAACCTAATTGCCATTTACAGAAAGAATACACTTAACCATTGCAGAGTCTAATTCTTTGCAAGTATACATGCAGCATTCATCAAACTAGACCATATAACCCAAATTCTAACTCGTGGTGACCCCATGTGTTACGGTAGAACTGTTCCATAGGGTTTTCTTGGCTCTAATCTTTATGGAAGCAGATTGCCAGGCCCTTATTCTGTGGTGCCACTGGGTAGGTTTGAACCACCAACCTTCAGGTTAGTAGACAAAAGCAAACCACTTGTGCCACCTAAGGACTTTAGATACCCATTGCTAGTGAGTCAGTTTTGACTCATAGCGACCCTAGTACTGGCTATAAGTGCCTCATAGGGTTTCCAAGGCTGTAATCTTATGGAAGAAGACTGCCACATCTTTCTCCTACAAAGCAGCTGGTGCATTCGGACCTCTAAGCCTTCGGTTAGCATCCGAGTGCTTAACCAATGTACCACCAGGGGACCTTAAGTACCTTATACTGTTGAGTCGATTCTGATTCATAGTGACTCCATCGGACAGAGTAGAACTGCCCCATGAAGTTTCCATGGAGCCACTGGTGAATTCAAACTGCTGACCTTTTGGTTAGCAGCCACATCCCTTAACCACTATGCCACTGCCCTAAAACAGCTTTCAATACATTTAGGAGGATCGGCATCATAGAGTATGTTATCTGACCACAATGCTATGAAATTAGAAACCAATAACAATAAAATATCTATAAATTTTCCAAATAGTAGAAAATTAAGCAGTGTACTTCTAAATAATTCTTGGTTCAAAGAAGAAATCACAAAGGAAATTAGAAAATACTCTTTCTGGTATAATAATATGTTTCTAGTGAAGGCTTACATAGCAGTTTAGGTTCTCATTCAACAATTTCTGCACAGATTGTTCAGTGACATTGGGTACATTCTTCATGATTCGTGAACTTTCTCAATATTTCTGTTGTGGTTGTTCCACTTTCATTAATCTAGTTGCCCTGCCTCCTTGCATTCTTACCTTGGTTTTAAAGTAATTGTTGACTATTTGGTCTCATAAAGATGATTTTTTATAGGATCACAGTAGTCATGGGTGGTATTCTTTAAAAAAATTTCTTTTTTTTTATCTATTATTTAGCTAAAAGATAACCTCAGGGTCTAGTTTCAGTTCAAGGTTTAAAGAGTATCTCAGGACAGTAGTCCTGCAGTCTCAACCAGTTGAGTAAGTCTGGTTTTTGTTTAGTTTTTTATGAATTTGAGGTTCTGTTCCACATTTTTGTCCCATACTATCAGGGTCCATCTACTGTGGCCCTGATAAGAATGGTCGGAGGTGGTAGCCGGGCACCATCTAGTTTTTTTCTGGTAGATGAGGTCATGGCTCATGCAGACTCTTTGTCCTGTGTAGACTAGTTTCTTCTTTGAGCCTTTGGTTTCTTTCTTTCTTTTGTTCTGGAGGAGTAGAGACCAATAGTTGTATCCTAGATAGGCAATTGCAAGCTTCCAATAATCTAATTCCCCTGACTCTTACATTCTTATCTTTGTTTTAAAGTAATTGTTTACCATTTGCTCTCATATAGATGATTTTTTTAAAGGGGCACATTACTTATGAGAGGTATTCGTTATTTTGTGAGCCAATCTATTATTTAGCTACTGGGATTAGTTTCAGTCCAAAGTTTGAAGAGTATCTCAAAGCAGTGATTTCAGGGAGTCCTCAAGTGTGAACCAGTCCAGTAAGATCCCTCTTTTTCTATATTTGATGATAAATATATATTTTCTATTTTGCTTTAAGTGGAAGTTTACAAATCAAGTCAGTCTCTCTCATAAAAACTTATATACACCTTGCTACCAAAACCAAACCCACTGCCATTGAGTCAATTCCGACTCATAGGGACCCTATAGGGCAAAGTAGAACTGCCCTGTAGAGTTTCCAAGGAGCACCTAGGTGGATTCGACCCGCTGACCTTTTGGTTAGCAGCTGTAGCACTTAACCACTACTCCACCAGGGTTTCATATACACCTTGCTACGTACCCCCAATTACTCTCCCCCCTAATGAGACAGCCTGCTCCCTCCTTCCACTCTCTTTTTCCATGTCCATTTTGCAAGCTTCTAAGCCCCTCTACCCTGCCATCTCCCCTCCAGTCAGGAGGTGCCAACATAGTCTCAAGTGTCCACCTGGTCCAAGTAGTTCACTCCTCACCAACATCCCTCTACTACCCATTGTCCAGTTCAATCCATGTCCGACAAGCTGGCTTCTGGAATGGTTCCTGTCCTGGGCCAACAGAAGGTCTGGGGACCATGACCACTGGGGTCCTTATGAGAATTTGGGGTCTGTATCCCACTGTTCCCCTGCTCCCTCAGGGGTCCTCCGCTGTGTTCCCTGTCAGGGCAGTCATCGGTTGTGGCTGGGCACCATCTAGATCTTCTGGTCTCAGGATAATGTAGTCTCTGGTTCATGTAGCCCTTTCTGTCTCTTGGGCTTGTAATTACCTTGTGTCCTTGGTGTTCTTCATTATCCTTTGATCCAGGTGGGTTGAGACTCATTGATGCACCTTAGATGGCTGCTTGCTAGCATTTAAGATCCCAGACGCCACCCTTCAAAGTGGGATGCAGAATGTTTTCTTAATGGATTTTATTATGCCAATGGACTTAGATGTCCCCTGAAACCACGGTCCCCAAACCCCTGTCCCTGCTTCGCTAACCTTTGAAGCATTCAGTTTATTCAGGAAACTTCTTTGCTTTTGGTTTAGTCCAGTTGTGCTGACCTCCGCTGTATTGACTGTTGTCCTTCCCTTCACCTAAAGTAGTTCTTATCTACTATCTAATTAGTAAATATCCTTCTCCCACCCTCCCTCCCTCCCTCCTCTCATAACCGCAAAACAATGCATTCTTCTCAGTTTAAACTATTTCTCAAGATCTTATAATAGTGGTCTTATACAATATTTGTCCTTTTGCAACTGACTAATTTCACTCAGCATAATGCCTTCTGGGTTCCTGCATGTTATGAAATGTTTCACAGATTCATCACTGTTCTTTATTGATGCGTAGTATTCCATTGTGTGAATATACCATAATTTATTTACCCATTCATCCTTTGATGGGTACCTTGGTTGCTTCCATTTTTTTGCTATTGTAAATAGTGCTGCAATAAACATGGGTGTGCATATACCTGTTAGTGTAAAGGCTCTTATTTCTCTAGGATATATTCCGAGGAGTAGGGTCGCTGGGTCCTATGGTAGTTCTATTTCTAGCTTTTTAAGGAAGCGCCGAATAGATTTCCAAAATGGTTGTACCATTTCACATTCCCACCAGCGGTGTATAAGTGTTGCAATGTCTCCAAAGCCTCTCCAACATTTATTATTTTGTGTTTTTGGATTAATGCCAGCCTTGTTGGAGTGAGATGGAATCTCATTGTAGTTTTGATTTGCATTTCTCTAATGGCTAATGATCGAGAGCACTTCATGTATCTGTTAGATGCCTGAATGTCGTCTTTAGTGAAGTGTCTGTTCATATAGTTTTCCCATTTTTAATTGGGTTGTTTGTCTTTTTGTAGTTGAGTCTTAGCAAAATCATGTAGACTTTAGAGATCAGGTGCTGGTAGGAGATGTCATAGCTGAAAATTTTTTCCCAATCTGTAGGTGGTCTTTTTACTGTTTTGGTGAGGTCTTTAGATGAGCGTAGGTGTTTGATTATTATTAATAGCTCCCAGTTATCTGGTTTCTCTTCAGCATTTTTAGTAATGTTTTGTATTCAGTTTATGCCATGTATTAGGGCTCCTAACGTTGTCTCTATTTTTTCTTCCATGATCTTTATCGTTTTAGACTTTATGTTTATGTCTTTGATCCATTTGGAGTTAGTTTTTGTGCATGATCTGAGGTATGGGTCCTGTTCCAGTTTTTTGCAGATGGATATCCAGTTATGCCAGCATCATTTGTTAAAAAGACTGTCTTTTCCCCAATTAACTGACACTGGGCCTTTGTCAAATATCAGCTGCTTGTATGTGGATGGATTTATATCTGGATTCTCAATTCTGTTCCATTGGTCTATGTGTCTGTTGTTGTACCAGGCTCTTTTAACTACTGTGGTGGTATAATAGGTTCTAAAATCAGGAAGAGTGAGGCCTCCCACTTTCTTCTTCTTTTCCAGCAATGCTTTACTTATCCAGGACTTCTTTCCCTTCCATACGAAGTTGGTGGTTTGTTTCTCTATCTCATTAAAAAATGTCACTGGAATTTGGATCAGAATTGCATTGTATATATAGATGGCTTTTGGTAGAATAGACATTTTTACAATGTTAAGTCTTCCTATCCATGAGCAAGGTATGTTTTTCCACTTACGTATGTCCCTTTTGGTTTCTTGTAGTAGTACCTTGCAGTTTTCTTTGTATAGATCTTTTACGTTTCTGGTTAGATTTATTCCTAAGTATTTTATCTTCTTCGGGGCTACTGTGAATGGAATTGATTTGATGATTTCCTCATTGATCTTCTTTTCGTTGATGTAGAGGAGTCCAAATAATTTTTGTATGTTTATCTTGTAACCTGATACTCTGCTGAACTATTAGTTTCAGTAGTTTTCTTGAGGATTCTTTAGGGTTTTCTGTGTATAAGATCATGTCATCTGCAAACAGAGATATTTTTACTTCTTCCTTACCAATCTGGATGCCCTTTATTTCTTTATCCAGCCTAATTGGTCTGGCTAGGACCTCCAGCACAATGTTGAATAAGAGTGGTGATAAGGGGCATCCTTGTCTGGTTCCCATTGTTAAGGGGGATGTTTTTAGAATGTCTCCATTAAGGATGATGTTGGCTGTTGGTTTTGTATAAATGCCCTTTATTATGCTGAGGAGTTTTCCTTCTATTCCTATTTTGTTGAAAGTTTGTATCATGAATGGGTGCTGGACTTTGTCAAATGCCTTTTCTGCATCAATTCATAAAATCAAGTGGTTCTTGTATTTTGTTTTATTTATATGGTGGATTACACTAATTGTTTTTCTAATATTCAACCATCCTTGCATTAAAAAAAATACCTGGTATAAATCCCACTTGGTTGAGGTCGATTATTTTTTAGATATGTTGTTGAATTCTATTGGCTAGAATTTTGTTGAGGATTTTGCATCTATGTTCATGAAGGATATAAGTCTGTAATTTTCTTTTTTTGTGTTGTCTTTAGCTGGTTTTGGTACCAGGGATATGCTGGCTTCATAGAATAAGTTAGGGAGTATTCCATCCTTTTCTATGCTTTGAAATACCTTTAGTAGTAGTGGTGTTAAGTCTTCTCTGAAAGTTTGGTAGAACTCTACAGTGAAGCCGTCAGGACCAGGGTTTTTTTTGGGGGGAGGGGGGAGTTTTTTGATTACCTCTTCAATCTCTTTTTTGTTATGGATCTATTTAGTTGTTCTACTTCTGTTTGTTTTAGCTTAGGTAGTTAGTGTGTTTCTAGGAATTCATCGATTTCTTCTAGGTTTTCAAATTTTTTAGAGTACATTTTTTTAAAGTAATCTGATAGGATTCTTTTAATTTCAGTTGTGTCTGTTGTGATATGGCCCATCTCATTTCTTTTTTGGGTTATTTATTTCCTTTCCTGTATTTCTTTAGTCAGCCTGGCCAATGGTTTATCAATTTTGTTGATTTTTTCAAAGAACCAGCTTTTGGGCTTGTTAACTCTTTCAATTGTTTTTCTGTTCTCTAATTCATTCAATTATGCTCTAATTTTTATTATTTGTTTTCTTCTGGTTCCTCAAGGTTTCTTTTGTTGCTCTCTTTCTATTTGTTCAAGTTGTAGGGACAGTTCTTTGATTTTGGCTCTTTCTTCTTTCTTTATATGTGTGCATTAGTTGATATAAATTGACCTCCGAGCACTGCTTTAGCTGTGTCCCAAAGGTTTTGATAGGAAGTGTTTTAAGTTGCATTGCATCCTATGAATTTCTTTAGTCCCTCCTTAATGTATTGTATAACCCAGTCTTTTTTGAGCAGGGTATTGTTCAGTTTCCAAGTACTTGATTTGTTTTCCCATTATTGATTTCTACTTTTATGGCCTTATGGTCTGAGAAGATGCTTTGTAATATTTCAATGTCCTGGATTCTATATAGGTTTGCTTTATGACCTAATATGTGGTCTATTCTAGAGAATGTTCCACATGCACTAGAAAAGAAAGTCTCCTTTGCAGCTGTTGGATGGAGTGTTCTGTACAAGTCTATGAGATCAAGTTAGTTGATTGTGGCAATTAGATCTTCTGTGTTTTTGTTCAGCTTCTTACTGGATGTCCTGTCTGTCACTGAAATTGGTGTTTTGAAGTCTCCTACTATAATTGTGGAGGTGTCTAATCTCACTTGTCAATTCTGTTAGAGTTTGTTTTATGTATCTTGCAGCCTTGTCATTGGGTGCATAAATATTTAATATGGTTATATCTCCCTGGTAAATTGTCCCTTTAATCATTATGTAGTGTCCTTTTTTATCACTTGTGGTGGATTTAACTTTAAAGTCTATTTGGTCAGGAATTGATATTGCCACTCCTGCTCTTTTTTGATTGTTGTTTCCTTGATATATTTTTTTCCATCCTTTGAGTTTTAGTTTATTTGTGTCTCTAAGTCTAAGGCATGTCTCTTGTAGGCAGCATATAGACGCATCATGTTTTTTTATCCAGTCTGTGGCTCTCTGTCTCTTTATTGGTGCACTTAAGCCGTTTACATTCAGCGTAATTATAGATAAGTGTGAGTTTAGTGCTGTCATTTGATGCCTTTTTCTGTGTGTTGTTGACAATTTCATTTTTCCACTTCCTTTTTTTTGTGCTGAGAATTTTTTCTTTGTAAATTGTGTGTTCCTCATTTTCATAGTAGTTAAATTTATTTTTGCTGAGTCATTATGTTTATCTTGGTTTTTATTTTGAAGTATGGAATTGTTAGACCTCTTTGTGGTTACCTTAATATTTACCCCTATGTCTCTAAGTAAAAACTTAGCTTGTATCATCCTATATCAGCTTGGTTTCCTCTTCATATGGAAGATCTATGCCTCCTGTATTTAGTCCCTCTTTTTTGATTATTGTAATCTTTTACATAATGACATCAGTGATTCCCTGTTTTGATCATTTTTTTTAATTTATGTTATTTTGTTTTTGTGATTTCCCTATCTGAGTTGATATCAGGATGTTCTGTTTTGTGACCTTGTGTTGTGTTGGTATCTGATATCATTGATTTTCTGACCAAAGAATTTTCTTTAGTAATTCTTATAGCTTTGGTTTGGTTTTTGCAACGTCTCTAAGCTTGTGTTTATCTGTAAATGTCTTAATTTCACCTTTTTATTTGAGAGAGAGTTTTGCTGGATATAGGATTCTTGCCTGGCAGTTTTTCTCCTTCAGAGCTCTATATATGTCATCCCATTGCCTTCTTGCCTGCATGGTTTCTGCCTAGTAGTCTGAACTTATTCTTATTGATTCCTCTTTGTAGGTGACTTTTTGTTTATCCCTGGCTGTTTTTAAAATTTTCTATTTATTTTGGTTTTGGCACATTAGATGATAATATATCTTCTTCCTTTTTAGAAGCAGCACAGCTGTATGCCCTGTCTGGTAGGAAGGCTGGGAGGTTAAATCTGGAATCAGGGGCTTTACAAAGAGCAAGCTTGAGAGGGTTCACATTTCAATCGAGTTTATTTCTCATTTTAGGAATGGCCTCTTAAGCAGCAATCTTTGGATTTGGACTAAGTGTGCATTTCTTAAATGGGAGTGTATTTGCTTAGGTCTTATATATCAGAAAGTATAATGAATCCTGGAGCTTTATTTGATTCCATAAATATTTTGAATTTTCTTTTTACTGTGGTCAATATATATGTAACAACACACGTGTGATTCCCACCTTCTTCACATGCACAATTCGGTGACACTGTGTTCATCATGTTGTGCAAGCACCACCGCCATCTGTTTCTAAGCATGTTACTTTTTTAAAAATAATATTTTACTGTGTTTTAGGTTCCCGTTCAACAATTTCTCCACAATTTGTTCAGTGACATTGGTTATGTTCTTCGCAATTCTTGAACATTATCCTCATTTACGTTCTGGTTTTCCTGTTCCCTATAATCTCGTTTCCCTGACTCTGACATTCTCATCTTTGTTTAAATTGTTGACCGTCTGGTCCCATATAGGTGATTTTTAAGGAGCACAGTGTTTACAGGTGATGTTCATTATTTTGGGAGCCAGTCTGTTATTCAGGTACAAGGTGACCTCAGGGGTTATATTCAGTTCAAAATTTGAAGAGTATTTCAGGGCAATGATTTCGGGGAGTCCTCAAATCTGAACCAGTCCAGTAAACTTTTTTTTTTTTAATGAATTTGAGATTTTGTTTTACATTTTTCTCCCATTCTCTCAGAATCCATCTATTGTGGCCCTAATCACAAGGAATGGTAGTGATAGCTGGGCACTAGCTAGTTTTTCTGGTCTCAGGGAAGATGAGGCCGTGGTTTCTGTAGACTATTTGTCTTGTAGACAAGTTTCTTTGAGTCTTTGGCTTCTGTTTTGCTGCAGAGGAGTAATAGAGACCAATAGTTGTAACTTAGAATGCCGCTATCAAGCTTTTGAAATCCCAGACACTATTCAGCAAACTAAGAGGTAAAATATAACTTTATGAACTATATCATGCCAGTGGACCAAGATGTTCCACGAGACTGTGGTCCTAACACTTCAAATCCAGAAAAACAATTCTGTGAGGTGTTTGATTATATCTAAGAAATATTTATTACTATTTCCTCTATGTGATTTATTATATATATTAATATGTGTGCATAGAATCCAATAGATATATATACATGTATCTTTACACCTATATACACACTTATGTATACTTATATATACTTACTTATACACATATATGCCTGCGTGTGTGTGTGTGTGTGTATATATATATATACACACACACATACTCGCATATATATTTTTGGGTTGTTTTTGCTTATCTTTCAAAATTATGTATTACATGCTATCACCAACAAGTTCTTTTTCCTTGTGTACATTTTACTGACATGGTTTGCCTTCATCTAGCTGTATACATTTCACTCTCATTTGGTGTTACCTTTTTTCCGTCACCAGAAATAATAATTGTTTACTATCTAGTGAGTGAATTTTCATTTTCCCCCACCCCATCTCTGGTAACGCTAATGAACATTATTTTCTATATATTTTTATTTGTTCATATCATTTCAAAAAAGTAATAACATACAATATTTCTTTTTTGTGACTGACTTATTTCACTCAAAGTAATGTCCTCCAGGTTCCTTCATGTTCCAAGGTGTTCCGGGAACTCCTGGATTACTGAGTAGTATTTCCTTCTACGTGTGTATGACAGTTTACTTATTCCTTAATCGATCGATGGGCACTTAGGTTGTTCCAACATTTTGCTATCGTGAATAGTGCTGCGATGAAAAAGGTGTCCTTATGTCTGTTTGTGTCACTTCTACCAGATTCCTAAGGCATATACCTGCAGTGGAATTCCTGGGTCATGTAGCAGCTCTACTTCCAGTTTTTTTAGGAACCAGTAGGCTGCTTTGCAAACTGGCTCTATCATTTCGCATTTTCACCAGCAATGGACGAGGGGTTCAGATTTCCCCATGACACCTCCAACACTTGTTATTTTCCATTTTTTTAGTGTTTTTTTTTTACCTTAGTCATTCTAGTGGGAGTGAAATGGTATCTCATTGTGGTTTTGATTTGCATTTCCCTGATGGCTAATGATGTTGAGCATCTTCTCATGTGTCTGTTGGCCATTCAAATATTCCCTTTGGTGAAATGTCTTTTCATGTTCTTCAGCCAGTTTTTATATGGTTATTTGTCTTTTTGTTATTAAGTTGTAGAAGTTTGCTATATATTTTAGATATTAGACTCCAGTCACTTATATCCTTCCCAAATAATTTTTCCCAGCCTGTAGGCTGTCTCTTCCCTATTTTTATTGTCTTTTGATGAGCATAAGTATTTAACTTTGCATGAGGTCCCACTTACATAGTTTCTGATGCTCGGGCATTCATTATTGTGTTTGATAATCTATCACTGAAAATCAGTTTGGTCCAAAAAGGTTTACTCCTATATTTTCTTCCAAGAACTGTATGGTTTAGGCTTAAATCAAGGTCTTTGATCCATATTGATTTAATTTTTGTGTATGGTGTGAGGTATGGTTCTTGTTTTATTTTTCTGCTTGGGGAAATCCAGTTTAGCCAGCACCATTTGTTGAAGAGACTACTTTTTTTCCTTTAAATGGATTTGGCTCACTTGCTGAAAATCAGTTGACCATAGAGGTTTGGATTTATTTCTGGGTTTTCAATTCTGTTGCCTTGGTCTGTGTGTCTGTCATTTAACCAGTACCAGGCTGCTTTGATTTACTGTAGTTTTGTAATATGTTTGGAAGTCAGGAAATGTGAGGTCTGCTACTTCATTCTTTTTCAAAATTGCTTTCACCATCCGGGGTCTCTTGTCTTTCAATAGAAAAAGGAGGAATTTTTTTCCATTTCTGTAAAGAATGGTGTAGGAATTTTGATTAGGGTTTTGTTCTATCTGTAGATCACTTTGTGTAGTATTGACATCTTGATTATATTAAGTCTTCCAATCCATGAGCACAGAATGTCTTTCCATCTATTTAGGCCTTCTTTTTTTTTTCAGCTGTATTTTGTAATTTCACTGTAGAAGCCTTTTACATCTCTGGGTACGTTTATTCCTATATATTTTATTCTCTTAGATGCTATTGTAAATGGAGTTGTTTTCACTCCATAAATATTTATTTTGGAATAAAAATTCCATAAATTTTATTATGTGGCTTGTATATGCTAAGGATGCATCTTAAGCCATTCAGCTTGTGAGGAGCAAGGACCTAGGCGAGGCCAGGGGCTACTTTCTGGGACCTGCCCCTCAACTGTCTTAGTCAAGGTAACAAGTATATTTCAGACAAAACCTTGGTACATCAATATTTATTGTGAAATGTCTATGTATTAAATAAATGCAGCATGAAAAATACTGTGTGATAGTAAATACAGTAGGAAAAACCTAAGAATGGAGTCAGAAGAAAGCATACCTTACAGTGTTTCCCAGGTCTAAAATTCTTTGGCCGTGCCGTTGTGTAAAAGAACTTTCAAAGTGAATAGGAAAAAGAAACATTATTTTTTGAAAGTCCATTCAGAGGAAGAAACGAATGTGGTCCAAAGTGTATCTAAATGTGTAAGAGCACTATTCCCAATTCGAGGATACTGTGTTTTAAGCGGTGCCAAGTGATTAAGAGCCTACTAACCCAAATTTGGCAGTTCAAATCCATTATCCACTCCTTGGAAACCGTATGGGTCAGTTCTACTCTGTCCTATAGGATTGCTGTAACTCGGAATGGACTACACGGCAAAGGCTATGCTTTAGGTAAGGAGCCCTGATGGTGCAAGGTTAAGCGCTGGGCTGCTAACCAAATACCCAGCAACAGAGGCTCTGGCTTTAGAGAAGAAAGAGCAGGGAATCTGCTCCCATAAAGATTACAGCCTAGGAAACCCTAATCGGCAGTTCTACTCTGCCCTATAGGGTCTCTGTGAGGGGGGATCGACTCCATGGCACAAAATAGCAATGACCACAATTTTTACAAAGCATGAGTGGTGGCTTCAGACATCCACCTTTGGCGGAAGGGCTAACGTGGAGCTTCCGGGTGAGGAGGTGTAGCCTGCTTTCCAAGAAGCCTCAGAATGCTCCCCAGATGCTCTGTATTCTGCTCCTGCACTGCTCTCCATAAACCAATTGCCTTACAGTCGATTGCAACTCATAGCGACCCTATAGGACAGGGTAGAACGGCCCCATAGGGTTTCCAAGTAATGGCTGGTGGATTCAAACTGGTGACCTTTTGGTTAGCAGCCCTAGCACTTAGCCACTGCACCAGCAGGGCTCAGGTGATCCCATTCCCGCCTTGCTTTAAGAGGTCACTCATGCGCACCCTCTCCTGGGACAGGAACTTCTGCACTCTAAAGGCCTCAGGCGTCAGTTGCCGAAGGTCCTCTTCAGGGAGACACGCAGGCATGAGCCAGGGAATGGCAGGGTCCCTAAGGGTAGGTCTAGTGGCTGGGCTGGGCTGTCGAGGGCGAGACCTCAGACCCTGCAGACAACAGCGTACTGCTCTTCCACTTTCTCCTGTCAATTCTCTTACAAACAAAGGTAAAAAAAAAAAGGCTACTCAAACTCATCCTTAGTAATTTTGCTACTATGCTTTACTCCCATATACGGGCTCTGTTAGAAATGTGTTTATATGAATTCACAGTTTGGAGGTTGTGTATGTTCTGAATGGGTTCTCAGAAAGTTTGTGTTTGTATTAAGTGTGTGGATTGGTGGTGTCTACATGAATATTTGGGGTTCAATATGAGTGTGTTTTTGTGGGAGAGTGCAGGGCATGAGATATAGGCATGTGTGCTCGAAGACTTAGAGGTGAGCTGCTTTACAAATTGTGGCTCAGGGGAACACTTTAGGTCTGGCTCTTCTGCCATGAATTTTGGGTCTTTGCGTGTACATAATGGTAGGTTTGGAATGGGTTTCTCTGCTTTCCATTGGGGCATTTGAGGGAGTGTACCTGTGTATATTAGTTTGGGTATAGGACCAGTTCTTTTTCTATATTTGGGGAATGAGGGAGAGTCACTGGTGTGTACTCAGGGCATGTCGTATGGTTGTGTTGCTTTGGGTGCTTTTCTGGAGTTGCACATGCATCCTTCCATGTTTATTCTGGGGTTTCTATGATTCTGTATTCTGGAAAATTGGGGATTGATTTCTGTTTGAGTATTTTGAATTGTTGGATTATGTATAGGCAGGCATTGTGAGGTTACATTAGTATTGGAAGATACAGCGTCGTATTTTAGCATAGGTTTAGTATCCTGGATACTTTAGGCTGTAATTGGGGTATGAGGACAGCTGTATATGTAATGAGTTTGTGTGTTTCATGAAGGGGCATGGCAGTTTAGATGACTATTTTCTAGGGCTATGTGTAATATTTTTCAGTAGGGAGTATGGTATTTTCTGGGAAATGAGGATGGGTGTATATGACGAAAAGATGGGGTTCTGTATTTGCACAGAGAGTGGCATGTTGATATGGTTATGTGTGAGATTTTGAGAAACGTGGGATATGGGACCTGGAATGGGGGTTCAGTGTATTTCTATAGGATGTGTAAGATCTATTTCATTGTGAATGGGGAGTATATACTGGTGTGTGTAAGTCATGAGTGGATGCGTGAATTATTCTTGGAGTATTCTACCTGTATTTCTTTGGAAAACGTTAGGGTATGTCTATGTGTGTTTGGGCATATGTGGATGTTGGAAAAGTGAGGTTATGTTCTAGAGATGTGCTATAGTGTTTTGGGTCATGTATACTTTGAGGAATTGGAGATATTTGTGTCTGTGTGTGTGCATGTGTGTGGCGTCTGGTATTTGTGCACACCTGGGCATGTAGGGGTGTAGGTTGTGTGTGTATATTAGCTAGAGTGCTAGGATTGGCGGTGTTTTAGAGTTTTATCTGCATCTCTGAATGTGTGGGGTGTATACCCATGGTTGAGTTTTGGGTGAGTGTATGTGGGTTTTGTCTGTATGAAAGCAGTCAGAGTTCATCTTTGTGACTATTCTGGTCCAATTCTTGCAGAATTTGGTGGTATAGCTTGTATGTGCATTTTCTGTGTTTGTGTGGTGTACTTATATGTATTTATAATATAGATTGAAGGTAGCTGTGTTTGTATTTGGTTTCATTGGTTTTCTACAGTGTTTATTCTGGAGGATGTAGGAGGTTAAGTATGTATATTTGGAAACTGAGAGGTTTATATAAATTGTGCATGCTTTTTGGGAATTGTGTATTATATGTGTTTTAGAGATGTGGAATTTTGTGTCGGTCTGTATTAGGGTGGCTTATGAGAGGACATTTTGACCTTGGTCGTGATAGCTAGTTCGATTGTGTGTACAGTGGTCACTGAGTATATATGTGTACTCTTGGTTGTACATGTGCCTGTTCAGGCAAGTGTGGAGAGCACATATATAGTTGCAGGAATGGCTGTGAATATTCACGGACCATAGATTTTCAGTAAAACTCTAGGCAGTAAAAGGTAGTATGTATATGTATTCAGGGTATGGATAGTATTTGTATGTGTGTGTTCAGGAGTTGTGAGTTGCGTGTTCTGGAGGTATATAGCGATATTTGGTTTACATATTAGGGTTGGGAGTTAAGGGTTCTTCTCGTGGTGCAGGTGGAGTGTGTGTACATACTCATAAGAAAGTGGATCAGTTATGCTGGAATCAGTTCCTGTTAACTTGGGATAGTAGATGGAGCATATATGTGCCCAATTGTGGATCAGTGACATCAGGATGGCACCTTGAAATGGGCTGTGGCGGGATTATTTGTATCAGGTAAATTGTCAGCCTTTACAAATCAAGGCTTGCAGCGCTCCCAGTGGAGAGCGAATTGATAAATATTTACACTTGTCAGTGTGTGTGTCTATCTGTGTATGTGCCTGTGTGTCATTAGAATGTGCTAAGCCAGAACACTTCGACTTCATTGGGGTACTCTATCAGAGATTGTGAGTGGGGCATTTGGGGGAAGTAGGCCCTTCCATGTGTTAATGGAAAAAAGGTGTAGCAATATTGTGTCCTTTCATCCTGATTTTTCAATCTCTATGTTTAACAAATAATCTGACAAGCCAGAGTATATGAAGAAGAATGGGACATCAGGATTGCAGGAGTGTCATTTACAACCTATGATATGAAGACGACACAACCTCGCATGCTGAAAACGAAGAAAACTTTAAGAACTACCTGACGAAGTTCAAAGATCACAGCTTCAATGTGAATTACACCTGTACATAAAGAAAATGAAAATTGTCACGCTGGACTAACAAAGGAAATAGAGACATATTTGAAGTTGTCAAGGATTTCGTGACCCTTTAATCAACATTCAGTAACCAAGGAAGCAGCAATCAGGACATCAAAGGACGTGTTGTGTTGGGCAGATCTGCTGCAAAAGACCCCCTTAAAGTTGTAAAAATGAAAGAGGTCACTTTGGTAAGAAAGGTGCACCTGTGGCAAGCCTGACTTGGAAGTCCCACCAAAAGGCTGCCCCTCAGAGCTGGGGAGCCTTTCTAGAGTCAGAGAGCACCAGTAACCAGGAGGTAGGAAAATGTAATGTTAGTACCTGGGCCTGGGAAGAGAGGGCCCCAAGAACCCTGAGTTGAGGGCACTTCAGTTGGCTGAAAAACAGCCAGATACAGATCTTCACAGCCAGAATCTCTCCAACCGTGGCTGTGGGCATTGTGAACCTTCTGATGTGCTCCTGTGCTGGAAGACCTGAGATTCAGTTGAAGGTCTCAGTGAAACCTGAGCAGGTATGTGGGGCTGGGCCTCACTCTGGTGGCTCAGGGGAACTGACAGGTAAGGGAGATTAGGAACTGGGTGTGTGTTCCTTGAACAACCTGCAAGAATATGACAGATCCCTCTTGTAGTAGGGCTTCCCAGCCACACCCCTTGTCTCTTCTGTCACAGGAGGCCTTAGGACTCCAAAGAGAGAATGTATTCACTTTCTGTGGTGTGTCTCATCTCTTGGTTCTGATCTCCACCTTCCCTGGTAGGCTTGGTGCCAGTTCAGTGGGAGTGGAAGAAGCAAGGCAAGGGTTAGGGTCAGATAAGTGACAAGGGAGGGCATGGGGAAGCACTGGCCCTGAGAGAGGGTGGGGAGGGTGGATCTACAGAGCATGGGGAAGCCCACCTATGAATGGAAATGACTCTTACTTTCTTGACTCCTTTCTTTTCTGAAGCCATTAGGATGCTGCTGGCATTAGGAGGCTCTTGTCAGCGTTCTGTTTTTCTGATGGGGGACCTGACCTTCTTTATTTTCCCCCATGTAATGTGCAGCTACAAACACACCACAGGGTATCAGGTGACCATTATGGACCCCAGTTGACTCCACACAGGCCTCCTACCTCGCTTGTACCCACCCAAGGATTGCTGCGCCTTATGGTGAGTCTCCTTCCTTTTAGTGGATTCTACTACCCAAAAGTATACTGCCACCTCTTTCTGGCATGATCCAGTAACTGCTTCTCTGTAGTACAAATGGATTACTTGTAGCCTAACCAGCCTGCTGTGTATGTTATTTCCAACATGACGACTCCATTTTATAGTTTTTATGTGCTCTTTTGTTGGCAGAATGGTGGTTGGCCTGCCTTTGTATAGTAAAATATCACCTAGTTTACATACAATATTTCGCAGATTCCTTTCCATTTGGTTAGGAATATTCATTTTATTGCTGTTATTTTGTTTTTAACAATTACTCCCCATGCTTTTTTGCCTCCAGAAGTCCTAGCCTTTAATCTACACTGTATTTTGCTTACTGTAGATTTTCATATAAGTGGGATCATGCAGTAATTGTTCTTGGGATTTCAGTTATTTCACTCAGAAGAATGTATTCGAGGTCCATCAATTTATTACAAATAATAGAACATCGTTGCTCTCTATGGCTGCAACATATCACACGTATCTTTATGTCACATATTGCATATTCAATATCTTTTGATAGACACTTGGATTGTTTCCACCTTTGTTTTTTATTGTACTTTAGATGAAGGTTTACAGAACAATCTAGCTTCTCATTGAACAGCTAATACGTATATTGGTTTATGACATTGGTTACCAACACCACAACATGTCAACACTGTCCCATCTCAAACTTGGGATCCGTATTACTGCCTTTCCTGCCACCTCCTGCCTTGTGGTCCTTGCCCCATGGCTGTTGTGCCCCTTTAGTCTCATTTTGTTTCGTGGGCCTGTCTAATCTTTGGCTGAAGGGTGAATCTCAAGAGTGACTTCTTTACTGAGCTAAATGGGTGCCTGGGGGCCATACACTCGGGGTTTCTGCAGTCTGTCAGGCCAGTAAGTCTGGTATTTTTTGTGAGTTAGAATATTTTTCTACATTTTTCTTCAGGAGTGTTCAAAACTCTCTATTGTGATCCCTCTCAGAGTAGCCAGTGGTGGTAGCCAGGCACCAAGTAGTTTTACTGCACTAAGTCTGGTGGAGGCCATGGTAGATGTGGTCCATTAGTTCTTTGGACTAATCTTTCCCTTGTATTTTTAGTTTTCTTCATTCTTCCTTGCTCCTGAAAGGGTGAGACTAATGGAGTATCTTGATGATGACTCACAGACTTTTTTTCCAATCTTTTTTTTTTTAATTTTTATTGTGCTTTAAGTGAAAGTTTACAAATCAAGTCAGTCTCTCATACAAAAACTTATATACACCTGGCCACATACTGCCAATTGGTCTCCCCCTAATGAGACAGCGTGTTCCCTCCATCCACTCTCTCTTTTTGTGTCCATTTCTCCAGCTTCTAACCCTCTCCACCCTCTCATCTCCCCTCCAGGCAGGAGATGCCAACATAGTCTCTGATGTCCACCAGATCCAAGAAGCTCACTCCTCTCCAGCATCCCTCTCCAACCCATTGTCCAGTCCAATCCCTGTCTGAAGAGTTGGCTTTGGGAATGGTTCCTGTCCTGGGCCAACAGAAGGTCTGGGGGCCATCACCACCAGGGTCCTTTTAGTCTCAGACTGTTAAGTCTGGTCTTTTTATGAGAGTTTGGGGTCTGCATCCCACTGGAAGAAAAAAAGGGACAACGTTAAGACCCCTAATACATGGCATAAACAGTATACAAAACTACTAAAAATGCAGATGAAAAACTAGATAACTGGGAGCTCCTAAAAATCAAACACCTATGCTCATTCAAAGACGTCATCAAAAGAGTAAAAAGATTACCTACAGACTGGGAAAAAGTTTTTAGCTATGAAATTTCTGATCAGTGCCTGATCTCTAAAATCTACGTGATACTGCAGAAAACTACAAAAAGACAACCCAATTTAAAAAATGGGTAAAAGATATGAACAGAAACTTCACTAAAGAAGGGTAGCTAACAGATACATGAGGAAATGCTCAAGATCATTAGTCACTAGAGAAATGCAAATCAAAACTACAATGAGATTTCATCTCACTCCAACAAGGGTGGTTTAATCCAAAAGACACAAAACAGTAAATGTTGGAGAGGCTGTGGAGATATTGGAACACTTATACACTACTGGTGGGAAAGTAAAATGGTACAACCAATTTGGAAATTGATTTGGTGCTTCCTTAAAATGCTAGAAATAGAAATACCATACAATCCAGCAATCCCACTTCTTGGAATATATCCTAGAGAAATAAGAGCCTTTACACGAAGATATATGCACACCTATGTTCATTGAAACTCTGTTTACAATAGCAGAAAGATGGAAGCAACTAAGGTGCCCATCAACAGATAAATGGATGAATAAATTATGGTATAGTTACACAGTGGGGCATTATGCACTGATAATGAACAGTGATGAATCTGTGAAACATTTCATAACATGGATGAATCTGGAAGGCATTATGCTGAGTGAAATTAGCCCTGACTAGTAGACTAGACTTGACTCGTTGGGTAGGGTATGGTAGGGTAAGGATAGGGTAGGGTAGGTGTAGCGCATGCTAGGGTAGCATATGGTGGGGCAGCATAGAGTGGAATAGAGAGAATAGAATAGAAAAGAACAGACTAGATTTGGGCAGGGTAGGGTAGGGTAGTAAAGGGTGGAACAGAGAGATTAGAAAAATAGAATAGAATCTAGTCGAATCAAGTCAAATCATGCCAAATGGTGTCAAAATGGGTAAAATTGCATTGATTCACTCCGATTCGTGCTGAAAAGCAGGGCAGAGCAGGGGAGGGGAGGGGAGGGAAGGGGACGGGAAGGCAGGGCAAGGCAGGGCACAGCATGGCAGGGTACAGCACAGCACGGCAAGGAAGACTAGAAATAGAACAGAATAGAAACCATGCAATAGAATAGAGAAGAGTAGATTACAGTACAATAGAGTAGACTAGAGTGTAATAGAGTAGAGCTGAATACAGACGAAGTGAGAGGAATCACGTCGAATCGATTAGAGTAAATTAGAGTGGTGTAGGGTAGGGTAGAGCAGAATAGAGTAGCATAGAGTACAATGGTGTGGAATGAATAGAATGGAGTAGAATGGAGTCAAATAGAGACGAATAGAGTAGAAAAGAGTCGAATAGAGCAGAATAGGCCTGAATAAGGCCGAATAAAGTAGAATCGAAGTGATTCAAGCCAAAACGAGCTGAATGGAGCCTAATTGAGCCGAATAGAGCCAAACCGATCTGAATCGAGCCAATTCAAGCTTAATCGCGTCAAATCGCATTAAATGCATCAGATCCAATAGAAACGTATAGATTAGAGAAGGGTAGAGGAGGGGAGGGTAGAATAGAGTATAATAGAAGATATTAGAACAGAATAAAAGGAATAGAATAGAATAGAGTGGAAAAGAGTAGAATCGAATGCAGTCGTTTAGAGACGACTAGAGCTGAATGGAGCTGAATACAGCTGAAAAGAGCCATATAGCGCCGAACTGCAACTAATTGAGCTGAATCAAGCAGAATTGCACCATCGCTGAATACTGTCAAATCGCATCAAATCACACTGTTTTGCGTCAAACCAGGTCAAATCACTTCATATCACTTCGAATTGGGTCGAATGTCGTTGAATCACGGCGAATCGCGTCATATCACGTCGAATAACTTCGAATTGTGTCAAATCTCATAGAATTCTGCTGAATCATGCTGAATTGCATAGAATCTGGTCAAATCTCTTCGAATCCCGTCGAATGCCTTCGGATCTCGTCCAATCCCATTGAATCCTGTCAAATCGCGTAGAACTGATTCAAATTGAGTCAAATAGCTTAAAGTAGGGTAGGTTTGGGTGGGGTGCAGTAGGGTTGGGTAGGATAGAATAGAACAGAGTACAACAGAATAGGAGAGAACAGAACAGAATAGAAAGAATACAACAGAATAGAATAGAGTAGAATAGAGTCAAATAGTGCAGAACATAGCCAAATTGAGCCGAATGGAGACAAAACGAGACAAATCGCGTTGAATCGCTTTGAATCGGGTCAAATCAAATGGAATCGATTAGAACAGATTATGAAAGGGAAGGGTAGGATAGAATAGAGGAGAATAGTGAAGAATAGTGTGGAATGGAATAGAATGGAGTCGAATAGAGATGAATAGAGTAGAAAAGAGTCGAATAGGCAGAATAGGGCCGAATACGGCCAAATAAGTCCTAATCGAGCAGAATCCAGCAGAATCGATGCAGTTCGAGACAAATATAGCCAAATGGACTGAAACGGAGTCAAACCGAGCTGGTTTGAAGCGAATTGAGCTGATTCAAGTCTAATCGCGTCGATTCGCGTGGAAATGCGTCACATCGAATCGAATCAAATAGATTATGGAAGGGCAGGGGAGGGGCAGGGAGGGTAGAACAGAATAGAACAGTACAGAATAGAAAGAATAGAATATAGTACAGTAGGGTAGAGCAGAGTAAAGTAGAGAAGAGTAGAGTAGAATGAGTCGAATAGAGTCAAATAGTGCAGGAAATAGCTGAATAGAGCCAATTCTAGCCGAATTGAGCCGAATAGAAACAAAACGAGACGAATCGCATCGAATTGTTTCGAATAGCGTTGAATCGAATCCATTAGAATAGATTAGAGTAGGGTAGGGAAGAACAGAATAGAGTAGAAAGCAGTAGAATGGAGTCAAATGCAGTCAAATAGAGAAATATAAAGTAGAAAAGAGTCGAATCGAGCTGGATAGGGCCGAATAAGGCTGAACCGAGCCGAATCGAGTCAAAACGAGCTGAATCAAAGCAATTCAAGCCAAATCAAGCTGAATCTTAACTAATAGCCTTGCCCTAACTAGTAGTCTAAACGAGTACTCTCACCTTAACTACAACCCTTAACTAGTACCCTTGCCTTAACTAGTAGTCTTAACTAGAAACTTTGCCTTAACTAGTACCCTGACCTTAACTAGTAGCCTGAACTAGTACCCTTGTCTTAAGTTGTACCCTTAAGTTGTACCTTTGGCCAAACTAGTACCCTTAATTAGTACCCTTTTTGAGTACCCCTAAATAGTAGGGTATGATACGGTGAGGTAGCATAGGGTAGGGTAGCATACGGTGGGACAGACAAAAAAGAATAAAATAGAATAGAACAGCATAGGTCAGGGGAGGTTAATTTACTGTAGGGTATGGTAGAGTAGCATAGGATGGAATAGAGAAAATAGAAAAAGAGAATAGAATAGAAAAGAATAGATTAGAATATGATAGGGTAGGGTTGGGTAGGGTTCTGTAGAATAGAATAGTGTAGAATGGCGTGGAATGGAGTCTAATGGAGTCGAACAGAGATGACTAGAGTAGAAAAGAGTTGAATAGAGCAGAATAGTGCCAAATAGGGCCAAATAAGGCCGAATCGAGCTGAATAGAGCCGAATCGAGTCAATTCGACCAGATTCGAGCTAAATGGAGCCGAATGGAGTTGAAATGAGCCAAATAGAGACAAACAAAATGAGCTGAGCTAGATCGAGCCAAATCGCACCTAATCGCATCCTATTGCATCGAATCTCATCGAATTCCATCAAATCCCACCAAAACCCGTCAAATCTCATGGAATCTCACTGAATCCCGTCGAATTGTGTCAAATCGGGTCGAATTGAATGGAATCGAATTAAATTGAACAGATTAGAGTAGTGTAGGTTAGGCTGGGATTCAGTAGGGTAAGGCACAGAAGAATAGAATAGAGTCACATAGAGTAGAACTGAAGAGAATACCAAGAGTAGAATGGAGTAGAGTTGAGTAGAGTAGAATAGTCACAGTCAAGTAGTGCAGAATACAGATAAATAGATCCAATTCGAGCTGAATCAAGTCGAATGGAGAGGAAAAGGAACAAATCACGATGAATCAAATCGATTAGAATACATCAGAGTAGGGTAGGGTAGAACAGAGTAAAATAGTGTAGAATGGAGTCAAACAGCGTAGAACGGTGTGAAATGGAGTCGAATGGAGCCAATACAGACGAATAAGGTAGAAAAGAGTTGAATAGAGCTGAACAGGGCCAAGTAACATTGGATCGAGCCCAATTATGCTGAATGGGGCAGAATCGAGCCGAATTGACTCAATTCAAACCAAACAGACATAAATCAAGCCTATTCAAGCCTAATCGCATGGAATCGTGTCAAAATGCATTGAATCGAATCACATAGAGTAGAGGACGGTAGGGTGGGAGAGGTTAGAATAGAACAGACCAGAACACAATAGAAAGAATAGAATAGAATTAAATAGGGTCTAGTACAGTAGAATAGAGTCAAATCGAGCTGAATAGACCAAAAAAAGCGCTGAACAGGGCTGAATACAGCCGAATCGCCCAAATTCGAGGTGAATCGAGACGAATCATGTTGAATTGCGTTGAAATCTGTCGAATCGAATCAAACAGCTTAGTGTAGGGTGGGTAAGGTCAGAGTAGGGTAGTAACTAACTAGTAGCACGTCCTTAACTAGTAGCCTGAAGTACTACCCTTTCCTTAACTAGTACCCTCAACAAGTACCCATGCCTTAACTAGTACTCTGGCCTTAACTAGTACCCTTACATAACTAGAACCCTGGCCTTAACTACTAGCCTGAACTAGTGCCCTTGCCTTAAGTACTACCCTTGCCTGAACTACTCCCCTTAATTAGGACCCTTATTGAGTAACCCTAAGCAGTAGGGTATGGTTTGGTGGGGTAGCATAGGGTAGGGTAGCATACGGTAGAACAGAGAAAATAGAATGAAATAGAATAGAAAAGAATAGGTCAGGGTAGGTTAGCTTAGTGTAGGGTACAGTGGAGTAGCATAGGATGGAACAGAGAAAATAGAAAAGGAGACTAGAAAAGAGCAGACTAGATTAGGATAGGGTAGGGAGGGGGAGGGTTCTGTAGAATACAATAGTGTAGAATGGTGTGGAATGGATGTGAATGGAGTCAAACAGAGATGAATAGAGTAGAAATGAGTTGAATAGAGCCAAATAACGCTGAATAGGACCAAGTAGGGCCGAAACGAGCCGAATCGAGTCGAATCGACCAGATTAGAGATGAATGGAGCCTAGTGGAGCTGAAATGAGCCAAATAGAGACAAACTGAACCAAGCAAAATCCAGCCAAAACACACTTAATTGCATCCTATTGCATCAGATCTCGTCGAATTCCATCCAATCCCACCAAAACCAATCAAATCTCACGGAATCTCACCGAATCCCGTCGAATTGTCTCAAATCGGGTCGAATGGTGTCAAACTGAATGGAATCGAATTAAATTGAATAGATTAGAGTAGTGTAGGTTAGGCTGGGATTCAGTAGGGAAGGGCACAGAAGAATAGAATAGAGTAGAACAGAAGAGAATACCAAGAGTAGAATGGAGTAGAGTTGAGTAGAGTGGAATAGTCAGAGTCGGGTAGTGCAGAATATAGATGAATAGATCCAATTCAAGCCGAATCGATTCGAATGGAGAGGAAAGGAGACAAATCGTGATGAATCGAATCGATTAGAATAGATTAGAGTAGGGTAGGGTAGAACAGAATAGAATAGAGTAGAAAAGAGTAGAATGGTGTGGAAGGGAGTTGAATGGAGCCAAATAGAGACAAATAAAGTAGAAAGGGTTGAGTAGAGCTGAACAAGGCTGAATAAGGTTCACTCGAGCCTAATTATGCTGAATTGAGCAGAATCGAGACGAATTGACCCAATTCAAGCCAAATAGAGCTAAATCGAGCCGATTCAAGCCTAATCACATGGAATCGCGTCGAAATGCGTTGAATCGAATAGATTAGAGTAGAGGAGGGTACGGCAGGAGAGGCTAGACTACAACACAACAGAACACAATAGAAAGAAGAGAATAGAATTAAGTAGAGTCGGGTCCAGTAGAATAGAGTCAAATTGAGTTGAAGAGAGCCGAAAAGAGCCAAACAGAGCTGAATACAGCCGAATTGACCAAATTCAAGGTGAATCGAGATGAATCATGTCGAGTCGTTTGAAATGTGTCGAATCGAATCAAATAGATTAGTGTGGGGAAGGTAAGGCTACGGTAGGGTAGAGAAGAATAGAGTAGAATAGAACAGAACAGAAAGAATCGAGTAGACTAGAGTCAAATAGAGTCGAATACTGCCAAAAAGAGCCGAATAGAGTGGAAAAGAGCCGAATAGAACCGAATCGAGTTTAATGGAGCAGAAAGGAGATGAATCGAGCCGATATGAACCGAATCAGGTCGAATCCCATTCAAGTGTGTCGAATAGCATAGAACAGATTACAGTAGGCTAAGTTAGGGTAGGGTAGGGTAGAATAGAGTGCAGTAGAACAGAAGAGAACATAACTGAAAGAATAGGGTCGAGAAGAGCAGAGTATAGAAGAGTAGAGTAGAGCAGAGTCGAACATTGCTGAATAGAGCCAAATAGAGCCCAAAAGAGCTAAATGGATAGAAACCAAGACGAATCACGCCGAATCCCGTGGAATCGTGCCGTATCGCGTCGAATCCCGTCGAATTGCATTGAATCTGATCAATTCCAATCCAATCCAATCCAATCCATTAGAATAGACTAGAGTAGGGTAGAGTACAATACAATACAGTAGAGAATAGTTTAGGATGGAGTAGAATGGTGTAGCATGGAGTTGAGTGGAGTTGAAAGGAGATAATAGAGTTGAGTAGAGTCTAACAGAGCCGAATAGAACTGAAAAGAGCCTATTTGAGCTGAATAGAGCCTATTGGAGCTGACTGGAGCCGAATGGAGCCGATTAGAGCTGAATCGAACCGATTTGAGCCGATTGGGGATGAATGGAGTGGAAAGGAGCCGATTTGAGCCGAATCGCATCGAGATGCGTGGAATCGAATCCAGTAGAAGAGATTAGATTAGGGTAGGATGGAATAGAGTAGACTTGAACACAGTAGAAGAGAATGGAAAGGATACAATAGAATAGAGTAGAAAAGGGTAGAGCAGAGCAGAATAGTGTAGAGTAGAATAGAGTAGAGTAGAACAGAGTCGAATCAAGCTGAATGGAGACGAAACGAGACAAATCACGTCGAATGGCGTCGAATCCCATCGAATCAATTACAGTAGGGTATAGTAGAACAGCGTAGAATGGAGTAGAATGGTGTACAACGGAATCGAGTAGAGTAGAAAAGAGCTGAAGAGAGCCAAATGCAGACAAAATGAGAGGAATCGTGTAGAAGCAAGTAGAGTAAATTAGAGTGGTGTTGGGTAGGGTAGAGCAGAATAGAGTAGAATAGTGTAGAATAGTGTGGAATGAATAGAATGGAGTAGAATGGAGTCAAATAGAAACGAATAGAGTAGAAAAGAGTCGAATAGAGCAGAATAGGGCCGAAGAAGGCCAAATCGAGCAGATTCGAAGCGATTCAAGCCAAAACAAGCTGAATGGAGCCTAACTGAGCCGAATAGAGCCAAATCGAGCCGAATCGAGCCGATTCAAGCTTCATCGCCTCGAATCGCGTTCAACGCGTCAAATCCAATCAAGACGTATAGATTAGAGAAGGGGAGGGGAGGGAAGGGGAGGGTAGAATAGAACAGAGTAGAGTGGAATAGAAGAGATTAGAACAGAATAGAAGGAATAGAATCGAGTAGAATAGAGTGGAAAAGAGTAGAGTCGAATACAGTCGAATAGAGCCGAATAAGCTGAATAGAGACGAATGGAGCTGAATACAGCCGAAAAGAGCTTTATACTGCCGAATCACACCTAATCGAGCGGAATCAAGCAGAATCGCACTGACTGTCACCGAACAGCGTCGAATCGAATCAGGTCGAATCGAGTCGAGTCACATCGTTTTGAATCAAATCGCTTCATATCGTGTAGAATCCCATCGAATCACGTCGAATAACTTCGAATTGTGTCAAACCTCAGAGAATCCTACTGAATCACGTCGAGTCGCATGGAATCTCATCAAATCCCTTCAGATCTTGCCGAATCCAGTCAAGTCCTATCAAATCGCTTTGCACGGAATCGAATTGAATCCAATAGATTAAAGTAGGGTAGGTTCGGGTGGGGTGCCGTTGGGTCGGGTAGGGTAGAATAGAATAGAGTACAACAGAATAGGGGAGAATAGAGCAGAACAGAAAGAATACAACAGAATAGAATAGAGTCAAAGACAGAGAACATAGCCGAATTGAGCCGAGTGGAGACAAAACGAGACGAATCACGTCCGGTTGCTTCGAATCGCGTCAAATCAAATCGAATCGATTAGAAGAGATTAGGGTAGGGAAGGGTAGAATAGAAGAGAGGAAAATAGTGAGGAATGGAGTTGAACGGAGTCCAATAGAGACGGATAGATATGAATAGAGTACAAAAGAGTCTAATAGAGCAGAATAGGGCCGAATAGGCCCAAATAAGGCCTAATTGAGCAGAATCCAGCAGAATCGATGGAATTCGAGCCTAATCGAGCCGAATGGAGTGAAATGGAGCCAAGTCGAGCCGAATAGAGCCGATTCGAACTGAATCGAGCTGATTCAAGCCTAATCGCGTCAAATCGCGTGGAAATACGTCACATCGAATCTAATCAAATAGATTAGGGAAGGGTAGGGGAGGGGCGGGTGGGTAGAATAGAACAGAATAGTACAGAATAGAATATAGTACAGTAGGGTAGAGTAGAGAGAGTAAAGCAGACAAGAGTAGAGCAGAGTAGAATTGAGTCAAACAGAGTCAAAGAGTGCAGGATATAGCTGAATAGAGCCAATTCTGGCCGAATCGAGTCAAATGGAAACAAAACGAGATGAATCACACCGAATTGCTTCGAATCGCATCCAATCGAATAGATTAGAGCATCGTAGGGTAGAGTAGAACAGAACAGAGTAGAATAGCGTAGAATGGAGAAGAGTGGAGTCAAATGGAGTCGAACAGAGACAAATAGAGTAGAAAAGAGTCGAATCGAGCCAAATAGGGCCGAATAAGGCTGAACCGAGTGGAAACGAGCTGAATTGAAGCGATTCGAGCCAAATCGAGCTGAATCGAGCTGATGTTGCGGAATTGAGCCGACTCAAGCGTGATGGTGTCTGGTCGCATCAAAATGCTTTGAATCGAATCAAATGGAATCGATTAGAATAGGTTAGGGTAGGGTAGTTTATGATAGGAAGACTAGGGTAGATGCAAGTAGACTACATTAGAGTAGACAAGAGAAGGCTAGAGTAGAAGCCTAGACTAGTAAGCTGGACTAGTCAGCTAGACTAGTGGCATAGAGCAGTAGCCTAGACAACTAGTCTTGAATAGTACCCTAAGTCAGTAATCTGAACGAGTACCCTTGCCTGAACTCTTAGCCTAATCTAGTACCCTTGCCTTAACTAGTAGTCCTAACAAGTACCCTTGGCTTAACTAGTAGTCTTAACTAGTACCCTTGCCTTCACTAGTAGTATGTCCTTAACAAGTAGCCTGAACTGGTACCCTTGCCTTAACCAGTACCCTCAACAAGTACCCATGCCTTAACTAGTAGCCTGGCCTTAACTAGTAGCCTGGCCTTAACTAGTAGCCTGAACTAGTACACTTGCCTTAAGGAGTACCCTTGCCCGAACTACTCCCCTTAATTAGGACCCTTATTAATAACCCTAAGTAGTAGAGTATGGTACGGTGGGGTAGCATAGGGTAGGGAAGCATACGGTGGAACAGAGAAAATAGAAGGAAATAGAATAGAACAGCATAGGTCAGGGTAGGTTAGCTTAGTGCAGGGTATGGTAGAGTAGCATAGGATGGAATCGAGAAAATAGAAAAGGAGACTAGAAAAGAGCAGACTAGATTAGGATAGGCTAGGGTGGGGGAGGGTTTTGTAGAATACAGTAGTGTAGAATGGAATAGAATGGTGTGGAATGGAGTCAAATGGATTCGAACAGAGATGCAGAGAGTAGAAAAGAGTTGAATAGAGCCGAATAACGCTGAATAGGACCACATATGACCAAAATGAGCCGAATCGAGTCGAGTCGACCAGCTTCGGGATGAATGGAGCCTAGTGGAGCTGAAATGAGCCAGATAGAGACAAACTGAACCCAGCAAAATCGAGCCAAAACACACGAGATCCTATTGCATCGGATCTCGTCGAACTCCATCAAATCCCACCAAAACGCATCAAATCTCGCGGAATCTCACCGAATCCCGTCGAATTGTCTCAAATCGGGTCGAATGGTGTCAAACTGAATGGAATCGAATTAAATTGAATAGATTAGAGTAGTGTAGGTTAGACTGGGATTCAGTAGGGAAGGGCACAGAAGAATAGAATAGAGTAGAACAGAAGAGAATACCAAGAGTAGAATGGAGTAGAGTTGAGTAGAGTGGAATAGTCAGAGTCGGGTAGTGCAGAATATAGATGAATAGATCCAATTCAAGCCGAATCGATTCGAATGGAGAGGAAAGGAGACAAATCGTGATGAATCGAATCGATTAGAATAGGTTAGAGTAGGGTAGGGTAGAACAGAATAGAATAGAGTAGAAAAGAGTAGAATGGTGTGGAAGGGAGTTGAATGGAGCCAAATAGAGACAAATAAAGTAGAAAGGGTTGAGTAGAGCTGAACAGGGCCGAATAAGGTTCACTCGAGCCTAATTATGCTGAATTGAGCAGAATCGAGACGAATTGACCCAATTCAAGCCAAATAGAGCTAAATCGAGCCGATTCAAGCCTAATCACATGGAATCGCGTCGAAATGCGTTGAATCGAATAGATTAGAGTAGAGGAGGGTACGGCAGGAGAGGCTAGACTACAACACAACAGAACACAATAGAAAGAAGAGAATAGAATTAAGTAGAGTCGGGTCCAGTAGAATAGAGTCAAATTGAGTTGAAGAGAGCCGAAAAGAGCCAAACAGAGCTGAATACAGCCGAATTGACCAAATTCAAGGTGAATCGAGATGAATCATGTCGAGTCGTTTGAAATGTGTCGAATCGAATCAAATAGATTAGTGTGGGGAAGGTAAGGCTACGGTAGGGTAGAGAAGAATAGAGTAGAATAGAACAGAACAGAAAGAATCGAGTAGACTAGAGTCAAATAGAGTCGAATACTGCCAAAAAGAGCCGAATAGAGTGGAAAAGAGCCGAATAGAACCGAATCGAGTTTAATGGAGCAGAAAGGAGATGAATCGAGCCGATATGACCCGAATCAGGTCGAATCCCATTCAAGTGTGTCGAATAGCATAGAACAGATTACAGTAGGCTAAGTTAGGGTAGGGTAGGGTAGAATAGAGTGCAGTAGAACAGAAGAGAAGAGAACAGAACTGAAAGAATAGGGTCGAGACGAGCAGAGTATAGAAGAGTAGAGTAGAGCAGAGTCGAACATTGCCGAATAGAGCCAAATAGAGCCCAAAAGAGCTAAATGGATAGAAACCAAGACGAATCACGCCGAATCCCGTGGAATCGTGCCGTATCGCGTCGAATCCCGTCGAATTGCATTGAATCTGATCAATTCCAATCCAATCCAATCCAATCCATTAGAATAGACTAGAGTAGGGTAGAGTACAATACAATACAGTAGAGAATAGTTTAGGATGGAGTAGAATGGTGTAGCATGGAGTCGAGTGGAGTCGAAAAGAGATAATAGAGTTGAGTAGAGTCTAATAGAGCCGAATAGAGCTGAATAGAGCCTATTGGAGCTGACTGGAGCCGAATGGAGCCGATTAGAGCTGAATTGAACCGATTTGAGCCGATTGGGGATGAATGGAGTGGAAAGGAGCCGATTTGAGCCGAATCGCATCGAGATGCGTGGAATCGAATCCAGTAGAATAGATTAGATGAGGGTAGGATGGAATAGAGTAGACTTGAACACAGTAGAAGAGAATGGAAAGGATACAATAGAATAGAGTAGAAAAGGGTAGAGCAGAGCAGAATAGTGTAGAGTAGAATAGAGTAGAGTAGAACAGAGTCGAATCAAGCTGAATGGAGACGAAACGAGACAAATCGCGTCGACTGGCGTCGAATCCCATCGAATCAATTACAGTAGGGTATAGTAGAAGAGCGTAGAATGGAGTAGAATGGTGTGCAACGGAATCGAGTAGAGTAGAAAAGAGCTGAAGAGAGCCGAAGAGGGCCAAAGAGGGCCAAATCGAGCTGAATTGAGCGAAATCGAGCCGAATCCAGTGAATCGAGCCTAATGGAGCCAAATCGAGCCTAATCGAGCTGAATCGACACTATTCGAGACAAATGGAGCCGAATGGACATGAATCACACCGATTCGGCCCCTAGTCGCGTCAAAATTTCTCGAATTCAATTGAATAGACTAGAGTAGGGGAGGTTCGGGTAGGCTAGAGTAGGGTAGAATAGAGTAGAATAGAATAAGACAGAACAGAACACAACAAAATAGAACAGAACAACACAGAACGAATACAGAAAAGAGTAGGCTAGAGTAGAATAGAGGGGAGTAGAGTAGAGTAGAATAGATTTGAACAGAGCCAAATCGAGCCGAATCGCGTCGAAATGGGTTGAATCAAATCCAATCAAGTGGATTACAATACCTTAGAGTTGGGTAGCATAGGGTAGGGTAGAATAGAGTAGAATAGTACAGAGCAGAGTAGAAACAATACAATAGAGTAGAGAAGAGTAGAATAGAGCTGAATAGAGCCAAATGCAGACAAAATGAGAGGAATCGTGTAGAAGCAAGTAGAGTAAATTAGAGTGGTGTTGGGTAGGGTAGAGCAGAATAGAGTAGAATAGTGTAGAATAGTGTGGAATGAATAGAATGGAGTAGAATGGAGTCAAATAGAAACGAATAGAGTAGAAAAGAGTCGAATAGAGCAGAATAGGGCCGAAGAAGGCCAAATCGAGCAGATTCGAAGCGATTCAAGCCCAAACAAGCTGAATGGAGCCTAACTGAGCCGAATAGAGCCAAATCGAGCCGAATCGAGCCGATTCAAGCTTCATCGCCTCGAATCGCGTTCAACGCGTCAAATCCAATCAAGACGTATAGATTAGAGAAGGGGAGGGGAGGGAAGGGGAGGGTAGAATAGAACAGAGTAGAGTGGAATAGAAGAGATTAGAACAGAATAGAAGGAATGGAATCGAGTAGAATAGAGTGGAAAAGAGTAGAGTCGAATACAGTCAAATAGAGCCGAATAAGCTGAATAGAGACGAATGGAGCTGAATACAGCCGAAAAGAGCTTTATACTGCCGAATCACACCTAATCGAGCGGAATCAAGCAGAATCGCACTGACTGTCACCGAACAGCGTCGAATCGAATCAGGTCGAATCGAGTCGAGTCACATCGTTTTGAATCAAATCGCTTCATATCGTGTCGAATCCCATCGAATCACGTCGAATAACTTCGAATTGTGTCAAACCTCAGAGAATCCTACTGAATCACGTCGAGTCGCATGGAATCTCATCAAATCCCTTCAGATCTTGCCGAATCCAGTCAAGTCCTATCAAATCGCTTTGCACGGAATCGAATTGAATCCAATAGATTAAAGTAGGGTAGGTTCGGGTGGGGTGCCGTTGGGTCGGGTAGGGTAGAATAGAATAGAGTACAACAGAATAGGGGAGAATAGAGCAGAACAGAAAGAATACAACAGAATAGAATAGAGTCAAAGACAGAGAACATAGCCGAATTGAGCCGAGTGGAGACAAAACGAGACGAATCACGTCCGGTTGCTTCGAATCGCGTCAAATCAAATCGAATCGATTAGAAGAGATTAGGGTAGGGAAGGGTAGAATAGAAGAGAGGAAAATAGTGAGGAATGGAGTTGAACGGAGTCCAATAGAGACGGATAGATATGAATAGAGTACAAAAGAGTCTAATAGAGCAGAATAGGGCCGAATAGGCCCAAATAAGGCCTAATTGAGCAGAATCCAGCAGAATCGATGGAATTCGAGCCTAATCGAGCTGAATGGAGTGAAATGGAGCCAAGTCGAGCCGAATAGAGCCGATTCGAACTGAATCGAGCTGATTCAAGCCTAATCGCGTCAAATCGCGTGGAAATACGTCACATCGAATCTAATCAAATAGATTAGGGAAGGGTAGGGGAGGGGCGGGTGGGTAGAATAGAACAGAATAGTACAGAATAGAATATAGTACAGTAGGGTAGAGTAGAGAGAGTAAAGCAGACAAGAGTAGAGCAGAGTAGAATTGAGTCAAACAGAGTCAAAGAGTGCAGGATATAGCTGAATAGAGCCAATTCTGGCCGAATCGAGTCAAATGGAAACAAAACGAGATGAATCACACCGAATTGCTTCGAATCGCATCCAATCGAATAGATTAGAGCATCGTAGGGTAGAGTAGAACAGAACAGAGTAGAATAGCGTAGAATGGAGAAGAGTGGAGTCAAATGGAGTCGAACAGAGACAAATAGAGTAGAAAAGAGTCGAATCGAGCCAAATAGGGCCGAATAAGGCTGAACCGAGTGGAAACGAGCTGAATTGAAGCGATTCGAGCCAAATCGAGCTGAATCGAGCTGATGTTGCGGAATCGAGCCGACTCAAGCGTGATGGTGTCCGGTCGCATCAAAATGCTTTGAATCGAATCAAATGGAATCGATTAGAATAGGTTAGGGTAGGGTAGTTTATGATAGGAAGACTAGGGTAGATGCAAGTAGACTACATTAGAGTAGACAAGAGAAGGCTAGAGTAGAAGCCTAGACTAGTAAGCTGGACTAGTCAGCTAGACTAGTGGCATAGAGCAGTAGCCTAGACAACTAGTCTTGAATAGTACCCTAAGTCAGTAATCTGAACGAGTACCCTTGCCTGAACTCTTAGCCTAATCTAGTACCCTTGCCTTAACTAGTAGTCCTAACAAGTACCCTTGCCTTAACCAGTAGTCTTCACTAGTACCCTTGCCTTCACTAGTAGTATGTCCTTAACAAGTAGCCTGAACTGGTACCCTTGCCTTAACCAGTACCCTCAACAAGTACCCATGCCTTAACTAGTAGCCTGGCCTTAACTAGCAGCCTGGCCTTAACTAGTGCCCTTGCATAACTAGTACCCTGGCCTTAACTAGTAGCCTGAACTAGTACACTTGCCTTAAGGAGTACCCTTGCCCAAACTACTCCCCTTAATTAGGACCCTTATTAAGTAACCCTAAGTAGTAGAGTATGGTACGGTGGGGTAGCATAGGGTAGGGAAGCATACGGTGGAACAGAGAAAATAGAAGGAAATAGAATAGAACAGCATAGGTCAGGGTAGGTTAGCTTAGTGCAGGGTATGGTAGAGTAGCATAGGATGGAATCGAGAAAATAGAAAAGGAGACTAGAAAAGAGCAGACTAGATTAGGATAGGCTAGGGTGGGGGAGGGTTTTGTAGAATACAGTAGTGTAGAATGGAATAGAATGGTGTGGAATGGAGTCAAATGGATTCGAACAGAGATGCAGAGAGTAGAAAAGAGTTGAATAGAGCCGAATAACGCTGAATAGGACCACATATGACCAAAATGAGCCGAATCGAGTCGAGTCGACCAGCTTCGGGATGAATGGAGCCTAGTGGAGCTGAAATGAGCCAGATAGAGACAAACTGAACCCAGCAAAATCGAGCCAAAACACACGAGATCCTATTGCATCGGATCTCGTCGAACTCCATCAAATCCCACCAAAACGCATCAAATCTCGCGGAATCTCACCGAATCCCGTCGAATTGTCTCAAATCGGGTCGAATGGTGTCAAACTGAATGGAATCGAATTAAATTGAATAGATTAGAGTAGTGTAGGTTAGACTGGGATTCAGTAGGGAAGGGCACAGAAGAATAGAATAGAGTAGAACAGAAGAGAATACCAAGAGTAGAATGGAGTAGAGTTGAGTAGAGTGGAATAGTCAGAGTCGGGTAGTGCAGAATATAGATGAATAGATCCAATTCAAGCCGAATCGATTCGAATGGAGAGGAAAGGAGACAAATCGTGATGAATCGAATCGATTAGAATAGATTAGAGTAGGGTAGGGTAGAACAGAATAGAATAGAGTAGAAAAGAGTAGAATGGTGTGGAAGGGAGTTGAATGGAGCCAAATAGAGACAAATAAAGTAGAAAGGGTTGAGTAGAGCTGAACAGGGCCGAATAAGGTTCACTCGAGCCTAATTATGCTGAATTGAGCAGAATCGAGACGAATTGACCCAATTCAAGCCAAATAGAGCTAAATCGAGCCGATTCAAGCCTAATCACATGGAATCGCGTCGAAATGCGTTGAATCGAATAGATTAGAGTAGAGGAGGGTACGGCAGGAGAGGCTAGACTACAACACAACAGAACACAATAGAAAGAAGAGAATAGAATTAAGTAGAGTCGGGTCCAGTAGAATAGAGTCAAATTGAGTTGAAGAGAGCCGAAAAGAGCCAAACAGAGCTGAATACAGCCGAATTGACCAAATTCAAGGTGAATCGAGATGAATCATGTCGAGTCATTTGAAATGTGTCGAATCGAATCAAATAGATTAGTGTGGGGAAGGTAAGGCTACGGTAGGGTAGAGAAGAATAGAGTAGAATAGAACAGAACAGAAAGAATCGAGTAGACTAGAGTCAAATAGAGTCGAATACTGCCAAAAAGAGCCGAATAGAGTGGAAAAGAGCCGAATCGAGTTTAATGGAGCAGAAAGGAGATGAATCGAGCCGATATGACCCGAATCAGGTCGAATCCCATTCAAGTGTGTCGAATAGCATAGAACAGATTACAGTAGGCTAAGTTAGGGTAGGGTAGGGTAGAATAGAGTGCAGTAGAACAGAAGAGAAGAGAACAGAACTGAAAGAATAGGGTCGAGACGAGCAGAGTATAGAAGAGTAGAGTAGAGCAGAGTCGAACATTGCCGAATAGAGCCAAATAGAGCCCAAAAGAGCTAAATGGATAGAAACCAAGACGAATCACGCCGAATCCCGTGGAATCGTGCCGTATCGCGTCGAATCCCGTCGAATTGCATTGAATCTGATCAATTCCAATCCAATCCAATCCAATCCATTAGAATAGACTAGAGTAGGGTAGAGTACAATACAATACAGTAGAGAATAGTTTAGGATGGAGTAGAATGGTGTAGCATGGAGTCGAGTGGAGTCGAAAAGAGATAATAGAGTTGAGTAGAGTCTAATAGAGCCGAATAGAGCTGAATAGAGCCTATTGGAGCTGACTGGAGCCGAATGGAGCCGATTAGAGCTGAATTGAACCGATTTGAGCCGATTGGGGATGAATGGAGTGGAAAGGAGCCGATTTGAGCCGAATCGCATCGAGATGCGTGGAATCGAATCCAGTAGAATAGATTAGATGAGGGTAGGATGGAATAGAGTAGACTTGAACACAGTAGAAGAGAATGGAAAGGATACAATAGAATAGAGTAGAAAAGGGTAGAGCAGAGCAGAATAGTGTAGAGTAGAATAGAGTAGAGTAGAACAGAGTCGAATCAAGCTGAATGGAGACGAAACGAGACAAATCGCGTCGACTGGCGTCGAATCCCATCGAATCAATTACAGTAGGGTATAGTAGAAGAGCGTAGAATGGAGTAGAATGGTGTGCAACGGAATCGAGTAGAGTAGAAAAGAGCTGAAGAGAGCCGAAGAGGGCCAAAGAGGGCCAAATCGAGCTGAATTGAGCGAAATCGAGCCGAATCCAGTGAATCGAGCCTAATGGAGCCAAATCGAGCCTAATCGAGCTGAATCGACACTATTCGAGACAAATGGAGCCGAATGGACATGAATCACACCGATTCGGCCCCTAGTCGCGTCAAAATTTCTCGAATTCAATTGAATAGACTAGAGTAGGGGAGGTTCGGGTAGGCTAGAGTAGGGTAGAATAGAGTAGAATAGAATAAGACAGAACAGAACACAACAAAATAGAACAGAACAACACAGAACGAATACAGAAAAGAGTAGGCTAGAGTAGAATAGAGGGGAGTAGAGTAGAGTAGAATAGATTTGAACAGAGCCAAATCGAGCCGAATCGCGTCGAAATGGGTTGAATCAAATCCAATCAAGTGGATTACAATACCTTAGAGTTGGGTAGCATAGGGTAGGGTAGAATAGAGTAGAATAGTACAGAGCAGAGTAGAAACAATACAATAGAGTAGAGAAGAGTAGAATAGAGCTGAATAGAGCCAAATGCAGACAAAATGAGAGGAATCGTGTAGAAGCAAGTAGAGTAAATTAGAGTGGTGTTGGGTAGGGTAGAGCAGAATAGAGTAGAATAGTGTAGAATAGTGTGGAATGAATAGAATGGAGTAGAATGGAGTCAAATAGAAACGAATAGAGTAGAAAAGAGTCGAATAGAGCAGAATAGGGCCGAAGAAGGCCAAATCGAGCAGATTCGAAGCGATTCAAGCCCAAACAAGCTGAATGGAGCCTAACTGAGCCGAATAGAGCCAAATCGAGCCGAATCGAGCCGATTCAAGCTTCATCGCCTCGAATCGCGTTCAACGCGTCAAATCCAATCAAGACGTATAGATTAGAGAAGGGGAGGGGAGGGAAGGGGAGGGTAGAATAGAACAGAGTAGAGTGGAATAGAAGAGATTAGAACAGAATAGAAGGAATAGAATCGAGTAGAATCGAGTGGAAAAGAGTAGAGTCGAATACAGTCGAATAGAGCCGAATAAGCTGAATAGAGACGAATGGAGCTGAATACAGCCGAAAAGAGCTTTATACTGCCGAATCACACCTAATCGAGCGGAATCAAGCAGAATCGCACTGACTGTCACCGAACAGCGTCGAATCGAATCAGGTCGAATCGAGTCGAGTCACATCGTTTTGAATCAAATCGCTTCATATCGTGTCGAATCCCATCGAATCACGTCGAATAACTTCGAATTGTGTCAAACCTCAGAGAATCCTACTGAATCACGTCGAGTCGCATGGAATCTCATCAAATCCCTTCAGATCTTGCCGAATCCAGTCAAGTCCTATCAAATCGCTTCGCACGGAATCGAATTGAATCCAATAGATTAAAGTAGGGTAGGTTCGGGTGGGGTGCCGTTGGGTCGGGTAGGGTAGAATAGAATAGAGTACAACAGAATAGGGGAGAATAGAGCAGAACAGAAAGAATACAACAGAATAGAATAGAGTCAAAGACAGAGAACATAGCCGAATTGAGCCGAGTGGAGACAAAACGAGACGAATCACGTCCGGTTGCTTCGAATCGCGTCAAATCAAATCGAATCGATTAGAAGAGATTAGGGTAGGGAAGGGTAGAATAGAAGAGAGGAAAATAGTGAGGAATGGAGTTGAACGGAGTCCAATAGAGACGGATAGATATGAATAGAGTACAAAAGAGTCTAATAGAGCAGAATAGGGCCGAATAGGCCCAAATAAGGCCTAATTGAGCAGAATCCAGCAGAATCGATGGAATTCGAGCCTAATCGAGCCGAATGGAGTGAAATGGAGCCAAGTCGAGCCGAATAGAGCCGATTCGAACTGAATCGAGCTGATTCAAGCCTAATCGCGTCAAATCGCGTGGAAATACGTCACATCGAATCTAATCAAATAGATTAGGGAAGGGTAGGGGAGGGGCGGGTGGGTAGAATAGAACAGAATAGAATATAGTACAGTAGGGTAGAGTAGAGAGAGTAAAGCAGACAAGAGTAGAGCAGAGTAGAATTGAGTCAAACAGAGTCAAAGAGTGCAGGATATAGCTGAATAGAGCCAATTCTGGCCGAATCGAGTCAAATGGAAACAAAACGAGATGAATCACACCGAATTGCTTCGAATCGCATCCAATCGAATAGATAGAGCATCGTAGGGTAGAGTAGAACAGAACAGAGTAGAATAGCGTAGAATGGAGAAGAGTGGAGTCAAATGGAGTCGAACAGAGACAAATAGAGTAGAAAAGAGTCGAATCGAGCCAAATAGGGCCGAATAAGGCTGAACCGAGTGGAAACGAGCTGAATTGAAGCGATTCGAGCCAAATCGAGCTGAATCGAGCTGATGTTGCGGAATCGAGCCGACTCAAGCGTGATGGTGTCCGGTCGCATCAAAATGCTTTGAATCGAATCAAATGGAATCGATTAGAATAGGTTAGGGTAGGGTAGTTTATGATAGGAAGACTAGGGTAGATGCAAGTAGACTACATTAGAGTAGACAAGAGAAGGCTAGAGTAGAAGCCTAGACTAGTAAGCTGGACTAGTCAGCTAGACTAGTGGCATAGAGCAGTAGCCTAGACAACTAGTCTTGAATAGTACCCTAAGTCAGTAATCTGAACGAGTACCCTTGCCTGAACTCTTAGCCTAATCTAGTACCCTTGCCTTAACTAGTAGTCCTAACAAGTACCCTTGCCTTAACCAGTAGTCTTCACTAGTACCCTTGCCTTCACTAGTAGTATGTCCTTAACAAGTAGCCTGAACTGGTACCCTTGCCTTAACCAGTACCCTCAACAAGTACCCATGCCTTAACTAGTAGCCTGGCCTTAACTAGTAGCCTGGCCTTAACTAGTAGCCTGAACTAGTACACTTGCCTTAAGGAGTACCCTTGCCCGAACTACTCCCCTTAATTAGGACCCTTATTAAGTAACCCTAAGTAGTAGAGTATGGTACGGTGGGGTAGCATAGGGTAGGGAAGCAGACGGTGGAACAGAGAAAATAGAAGGAAATAGAATAGAACAGCATAGGTCAGGGTAGGTTAGCTTAGTGCAGGGTATGGTAGAGTAGCATAGGATGGAATCGAGAAAATAGAAAAGGAGACTAGAAAAGAGCAGACTAGATTAGGATAGGCTAGGGTGGGGGAGGGTTTTGTAGAATACAGTAGTGTAGAATGGAATAGAATGGTGTGGAATGGAGTCAAATGGATTCGAACAGAGATGCAGAGAGTAGAAAAGAGTTGAATAGAGCCGAATAACGCTGAATAGGACCACATATGACCAAAATGAGCCGAATCGAGTCGAGTCGACCAGCTTCGGGATGAATGGAGCCTAGTGGAGCTGAAATGAGCCAGATAGAGACAAACTGAACCCAGCAAAATCGAGCCAAAACACACGAGATCCTATTGCATCGGATCTCGTCGAACTCCATCAAATCCCACCAAAACGCATCAAATCTCGCGGAATCTCACCGAATCCCGTCGAATTGTCTCAAATCGGGTCGAATGGTGTCAAACTGAATGGAATCGAATTAAATTGAATAGATTAGAGTAGTGTAGGTTAGACTGGGATTCAGTAGGGAAGGGCACAGAAGAATAGAATAGAGTAGAACAGAAGAGAATACCAAGAGTAGAATGGAGTAGAGTTGAGTAGAGTGGAATAGTCAGAGCCGGGTAGTGCAGAATATAGATGAATAGATCCAATTCAAGCCGAATCGATTCGAATGGAGAGGAAAGGAGACAAATCGTGATGAATCGAATCGATTAGAATAGGTTAGAGTAGGGTAGGGTAGAACAGAATAGAATAGAGTAGAAAAGAGTAGAATGGTGTGGAAGGGAGTTGAATGGAGCCAAATAGAGACAAATAAAGTAGAAAGGGTTGAGTAGAGCTGAACAGGGCCGAATAAGGTTCACTCGAGCCTAATTATGCTGAATTGAGCAGAATCGAGACGAATTGACCCAATTCAAGCCAAATAGAGCTAAATCGAGCCGATTCAAGCCTAATCACATGGAATCGCGTCGAAATGCGTTGAATCGAATAGATTAGAGTAGAGGAGGGTACGGCAGGAGAGGCTAGACTACAACACAACAGAACACAATAGAAAGAAGAGAATAGAATTAAGTAGAGTCGGGTCCAGTAGAATAGAGTCAAATTGAGTTGAAGAGAGCCGAAAAGAGCCAAACAGAGCTGAATACAGCCGAATTGACCAAATTCAAGGTGAATCGAGATGAATCATGTCGAGTCGTTTGAAATGTGTCGAATCGAATCAAATAGATTAGTGTGGGGAAGGTAAGGCTACGGTAGGGTAGAGAAGAATAGAGTAGAATAGAACAGAACAGAAAGAATCGAGTAGACTAGAGTCAAATAGAGTCGAATACTGCCAAAAAGAGCCGAATAGAGTGGAAAAGAGCCGAATAGAACCGAATCGAGTTTAATGGAGCAGAAAGGAGATGAATCGAGCCGATATGACCCGAATCAGGTCGAATCCCATTCAAGTGTGTCGAATAGCATAGAACAGATTACAGTAGGCTAAGTTAGGGTAGGGTAGGGTAGAATAGAGTGCAGTAGAACAGAAGAGAAGAGAACTGAACTGAAAGAATAGGGTCGAGACGAGCAGAGTATAGAAGAGTAGAGTAGAGCAGAGTCGAACATTGCCGAATAGAGCCAAATAGAGCCCAAAAGAGCTAAATGGATAGAAACCAAGACGAATCACGCCGAATCCCGTGGAATCGTGCCGTATCGCGTCGAATCCCGTCGAATTGCATTGAATCTGATCAATTCCAATCCAATCCAATCCAATCCATTAGAATAGACTAGAGTAGGGTAGAGTACAATACAATACAGTAGAGAATAGTTTAGGATGGAGTAGAATGGTGTAGCATGGAGTCGAGTGGAGTCGAAAAGAGATAATAGAGTTGAGTAGAGTCTAATAGAGCCGAATAGAGCTGAATAGAGCCTATTGGAGCTGACTGGAGCCGAATGGAGCCGATTAGAGCTGAATCGAACCGATTTGAGCCGATTGGGGATGAATGGAGTGGAAAGGAGCCGATTTGAGCCGAATCGCATCGAGATGCGTGGAATCGAATCCAGTAGAATAGATTAGATGAGGGTAGGATGGAATAGAGTAGACTTGAACACAGTAGAAGAGAATGGAAAGGATACAATAGAATAGAGTAGAAAAGGGTAGAGCAGAGCAGAATAGTGTAGAGTAGAATAGAGTAGAGTAGAACAGAGTCGAATCAAGCTGAATGGAGACGAAACGAGACAAATCACGTCGAATGGCGTCGAATCCCATCGAATCAATTACAGTAGGGTATAGTAGAAGAGCGTAGAATGGAGTAGAATGGTGTGCAACGGAATCGAGTAGAGTAGAAAAGAGCTGAAGAGAGCCGAAGAGGGCCAAAGAGGGCCAAATCGAGCTGAATTGAGCGAAATCGAGCCGAATCCAGTGAATCGAGCCTAATGGAGCCAAATCGAGCCTAATCGAGCTGAATCGACACTATTCGAGACAAATGGAGCCGAATGGACATGAATCACACCGATTCGGCCCCTAGTCGCGTCAAAATTTCTCGAATTCAATTGAATAGACTAGAGTAGGGGAGGTTCGGGTAGGCTAGAGTAGGGTAGAATAGAGTAGAATAGAATAAGACAGAACAGAACACAACAAAATAGAACAGAACAACACAGGACGAATACAGAAAAGAGTAGGCTAGAGTAGAATAGAGGGGAGTAGAGTAGAGTAGAATAGATTTGAACAGAGCCAAATCGAGCCGAATCGCGTCGAAATGGGTTGAATCAAATCCAATCAAGTGGATTACAATACCTTAGAGTTGGGTAGCATAGGGTAGGGTAGAATAGAGTAGAATAGTACAGAACAGAGTAGAAACAATACAATAGAGTAGAGAAGAGTAGAATAGAGCTGAATAGAGCCAAATGCAGACAAAATGAGAGGAATCGTGTAGAAGCAAGTAGAGTAAATTAGAGTGGTGTTGGGTAGGGTAGAGCAGAATAGAGTAGAATAGTGTAGAATAGTGTGGAATGAATAGAATGGAGTAGAATGGAGTCAAATAGAAACGAATAGAGTAGAAAAGAGTCGAATAGAGCAGAATAGGGCCGAAGAAGGCCAAATCGAGCAGATTCGAAGCGATTCAAGCCCAAACAAGCTGAATGGAGCCTAACTGAGCCGAATAGAGCCAAATCGAGCCGAATCGAGCCGATTCAAGCTTCATCGCCTCGAATCGCGTTCAACGCGTCAAATCCAATCAAGACGTATAGATTAGAGAAGGGGAGGGGAGGGAAGGGGAGGGTAGAATAGAACAGAGTAGAGTGGAATAGAAGAGATTAGAACAGAATAGAAGGAATAGAATCGAGTAGAATCGAGTGGAAAAGAGTAGAGTCGAATACAGTCGAATAGAGCCGAATAAGCTGAATAGAGACGAATGGAGCTGAATACAGCCGAAAAGAGCTTTATACTGCCGAATCACACCTAATCGAGCGGAATCAAGCAGAATCGCACTGACTGTCACCGAACAGCGTCGAATCGAATCAGGTCGAATCGAGTCGAGTCACATCGTTTTGAATCAAATCGCTTCATATCGTGTCGAATCCCATCGAATCACGTCGAATAACTTCGAATTGTGTCAAACCTCAGAGAATCCTACTGAATCACGTCCAGTCGCATGGAATCTCATCAAATCCCTTCAGATCTTGCCGAATCCAGTCAAGTCCTATCAAATCGCTTCGCACGGAATCGAATTGAATCCAATAGATTAAAGTAGGGTAGGTTCGGGTGGGGTGCCGTTGGGTCGGGTAGGGTAGAATAGAATAGAGTACAACAGAATAGGGGAGAATAGAGCAGAACAGAAAGAATACAACAGAATAGAATAGAGTCAAAGACAGAGAACATAGCCGAATTGAGCCGAGTGGAGACAAAACGAGACGAATCACGTCCGGTTGCTTCGAATCGCGTCAAATCAAATCGAATCGATTAGAAGAGATTAGGGTAGGGAAGGGTAGAATAGAAGAGAGGAAAATAGTGAGGAATGGAGTTGAACGGAGTCCAATAGAGACGGATAGATATGAATAGAGTACAAAAGAGTCTAATAGAGCAGAATAGGGCCGAATAGGCCCAAATAAGGCCTAATTGAGCAGAATCCAGCAGAATCGATGGAATTCGAGCCTAATCGAGCCGAATGGAGTGAAATGGAGCCAAGTCGAGCCGAATAGAGCCGATTCGAACTGAATCGAGCTGATTCAAGCCTAATCGCGTCAAATCGCGTGGAAATACGTCACATCGAATCTAATCAAATAGATTAGGGAAGGGTAGGGGAGGGGCGGGTGGGTAGAATAGAACAGAATAGTACAGAATAGAATATAGTACAGTAGGGTAGAGTAGAGAGAGTAAAGCAGACAAGAGTAGAGCAGAGTAGAATTGAGTCAAACAGAGTCAAAGAGTGCAGGATATAGCTGAATAGAGCCAATTCTGGCCGAATCGAGTCAAATGGAAACAAAACGAGATGAATCACACCGAATTGCTTCGAATCGCATGCAATCGAATAGATAGAGCATCGTAGGGTAGAGTAGAACAGAACAGAGTAGAATAGCGTAGAATGGAGAAGAGTGGAGTCAAATGGAGTCGAACAGAGACAAATAGAGTAGAAAAGAGTCGAATCGAGCCAAATAGGGCCGAATAAGGCTGAACCGAGTGGAAACGAGCTGAATTGAAGCGATTCGAGCCAAATCGAGCTGAATCGAGCTGATGTTGCGGAATCGAGCCGACTCAAGCGTGATGGTGTCCGGTCGCATCAAAATGCTTTGAATCGAATCAAATGGAATCGATTAGAATAGGTTAGGGTAGGGTAGTTTATGATAGGAAGACTAGGGTAGATGCAAGTAGACTACATTAGAGTAGACAAGAGAAGGCTAGAGTAGAAGCCTAGACTAGTAAGCTGGACTAGTCAGCTAGACTAGTGGCATAGAGCAGTAGCCTAGACAACTAGTCTTGAATAGTACCCTAAGTCAGTAATCTGAACGAGTACCCTTGCCTGAACTCTTAGCCTAATCTAGTACCCTTGCCTTAACTAGTAGTCCTAACAAGTACCCTTGCCTTAACCAGTAGTCTTCACTAGTACCCTTGCCTTCACTAGTAGTATGTCCTTAACAAGTAGCCTGAACTGGTACCCTTGCCTTAACCAGTACCCTCAACAAGTACCCATGCCTTAACTAGTAGCCTGGCCTTAACTAGTAGCCTGGCCTTAACTAGTAGCCTGAACTAGTACACTTGCCTTAAGGAGTACCCTTGCCCGAACTACTCCCCTTAATTAGGACCCTTATTAAGTAACCCTAAGTAGTAGAGTATGGTACGGTGGGGTAGCATAGGGTAGGGAAGCAGACGGTGGAACAGAGAAAATAGAAGGAAATAGAATAGAACAGCATAGGTCAGGGTAGGTTAGCTTAGTGCAGGGTATGGTAGAGTAGCATAGGATGGAATCGAGAAAATAGAAAAGGAGACTAGAAAAGAGCAGACTAGATTAGGATAGGCTAGGGTGGGGGAGGGTTTTGTAGAATACAGTAGTGTAGAATGGAATAGAATGGTGTGGAATGGAGTCAAATGGATTGGAACAGAGATGCAGAGAGTAGAAAAGAGTTGAATAGAGCCGAATAACGCTGAATAGGACCACATATGACCAAAATGAGCCGAATCGAGTCGAGTCGACCAGCTTCGGGATGAATGGAGCCTAGTGGAGCTGAAATGAGCCAGATAGAGACAAACTGAACCCAGCAAAATCGAGCCAAAACACACGAGATCCTATTGCATCGGATCTCGTCGAACTCCATCAAATCCCACCAAAACGCATCAAATCTCGCGGAATCTCACCGAATCCCGTCGAATTGTCTCAAATCGGGTCGAATGGTGTCAAACTGAATGGAATCGAATTAAATTGAATAGATTAGAGTAGTGTAGGTTAGACTGGGATTCAGTAGGGAAGGGCACAGAAGAATAGAATAGAGTAGAACAGAAGAGAATACCAAGAGTAGAATGGAGTAGAGTTGAGTAGAGTGGAATAGTCAGAGCCGGGTAGTGCAGAATATAGATGAATAGATCCAATTCAAGCCGAATCGATTCGAATGGAGAGGAAAGGAGACAAATCGTGATGAATCGAATCGATTAGAATAGGTTAGAGTAGGGTAGGGTAGAACAGAATAGAATAGAGTAGAAAAGAGTAGAATGGTGTGGAAGGGAGTTGAATGGAGCCAAATAGAGACAAATAAAGTAGAAAGGGTTGAGTAGAGCTGAACAGGGCCGAATAAGGTTCACTCGAGCCTAATTATGCTGAATTGAGCAGAATCGAGACGAATTGACCCAATTCAAGCCAAATAGAGCTAAATCGAGCCGATTCAAGCCTAATCACATGGAATCGCGTCGAAATGCGTTGAATCGAATAGATTAGAGTAGAGGAGGGTACGGCAGGAGAGGCTAGACTACAACACAACAGAACACAATAGAAAGAAGAGAATAGAATTAAGTAGAGTCGGGTCCAGTAGAATAGAGTCAAATTGAGTTGAAGAGAGCCGAAAAGAGCCAAACAGAGCTGAATACAGCCGAATTGACCAAATTCAAGGTGAATCGAGATGAATCATGTCGAGTCGTTTGAAATGTGTCGAATCGAATCAAATAGATTAGTGTGGGGAAGGTAAGGCTACGGTAGGGTAGAGAAGAATAGAGTAGAATAGAACAGAACAGAAAGAATCGAGTAGACTAGAGTCAAATAGAGTCGAATACTGCCAAAAAGAGCCGAATAGAGTGGAAAAGAGCCGAATAGAACCGAATCGAGTTTAATGGAGCAGAAAGGAGATGAATCGAGCCGATATGACCCGAATCAGGTCGAATCCCATTCAAGTGTGTCGAATAGCATAGAACAGATTACAGTAGGCTAAGTTAGGGTAGGGTAGGGTAGAATAGAGTGCAGTAGAACAGAAGAGAAGAGAACAGAACTGAAAGAATAGGGTCGAGACGAGCAGAGTATAGAAGAGTAGAGTAGAGCAGAGTCGAACATTGCCGAATAGAGCCAAATAGAGCCCAAAAGAGCTAAATGGATAGAAACCAAGACGAATCACGCCGAATCCCGTGGAATCGTGCCGTATCGCGTCGAATCCCGTCGAATTGCATTGAATCTGATCAATTCCAATCCAATCCAATCCAATCCATTAGAATAGACTAGAGTAGGGTAGAGTACAATACAATACAGTAGAGAATAGTTTAGGATGGAGTAGAATGGTGTAGCATGGAGTCGAGTGGAGTCGAAAAGAGATAATAGAGTTGAGTAGAGTCTAATAGAGCCGAATAGAGCTGAATAGAGCCTATTGGAGCTGACTGGAGCCGAATGGAGCCGATTAGAGCTGAATCGAACCGATTTGAGCCGATTGGGGATGAATGGAGTGGAAAGGAGCCGATTTGAGCCGAATCGCATCGAGATGCGTGGAATCGAATCCAGTAGAATAGATTAGATGAGGGTAGGATGGAATAGAGTAGACTTGAACACAGTAGAAGAGAATGGAAAGGATACAATAGAATAGAGTAGAAAAGGGTAGAGCAGAGCAGAATAGTGTAGAGTAGAATAGAGTAGAGTAGAACAGAGTCGAATCAAGCTGAATGGAGACGAAACGAGACAAATCACGTCGAATGGCGTCGAATCCCATCGAATCAATTACAGTAGGGTATAGTAGAAGAGCGTAGAATGGAGTAGAATGGTGTGCAACGGAATCGAGTAGAGTAGAAAAGAGCTGAAGAGAGCCGAAGAGGGCCAAAGAGGGCCAAATCGAGCTGAATTGAGCGAAATCGAGCCGAATCCAGTGAATCGAGCCTAATGGAGCCAAATCGAGCCTAATCGAGCTGAATCGACACTATTCGAGACAAATGGAGCCGAATGGACATGAATCACACCGATTCGGCCCCTAGTCGCGTCAAAATTTCTCGAATTCAATTGAATAGACTAGAGTAGGGGAGGTTCGGGTAGGCTAGAGTAGGGTAGAATAGAGTAGAATAGAATAAGACAGAACAGAACACAACAAAATAGAACAGAACAACACAGGACGAATACAGAAAAGAGTAGGCTAGAGTAGAATAGAGGGGAGTAGAGTAGAGTAGAATAGATTTGAACAGAGCCAAATCGAGCCGAATCGCGTCGAAATGGGTTGAATCAAATCCAATCAAGTGGATTACAATACCTTAGAGTTGGGTAGCATAGGGTAGGGTAGAATAGAGTAGAATAGTACAGAACAGAGTAGAAACAATACAATAGAGTAGAGAAGAGTAGAATAGAGCTGAATAGAGCCAAATGCAGACAAAATGAGAGGAATCGTGTAGAAGCAAGTAGAGTAAATTAGAGTGGTGTTGGGTAGGGTAGAGCAGAATAGAGTAGAATAGTGTAGAATAGTGTGGAATGAATAGAATGGAGTAGAATGGAGTCAAATAGAAACGAATAGAGTAGAAAAGAGTCGAATAGAGCAGAATAGGGCCGAAGAAGGCCAAATCGAGCAGATTCGAAGCGATTCAAGCCCAAACAAGCTGAATGGAGCCTAACTGAGCCGAATAGAGCCAAATCGAGCCGAATCGAGCCGATTCAAGCTTCATCGCCTCGAATCGCGTTCAACGCGTCAAATCCAATCAAGACGTATAGATTAGAGAAGGGGAGGGGAGGGAAGGGGAGGGTAGAATAGAACAGAGTAGAGTGGAATAGAAGAGATTAGAACAGAATAGAAGGAATAGAATCGAGTAGAATCGAGTGGAAAAGAGTAGAGTCGAATACAGTCGAATAGAGCCGAATAAGCTGAATAGAGACGAATGGAGCTGAATACAGCCGAAAAGAGCTTTATACTGCCGAATCACACCTAATCGAGCGGAATCAAGCAGAATCGCACTGACTGTCACCGAACAGCGTCGAATCGAATCAGGTCGAATCGAGTCGAGTCACATCGTTTTGAATCAAATCGCTTCATATCGTGTCGAATCCCATCGAATCACGTCGAATAACTTCGAATTGTGTCAAACCTCAGAGAATCCTACTGAATCACGTCCAGTCGCATGGAATCTCATCAAATCCCTTCAGATCTTGCCGAATCCAGTCAAGTCCTATCAAATCGCTTTGCACGGAATCGAATTGAATCCAATAGATTAAAGTAGGGTAGGTTCGGGTGGGGTGCCGTTGGGTCGGGTAGGGTAGAATAGAATAGAGTACAACAGAATAGGGGAGAATAGAGCAGAACAGAAAGAATACAACAGAATAGAATAGAGTCAAAGACAGAGAACATAGCCGAATTGAGCCGAGTGGAGACAAAACGAGACGAATCACGTCCGGTTGCTTCGAATCGCGTCAAATCAAATCGAATCGATTAGAAGAGATTAGGGTAGGGAAGGGTAGAATAGAAGAGAGGAAAATAGTGAGGAATGGAGTTGAACGGAGTCCAATAGAGACGGATAGATATGAATAGAGTACAAAAGAGTCTAATAGAGCAGAATAGGGCCGAATAGGCCCAAATAAGGCCTAATTGAGCAGAATCCAGCAGAATCGATGGAATTCGAGCCTAATCGAGCCGAATGGAGTGAAATGGAGCCAAGTCGAGCCGAATAGAGCCGATTCGAACTGAATCGAGCTGATTCAAGCCTAATCGCGTCAAATCGCGTGGAAATACGTCACATCGAATCTAATCAAATAGATTAGGGAAGGGTAGGGGAGGGGCGGGTGGGTAGAATAGAACAGAATAGTACAGAATAGAATATAGTACAGTAGGGTAGAGTAGAGAGAGTAAAGCAGACAAGAGTAGAGCAGAGTAGAATTGAGTCAAACAGAGTCAAAGAGTGCAGGATATAGCTGAATAGAGCCAATTCTGGCCGAATCGAGTCAAATGGAAACAAAACGAGATGAATCACACCGAATTGCTTCGAATCGCATCCAATCGAATAGATTAGAGCATCGTAGGGTAGAGTAGAACAGAACAGAGTAGAATAGCGTAGAATGGAGAAGAGTGGAGTCAAATGGAGTCGAACAGAGACAAATAGAGTAGAAAAGAGTCGAATCGAGCCAAATAGGGCCGAATAAGGCTGAACCGAGTGGAAACGAGCTGAATTGAAGCGATTCGAGCCAAATCGAGCTGAATCGAGCTGATGTTGCGGAATCGAGCCGACTCAAGCGTGATGGTGTCCGGTCGCATCAAAATGCTTTGAATCGAATCAAATGGAATCGATTAGAATAGATTAGGGTAGGGTAGTTTATGATAGGAAGACTAGGGTAGATGCAAGTAGACTACATTAGAGTAGACAAGAGAAGGCTAGAGTAGAAGCCTAGACTAGTAAGCTGGACTAGTCAGCTAGACTAGTGGCATAGAGCAGTAGCCTAGACAACTAGTCTTGAATAGTACCCTAAGTCAGTAATCTGAACGAGTACCCTTGCCTGAACTCTTAGCCTAATCTAGTACCCTTGCCTTAACTAGTAGTCCTAACAAGTACCCTTGCCTTAACCAGTAGTCTTCACTAGTACCCTTGCCTTCACTAGTAGTATGTCCTTAACAAGTAGCCTGAACTGGTACCCTTGCCTTAACCAATACCCTCAACAAGTACCCATGCCTTAACTAGTAGCCTGGCCTTAACTAGTAGCCTGAACTAGTACACTTGCCTTAAGGAGTACCCTTGCCCGAACTACTCCCCTTAATTAGGACCCTTATTAAGTAACCCTAAGTAGTAGAGTATGGTACGGTGGGGTAGCATAGGGTAGGGAAGCAGACGGTGGAACAGAGAAAATAGAAGGAAATAGAATAGAACAGCATAGGTCAGGGTAGGTTAGCTTAGTGCAGGGTATGGTAGAGTAGCATAGGATGGAATCGAGAAAATAGAAAAGGAGACTAGAAAAGAGCAGACTAGATTAGGATAGGCTAGGGTGGGGGAGGGTTTTGTAGAATACAGTAGTGTAGAATGGAATAGAATGGTGTGGAATGGAGTCAAATGGATTCGAACAGAGATGCAGAGAGTAGAAAAGAGTTGAATAGAGCCGAATAACGCTGAATAGGACCACATATGACCAAAATGAGCCGAATCGAGTCGAGTCGACCAGCTTCGGGATGAATGGAGCCTAGTGGAGCTGAAATGAGCCAGATAGAGACAAACTGAACCCAGCAAAATCGAGCCAAAACACACGAGATCCTATTGCATCGGATCTCGTCGAACTCCATCAAATCCCACCAAAACGCATCAAATCTCGCGGAATCTCACCGAATCCCGTCGAATTGTCTCAAATCGGGTCGAATGGTGTCAAACTGAATGGAATCGAATTAAATTGAATAGATTAGAGTAGTGTAGGTTAGACTGGGATTCAGTAGGGAAGGGCACAGAAGAATAGAATAGAGTAGAACAGAAGAGAATACCAAGAGTAGAATGGAGTAGAGTTGAGTAGAGTGGAATAGTCAGAGCCGGGTAGTGCAGAATATAGATGAATAGATCCAATTCAAGCCGAATCGATTCGAATGGAGAGGAAAGGAGACAAATCGTGATGAATCGAATCGATTAGAATAGGTTAGAGTAGGGTAGGGTAGAACAGAATAGAATAGAGTAGAAAAGAGTAGAATGGTGTGGAAGGGAGTTGAATGGAGCCAAATAGAGACAAATAAAGTAGAAAGGGTTGAGTAGAGCTGAACAGGGCCGAATAAGGTTCACTCGAGCCTAATTATGCTGAATTGAGCAGAATCGAGACGAATTGACCCAATTCAAGCCAAATAGAGCTAAATCGAGCCGATTCAAGCCTAATCACATGGAATCGCGTCGAAATGCGTTGAATCGAATAGATTAGAGTAGAGGAGGGTACGGCAGGAGAGGCTAGACTACAACACAACAGAACACAATAGAAAGAAGAGAATAGAATTAAGTAGAGTCGGGTCCAGTAGAATAGAGTCAAATTGAGTTGAAGAGAGCCGAAAAGAGCCAAACAGAGCTGAATACAGCCGAATTGACCAAATTCAAGGTGAATCGAGATGAATCATGTCGAGTCGTTTGAAATGTGTCGAATCGAATCAAATAGATTAGTGTGGGGAAGGTAAGGCTACGGTAGGGTAGAGAAGAATAGAGTAGAATAGAACAGAACAGAAAGAATCGAGTAGACTAGAGTCAAATAGAGTCGAATACTGCCAAAAAGAGCCGAATAGAGTGGAAAAGAGCCGAATAGAACCGAATCGAGTTTAATGGAGCAGAAAGGAGATGAATCGAGCCGATATGACCCGAATCAGGTCGAATCCCATTCAAGTGTGTCGAATAGCATAGAACAGATTACAGTAGGCTAAGTTAGGGTAGGGTAGGGTAGAATAGAGTGCAGTAGAACAGAAGAGAAGAGAACAGAACTGAAAGAATAGGGTCGAGACGAGCAGAGTATAGAAGAGTAGAGTAGAGCAGAGTCGAACATTGCCGAATAGAGCCAAATAGAGCCCAAAAGAGCTAAATGGATAGAAACCAAGACGAATCACGCCGAATCCCGTGGAATCGTGCCGTATCGCGTCGAATCCCGTCGAATTGCATTGAATCTGATCAATTCCAATCCAATCCAATCCAATCCATTAGAATAGACTAGAGTAGGGTAGAGTACAATACAATACAGTAGAGAATAGTTTAGGATGGAGTAGAATGGTGTAGCATGGAGTCGAGTGGAGTCGAAAAGAGATAATAGAGTTGAGTAGAGTCTAATAGAGCCGAATAGAGCTGAATAGAGCCTATTGGAGCTGACTGGAGCCGAATGGAGCCGATTAGAGCTGAATCGAACCGATTTGAGCCGATTGGGGATGAATGGAGTGGAAAGGAGCCGATTTGAGCCGAATCGCATCGAGATGCGTGGAATCGAATCCAGTAGAATAGATTAGATGAGGGTAGGATGGAATAGAGTAGACTTGAACACAGTAGAAGAGAATGGAAAGGATACAATAGAATAGAGTAGAAAAGGGTAGAGCAGAGCAGAATAGTGTAGAGTAGAATAGAGTAGAGTAGAACAGAGTCGAATCAAGCTGAATGGAGACGAAACGAGACAAATCACGTCGAATGGCGTCGAATCCCATCGAATCAATTACAGTAGGGTATAGTAGAAGAGCGTAGAATGGAGTAGAATGGTGTGCAACGGAATCGAGTAGAGTAGAAAAGAGCTGAAGAGAGCCGAAGAGGGCCAAAGAGGGCCAAATCGAGCTGAATTGAGCGAAATCGAGCCGAATCCAGTGAATCGAGCCTAATGGAGCCAAATCGAGCCTAATCGAGCTGAATCGACACTATTCGAGACAAATGGAGCCGAATGGACATGAATCACACCGATTCGGCCCCTAGTCGCGTCAAAATTTCTCGAATTCAATTGAATAGACTAGAGTAGGGGAGGTTCGGGTAGGCTAGAGTAGGGTAGAATAGAGTAGAATAGAATAAGACAGAACAGAACACAACAAAATAGAACAGAACAACACAGGACGAATACAGAAAAGAGTAGGCTAGAGTAGAATAGAGGGGAGTAGAGTAGAGTAGAATAGATTTGAACAGAGCCAAATCGAGCCGAATCGCGTCGAAATGGGTTGAATCAAATCCAATCAAGTGGATTACAATACCTTAGAGTTGGGTAGCATAGGGTAGGGTAGAATAGAGTAGAATAGTACAGAACAGAGTAGAAACAATACAATAGAGTAGAGAAGAGTAGAATAGAGCTGAATAGAGCCAAATGCAGACAAAATGAGAGGAATCGTGTAGAAGCAAGTAGAGTAAATTAGAGTGGTGTTGGGTAGGGTAGAGCAGAATAGAGTAGAATAGTGTAGAATAGTGTGGAATGAATAGAATGGAGTAGAATGGAGTCAAATAGAAACGAATAGAGTAGAAAAGAGTCGAATAGAGCAGAATAGCGCCGAAGAAGGCCAAATCGAGCAGATTCGAAGCGATTCAAGCCCAAACAAGCTGAATGGAGCCTAACTGAGCCGAATAGAGCCAAATCGAGCCGAATCGAGCCGATTCAAGCTTCATCGCCTCGAATCGCGTTCAACGCGTCAAATCCAATCAAGACGTATAGATTAGAGAAGGGGAGGGGAGGGAAGGGGAGGGTAGAATAGAACAGAGTAGAGTGGAATAGAAGAGATTAGAACAGAATAGAAGGAATAGAATCGAGTAGAATAGAGTGGAAAAGAGTAGAGTCGAATACAGTCGAATAGAGCTGAATAAGCTGAATAGAGACGAATGGAGCTGAATACAGCCGAAAAGAGCTTTATACTGCCGAATCACACCTAATCGAGCGGAATCAAGCAGAATCTCACTGACTGTCACCGAACAGCGTCGAATCGAATCAGGTCGAATCGAGTCGAGTCACATCGTTTTGAATCAAATCGCTTCATATCGTGTCGAATCCCATCGAATCACGTCGAATAACTTCGAATTGTGTCAAACCTCAGAGAATCCTACTGAATCACGTCCAGTCGCATGGAATCTCATCAAATCCCTTCAGATCTTGCCGAATCCAGTCAAGTCCTATCAAATCGCTTTGCACGGAATCGAATTGAATCCAATAGATTAAAGTAGGGTAGGTTCGGGTGGGGTGCCGTTGGGTCGGGTAGGGTAGAATAGAATAGAGTACAACAGAATAGGGGAGAATAGAGCAGAACAGAAAGAATACAACAGAATAGAATAGAGTCAAAGACAGAGAACATAGCCGAATTGAGCCGAGTGGAGACAAAACGAGACGAATCACGTCCGGTTGCTTCGAATCGCGTCAAATCAAATCGAATCGATTAGAAGAGATTAGGGTAGGGAAGGGTAGAATAGAAGAGAGGAAAATAGTGAGGAATGGAGTTGAACGGAGTCCAATAGAGACGGATAGATATGAATAGAGTACAAAAGAGTCTAATAGAGCAGAATAGGGCCGAATAGGCCCAAATAAGGCCTAATTGAGCAGAATCCAGCAGAATCGATGGAATTCGAGCCTAATCGAGCCGAATGGAGTGAAATGGAGCCAAGTCGAGCCGAATAGAGCCGATTCGAACTGAATCGAGCTGATTCAAGCCTAATCGCGTCAAATCGCGTGGAAATACGTCACATCGAATCTAATCAAATAGATTAGGGAAGGGTAGGGGAGGGGCGGGTGGGTAGAATAGAACAGAATAGTACAGAATAGAATATAGTACAGTAGGGTAGAGTAGAGAGAGTAAAGCAGACAAGAGTAGAGCAGAGTAGAATTGAGTCAAACAGAGTCAAAGAGTGCAGGATATAGCTGAATAGAGCCAATTCTGGCCGAATCGAGTCAAATGGAAACAAAACGAGATGAATCACACCGAATTGCTTCGAATCGCATCCAATCGAATAGATTAGAGCATCGTAGGGTAGAGTAGAACAGAACAGAGTAGAATAGCGTAGAATGGAGAAGAGTGGAGTCAAATGGAGTCGAACAGAGACAAATAGAGTAGAAAAGAGTCGAATCGAGCCAAATAGGGCCGAATAAGGCTGAACCGAGTGGAAACGAGCTGAATTGAAGCGATTCGAGCCAAATCGAGCTGAATCGAGCTGATGTTGCGGAATCGAGCCGACTCAAGCGTGATGGTGTCCGGTCGCATCAAAATGCTTTGAATCGAATCAAATGGAATCGATTAGAATAGGTTAGGGTAGGGTAGTTTATGATAGGAAGACTAGGGTAGATGCAAGTAGACTACATTAGAGTAGACAAGAGAAGGCTAGAGTAGAAGCCTAGACTAGTAAGCTGGACTAGTCAGCTAGACTAGTGGCATAGAGCAGTAGCCTAGACAACTAGTCTTGAATAGTACCCTAAGTCAGTAATCTGAACGAGTACCCTTGCCTGAACTCTTAGCCTAATCTAGTACCCTTGCCTTAACTAGTAGTCCTAACAAGTACCCTTGCCTTAACCAGTAGTCTTCACTAGTACCCTTGCCTTCACTAGTAGTATGTCCTTAACAAGTAGCCTGAACTGGTACCCTTGCCTTAACCAGTACCCTCAACAAGTACCCATGCCTTAACTAGTAGCCTGGCCTTAACTAGTAGCCTGGCCTTAACTAGTAGCCTGAACTAGTACACTTGCCTTAAGGAGTACCCTTGCCCGAACTACTCCCCTTAATTAGGACCCTTATTAAGTAACCCTAAGTAGTAGAGTATGGTACGGTGGGGTAGCATAGGGTAGGGAAGCAGACGGTGGAACAGAGAAAATAGAAGGAAATAGAATAGAACAGCATAGGTCAGGGTAGGTTAGCTTAGTGCAGGGTATGGTAGAGTAGCATAGGATGGAATCGAGAAAATAGAAAAGGAGACTAGAAAAGAGCAGACTAGATTAGGATAGGCTAGGGTGGGGGAGGGTTTTGTAGAATACAGTAGTGTAGAATGGAATAGAATGGTGTGGAATGGAGTCAAATGGATTCGAACAGAGATGCAGAGAGTAGAAAAGAGTTGAATAGAGCCGAATAACGCTGAATAGGACCACATATGACCAAAATGAGCCGAATCGAGTCGAGTCGACCAGCTTCGGGATGAATGGAGCCTAGTGGAGCTGAAATGAGCCAGATAGAGACAAACTGAACCCAGCAAAATCGAGCCAAAACACACGAGATCCTATTGCATCGGATCTCGTCGAACTCCATCAAATCCCACCAAAACGCATCAAATCTCGCGGAATCTCACCGAATCCCGTCGAATTGTCTCAAATCGGGTCGAATGGTGTCAAACTGAATGGAATCGAATTAAATTGAATAGATTAGAGTAGTGTAGGTTAGACTGGGATTCAGTAGGGAAGGGCACAGAAGAATAGAATAGAGTAGAACAGAAGAGAATACCAAGAGTAGAATGGAGTAGAGTTGAGTAGAGTGGAATAGTCAGAGCCGGGTAGTGCAGAATATAGATGAATAGATCCAATTCAAGCCGAATCGATTCGAATGGAGAGGAAAGGAGACAAATCGTGATGAATCGAATCGATTAGAATAGGTTAGAGTAGGGTAGGGTAGAACAGAATAGAATAGAGTAGAAAAGAGTAGAATGGTGTGGAAGGGAGTTGAATGGAGCCAAATAGAGACAAATAAAGTAGAAAGGGTTGAGTAGAGCTGAACAGGGCCGAATAAGGTTCACTCGAGCCTAATTATGCTGAATTGAGCAGAATCGAGACGAATTGACCCAATTCAAGCCAAATAGAGCTAAATCGAGCCGATTCAAGCCTAATCACATGGAATCGCGTCGAAATGCGTTGAATCGAATAGATTAGAGTAGAGGAGGGTACGGCAGGAGAGGCTAGACTACAACACAACAGAACACAATAGAAAGAAGAGAATAGAATTAAGTAGAGTCGGGTCCAGTAGAATAGAGTCAAATTGAGTTGAAGAGAGCCGAAAAGAGCCAAACAGAGCTGAATACAGCCGAATTGACCAAATTCAAGGTGAATCGAGATGAATCATGTCGAGTCGTTTGAAATGTGTCGAATCGAATCAAATAGATTAGTGTGGGGAAGGTAAGGCTACGGTAGGGTAGAGAAGAATAGAGTAGAATAGAACAGAACAGAAAGAATCGAGTAGACTAGAGTCAAATAGAGTCGAATACTGCCAAAAAGAGCCGAATAGAGTGGAAAAGAGCCGAATCGAGTTTAATGGAGCAGAAAGGAGATGAATCGAGCCGATATGACCCGAATCAGGTCGAATCCCATTCAAGTGTGTCGAATAGCATAGAACAGATTACAGTAGGCTAAGTTAGGGTAGGGTAGGGTAGAATAGAGTGCAGTAGAACAGAAGAGAAGAGAACAGAACTGAAAGAATAGGGTCGAGACGAGCAGAGTATAGAAGAGTAGAGTAGAGCAGAGTCGAACATTGCCGAATAGAGCCAAATAGAGCCCAAAAGAGCTAAATGGATAGAAACCAAGACGAATCACGCCGAATCCCGTGGAATCGTGCCGTATCGCGTCGAATCCCGTCGAATTGCATTGAATCTGATCAATTCCAATCCAATCCAATCCAATCCATTAGAATAGACTAGAGTAGGGTAGAGTACAATACAATACAGTAGAGAATAGTTTAGGATGGAGTAGAATGGTGTAGCATGGAGTCGAGTGGAGTCGAAAAGAGATAATAGAGTTGAGTAGAGTCTAATAGAGCCGAATAGAGCTGAATAGAGCCTATTGGAGCTGACTGGAGCCGAATGGAGCCGATTAGAGCTGAATCGAACCGATTTGAGCCGATTGGGGATGAATGGAGTGGAAAGGAGCCGATTTGAGCCGAATCGCATCGAGATGCGTGGAATCGAATCCAGTAGAATAGATTAGATGAGGGTAGGATGGAATAGAGTAGACTTGAACACAGTAGAAGAGAATGGAAAGGATACAATAGAATAGAGTAGAAAAGGGTAGAGCAGAGCAGAATAGTGTAGAGTAGAATAGAGTAGAGTAGAACAGAGTCGAATCAAGCTGAATGGAGACGAAACGAGACAAATCACGTCGAATGGCGTCGAATCCCATCGAATCAATTACAGTAGGGTATAGTAGAAGAGCGTAGAATGGAGTAGAATGGTGTGCAACGGAATCGAGTAGAGTAGAAAAGAGCTGAAGAGAGCCGAAGAGGGCCAAAGAGGGCCAAATCGAGCTGAATTGAGCGAAATCGAGCCGAATCCAGTGAATCGAGCCTAATGGAGCCAAATCGAGCCTAATCGAGCTGAATCGACACTATTCGAGACAAATGGAGCCGAATGGACATGAATCACACCGATTCGGCCCCTAGTCGCGTCAAAATTTCTCGAATTCAATTGAATAGACTAGAGTAGGGGAGGTTCGGGTAGGCTAGAGTAGGGTAGAATAGAGTAGAATAGAATAAGACAGAACAGAACACAACAAAATAGAACAGAACAACACAGGACGAATACAGAAAAGAGTAGGCTAGAGTAGAATAGAGGGGAGTAGAGTAGAGTAGAATAGATTTGAACAGAGCCAAATCGAGCCGAATCGCGTCGAAATGGGTTGAATCAAATCCAATCAAGTGGATTACAATACCTTAGAGTTGGGTAGCATAGGGTAGGGTAGAATAGAGTAGAATAGTACAGAACAGAGTAGAAACAATACAATAGAGTAGAGAAGAGTAGAATAGAGCTGAATAGAGCCAAATGCAGACAAAATGAGAGGAATCGTGTAGAAGCAAGTAGAGTAAATTAGAGTGGTGTTGGGTAGGGTAGAGCAGAATAGAGTAGAATAGTGTAGAATAGTGTGGAATGAATAGAATGGAGTAGAATGGAGTCAAATAGAAACGAATAGAGTAGAAAAGAGTCGAATAGAGCAGAATAGCGCCGAAGAAGGCCAAATCGAGCAGATTCGAAGCGATTCAAGCCCAAACAAGCTGAATGGAGCCTAACTGAGCCGAATAGAGCCAAATCGAGCCGAATCGAGCCGATTCAAGCTTCATCGCCTCGAATCGCGTTCAACGCGTCAAATCCAATCAAGACGTATAGATTAGAGAAGGGGAGGGGAGGGAAGGGGAGGGTAGAATAGAACAGAGTAGAGTGGAATAGAAGAGATTAGAACAGAATAGAAGGAATAGAATCGAGTAGAATAGAGTGGAAAAGAGTAGAGTCGAATACAGTCGAATAGAGCCGAATAAGCTGAATAGAGACGAATGGAGCTGAATACAGCCGAAAAGAGCTTTATACTGCCGAATCACACCTAATCGAGCGGAATCAAGCAGAATCTCACTGACTGTCACCGAACAGCGTCGAATCGAATCAGGTCGAATCGAGTCGAGTCACATCGTTTTGAATCAAATCGCTTCATATCGTGTCGAATCCCATCGAATCACGTCGAATAACTTCGAATTGTGTCAAACCTCAGAGAATCCTACTGAATCACGTCCAGTCGCATGGAATCTCATCAAATCCCTTCAGATCTTGCCGAATCCAGTCAAGTCCTATCAAATCGCTTTGCACGGAATCGAATTGAATCCAATAGATTGAAGTAGGGTAGGTTCGGGTGGGGTGCCGTTGGGTCGGGTAGGGTAGAATAGAATAGAGTACAACAGAATAGGGGAGAATAGAGCAGAACAGAAAGAATACAACAGAATAGAATAGAGTCAAAGACAGAGAACATAGCCGAATTGAGCCGAGTGGAGACAAAACGAGACGAATCACGTCCGGTTGCTTCGAATCGCGTCAAATCAAATCGAATCGATTAGAAGAGATTAGGGTAGGGAAGGGTAGAATAGAAGAGAGGAAAATAGTGAGGAATGGAGTTGAACGGAGTCCAATAGAGACGGATAGATATGAATAGAGTACAAAAGAGTCTAATAGAGCAGAATAGGGCCGAATAGGCCCAAATAAGGCCTAATTGAGCAGAATCCAGCAGAATCGATGGAATTCGAGCCTAATCGAGCCGAATGGAGTGAAATGGAGCCAAGTCGAGCCGAATAGAGCCGATTCGAACTGAATCGAGCTGATTCAAGCCTAATCGCGTCAAATCGCGTGGAAATACGTCACATCGAATCTAATCAAATAGATTAGGGAAGGGTAGGGGAGGGGCGGGTGGGTAGAATAGAACAGAATAGTACAGAATAGAATATAGTACAGTAGGGTAGAGTAGAGAGAGTAAAGCAGACAAGAGTAGAGCAGAGTAGAATTGAGTCAAACAGAGTCAAAGAGTGCAGGATATAGCTGAATAGAGCCAATTCTGGCCGAATCGAGTCAAATGGAAACAAAACGAGATGAATCACACCGAATTGCTTCGAATCGCATCCAATCGAATAGATTAGAGCATCGTAGGGTAGAGTAGAACAGAACAGAGTAGAATAGCGTAGAATGGAGAAGAGTGGAGTCAAATGGAGTCGAACAGAGACAAATAGAGTAGAAAAGAGTCGAATCGAGCCAAATAGGGCCGAATAAGGCTGAACCGAGTGGAAACGAGCTGAATTGAAGCGATTCGAGCCAAATCGAGCTGAATCGAGCTGATGTTGCGGAATCGAGCCGACTCAAGCGTGATGGTGTCCGGTCGCATCAAAATGCTTTGAATCGAATCAAATGGAATCGATTAGAATAGGTTAGGGTAGGGTAGTTTATGATAGGAAGACTAGGGTAGATGCAAGTAGACTACATTAGAGTAGACAAGAGAAGGCTAGAGTAGAAGCCTAGACTAGTAAGCTGGACTAGTCAGCTAGACTAGTGGCATAGAGCAGTAGCCTAGACAACTAGTCTTGAATAGTACCCTAAGTCAGTAATCTGAACGAGTACCCTTGCCTGAACTCTTAGCCTAATCTAGTACCCTTGCCTTAACTAGTAGTCCTAACAAGTACCCTTGCCTTAACCAGTAGTCTTCACTAGTACCCTTGCCTTCACTAGTAGTATGTCCTTAACAAGTAGCCTGAACTGGTACCCTTGCCTTAACCAGTACCCTCAACAAGTACCCATGCCTTAACTAGTAGCCTGGCCTTAACTAGTAGCCTGGCCTTAACTAGTAGCCTGAACTAGTACACTTGCCTTAAGGAGTACCCTTGCCCGAACTACTCCCCTTAATTAGGACCCTTATTAAGTAACCCTAAGTAGTAGAGTATGGTACGGTGGGGTAGCATAGGGTAGGGAAGCAGACGGTGGAACAGAGAAAATAGAAGGAAATAGAATAGAACAGCATAGGTCAGGGTAGGTTAGCTTAGTGCAGGGTATGGTAGAGTAGCATAGGATGGAATCGAGAAAATAGAAAAGGAGACTAGAAAAGAGCAGACTAGATTAGGATAGGCTAGGGTGGGGGAGGGTTTTGTAGAATACAGTAGTGTAGAATGGAATAGAATGGTGTGGAATGGAGTCAAATGGATTCGAACAGAGATGCAGAGAGTAGAAAAGAGTTGAATAGAGCCGAATAACGCTGAATAGGACCACATATGACCAAAATGAGCCGAATCGAGTCGAGTCGACCAGCTTCGGGATGAATGGAGCCTAGTGGAGCTGAAATGAGCCAGATAGAGACAAACTGAACCCAGCAAAATCGAGCCAAAACACACGAGATCCTATTGCATCGGATCTCGTCGAACTCCATCAAATCCCACCAAAACGCATCAAATCTCGCGGAATCTCACCGAATCCCGTCGAATTGTCTCAAATCGGGTCGAATGGTGTCAAACTGAATGGAATCGAATTAAATTGAATAGATTAGAGTAGTGTAGGTTAGACTGGGATTCAGTAGGGAAGGGCACAGAAGAATAGAATAGAGTAGAACAGAAGAGAATACCAAGAGTAGAATGGAGTAGAGTTGAGTAGAGTGGAATAGTCAGAGCCGGGTAGTGCAGAATATAGATGAATAGATCCAATTCAAGCCGAATCGATTCGAATGGAGAGGAAAGGAGACAAATCGTGATGAATCGAATCGATTAGAATAGGTTAGAGTAGGGTAGGGTAGAACAGAATAGAATAGAGTAGAAAAGAGTAGAATGGTGTGGAAGGGAGTTGAATGGAGCCAAATAGAGACAAATAAAGTAGAAAGGGTTGAGTAGAGCTGAACAGGGCCGAATAAGGTTCACTCGAGCCTAATTATGCTGAATTGAGCAGAATCGAGACGAATTGACCCAATTCAAGCCAAATAGAGCTAAATCGAGCCGATTCAAGCCTAATCACATGGAATCGCGTCGAAATGCGTTGAATCGAATAGATTAGAGTAGAGGAGGGTACGGCAGGAGAGGCTAGACTACAACACAACAGAACACAATAGAAAGAAGAGAATAGAATTAAGTAGAGTCGGGTCCAGTAGAATAGAGTCAAATTGAGTTGAAGAGAGCCGAAAAGAGCCAAACAGAGCTGAATACAGCCGAATTGACCAAATTCAAGGTGAATCGAGATGAATCATGTCGAGTCGTTTGAAATGTGTCGAATCGAATCAAATAGATTAGTGTGGGGAAGGTAAGGCTACGGTAGGGTAGAGAAGAATAGAGTAGAATAGAACAGAACAGAAAGAATCGAGTAGACTAGAGTCAAATAGAGTCGAATACTGCCAAAAAGAGCCGAATAGAGTGGAAAAGAGCCGAATCGAGTTTAATGGAGCAGAAAGGAGATGAATCGAGCCGATATGACCCGAATCAGGTCGAATCCCATTCAAGTGTGTCGAATAGCATAGAACAGATTACACTAGGCTAAGTTAGGGTAGGGTAGGGTAGAATAGAGTGCAGTAGAACAGAAGAGAAGAGAACAGAACTGAAAGAATAGGGTCGAGACGAGCAGAGTATAGAAGAGTAGAGTAGAGCAGAGTCGAACATTGCCGAATAGAGCCAAATAGAGCCCAAAAGAGCTAAATGGATAGAAACCAAGACGAATCACGCCGAATCCCGTGGAATCGTGCCGTATCGCGTCGAATCCCGTCGAATTGCATTGAATCTGATCAATTCCAATCCAATCCAATCCAATCCAATCCATTAGAATAGACTAGAGTAGGGTAGAGTACAATACAATACAGTAGAGAATAGTTTAGGATGGAGTAGAATGGTGTAGCATGGAGTCGAGTGGAGTCGAAAAGAGATAATAGAGTTGAGTAGAGTCTAATAGAGCCGAATAGAGCTGAATAGAGCCTATTGGAGCTGACTGGAGCCGAATGGAGCCGATTAGAGCTGAATCGAACCGATTTGAGCCGATTGGGGATGAATGGAGTGGAAAGGAGCCGATTTGAGCCGAATCGCATCGAGATGCGTGGAATCGAATCCAGTAGAATAGATTAGATGAGGGTAGGATGGAATAGAGTAGACTTGAACACAGTAGAAGAGAATGGAAAGGATACAATAGAATAGAGTAGAAAAGGGTAGAGCAGAGCAGAATAGTGTAGAGTAGAATAGAGTAGAGTAGAACAGAGTCGAATCAAGCTGAATGGAGACGAAACGAGACAAATCACGTCGAATGGCGTCGAATCCCATCGAATCAATTACAGTAGGGTATAGTAGAAGAGCGTAGAATGGAGTAGAATGGTGTGCAACGGAATCGAGTAGAGTAGAAAAGAGCTGAAGAGAGCCGAAGAGGGCCAAAGAGGGCCAAATCGAGCTGAATTGAGCGAAATCGAGCCGAATCCAGTGAATCGAGCCTAATGGAGCCAAATCGAGCCTAATCGAGCTGAATCGACACTATTCGAGACAAATGGAGCCGAATGGACATGAATCACACCGATTCGGCCCCTAGTCGCGTCAAAATTTCTCGAATTCAATTGAATAGACTAGAGTAGGGGAGGTTCGGGTAGGCTAGAGTAGGGTAGAATAGAGTAGAATAGAATAAGACAGAACAGAACACAACAAAATAGAACAGAACAACACAGGACGAATACACAAAAGAGTAGGCTAGAGTAGAATAGAGGGGAGTAGAGTAGAGTAGAATAGATTTGAACAGAGCCAAATCGAGCCGAATCGCGTCGAAATGGGTTGAATCAAATCCAATCAAGTGGATTACAATACCTTAGAGTTGGGTAGCATAGGGTAGGGTAGAATAGAGTAGAATAGTACAGAACAGAGTAGAAACAATACAATAGAGTAGAGAAGAGTAGAATAGAGCTGAATAGAGCCAAATGCAGACAAAATGAGAGGAATCGTGTAGAAGCAAGTAGAGTAAATTAGAGTGGTGTTGGGTAGGGTAGAGCAGAATAGAGTAGAATAGTGTAGAATAGTGTGGAATGAATAGAATGGAGTAGAATGGAGTCAAATAGAAACGAATAGAGTAGAAAAGAGTCGAATAGAGCAGAATAGCGCCGAAGAAGGCCAAATCGAGCAGATTCGAAGCGATTCAAGCCAAAACAAGCTGAATGGAGCCTAACTGAGCCGAATAGAGCCAAATCGAGCCGAATCGAGCCGATTCAAGCTTCATCGCCTCGAATCGCGTTCAACGCGTCAAATCCAATCAAGACGTATAGATTAGAGAAGGGGAGGGGAGGGAAGGGGAGGGTAGAATAGAACAGAGTAGAGTGGAATAGAAGAGATTAGAACAGAATAGAAGGAATAGAATCGAGTAGAATAGAGTGGAAAAGAGTAGAGTCGAATACAGTCGAATAGAGCCGAATAAGCTGAATAGAGACGAATGGAGCTGAATACAGCCGAAAAGAGCTTTATACTGCCGAATCACACCTAATCGAGCGGAATCAAGCAGAATCTCACTGACTGTCACCGAACAGCGTCGAATCGAATCAGGTCGAATCGAGTCGAGTCACATCGTTTTGAATCAAATCGCTTCATATCGTGTCGAATCCCATCGAATCACGTCGAATAACTTCGAATTGTGTCAAACCTCAGAGAATCCTACTGAATCACGTCCAGTCGCATGGAATCTCATCAAATCCCTTCAGATCTTGCCGAATCCAGTCAAGTCCTATCAAATCGCTTTGCACGGAATCGAATTGAATCCAATAGATTGAAGTAGGGTAGGTTCGGGTGGGGTGCCGTTGGGTCGGGTAGGGTAGAATAGAATAGAGTACAACAGAATAGGGGAGAATAGAGCAGAACAGAAAGAATACAACAGAATAGAATAGAGTCAAAGACAGAGAACATAGCCGAATTGAGCCGAGTGGAGACAAAACGAGACGAATCACGTCCGGTTGCTTCGAATCGCGTCAAATCAAATCGAATCGATTAGAAGAGATTAGGGTAGGGAAGGGTAGAATAGAAGAGAGGAAAATAGTGAGGAATGGAGTTGAACGGAGTCCAATAGAGACGGATAGATATGAATAGAGTACAAAAGAGTCTAATAGAGCAGAATAGGGCCGAATAGGCCCAAATAAGGCCTAATTGAGCAGAATCCAGCAGAATCGATGGAATTCGAGCCTAATCGAGCCGAATGGAGTGAAATGGAGCCAAGTCGAGCCGAATAGAGCCGATTCGAACTGAATCGAGCTGATTCAAGCCTAATCGCGTCAAATCGCGTGGAAATACGTCACATCGAATCTAATCAAATAGATTAGGGAAGGGTAGGGGAGGGGCGGGTGGGTAGAATAGAACAGAATAGTACAGAATAGAATATAGTACAGTAGGGTAGAGTAGAGAGAGTAAAGCAGACAAGAGTAGAGCAGAGTAGAATTGAGTCAAACAGAGTCAAAGAGTGCAGGATATAGCTGAATAGAGCCAATTCTGGCCGAATCGAGTCAAATGGAAACAAAACGAGATGAATCACACCGAATTGCTTCGAATCGCATCCAATCGAATAGATTAGAGCATCGTAGGGTAGAGTAGAACAGAACAGAGTAGAATAGCGTAGAATGGAGAAGAGTGGAGTCAAATGGAGTCGAACAGAGACAAATAGAGTAGAAAAGAGTCGAATCGAGCCAAATAGGGCCGAATAAGGCTGAACCGAGTGGAAACGAGCTGAATTGAAGCGATTCGAGCCAAATCGAGCTGAATCGAGCTGATGTTGCGGAATCGAGCCGACTCAAGCGTGATGGTGTCCGGTCGCATCAAAATGCTTTGAATCGAATCAAATGGAATCGATTAGAATAGGTTAGGGTAGGGTAGTTTATGATAGGAAGACTAGGGTAGATGCAAGTAGACTACATTAGAGTAGACAAGAGAAGGCTAGAGTAGAAGCCTAGACTAGTAAGCTGGACTAGTCAGCTAGACTAGTGGCATAGAGCAGTAGCCTAGACAACTAGTCTTGAATAGTACCCTAAGTCAGTAATCTGAACGAGTACCCTTGCCTGAACTCTTAGCCTAATCTAGTACCCTTGCCTTAACTAGTAGTCCTAACAAGTACCCTTGCCTTAACCAGTAGTCTTCACTAGTACCCTTGCCTTCACTAGTAGTATGTCCTTAACAAGTAGCCTGAACTGGTACCCTTGCCTTAACCAGTACCCTCAACAAGTACCCATGCCTTAACTAGTAGCCTGGCCTTAACTAGTAGCCTGGCCTTAACTAGTAGCCTGAACTAGTACACTTGCCTTAAGGAGTACCCTTGCCCGAACTACTCCCCTTAATTAGGACCCTTATTAAGTAACCCTAAGTAGTAGAGTATGGTACGGTGGGGTAGCATAGGGTAGGGAAGCATACGGTGGAACAGAGAAAATAGAAGGAAATAGAATAGAACAGCATAGGTCAGGGTAGGTTAGCTTAGTGCAGGGTATGGTAGAGTAGCATAGGATGGAATCGAGAAAATAGAAAAGGAGACTAGAAAAGAGCAGACTAGATTAGGATAGGCTAGGGTGGGGGAGGGTTTTGTAGAATACAGTAGTGTAGAATGGAATAGAATGGTGTGGAATGGAGTCAAATGGATTCGAACAGAGATGCAGAGAGTAGAAAAGAGTTGAATAGAGCCGAATAACGCTGAATAGGACCACATATGACCAAAATGAGCCGAATCGAGTCGAGTCGACCAGCTTCGGGATGAATGGAGCCTAGTGGAGCTGAAATGAGCCAGATAGAGACAAACTGAACCCAGCAAAATCGAGCCAAAACACACGAGATCCTATTGCATCGGATCTCGTCGAACTCCATCAAATCCCACCAAAACGCATCAAATCTCGCGGAATCTCACCGAATCCCGTCGAATTGTCTCAAATCGGGTCGAATGGTGTCAAACTGAATGGAATCGAATTAAATTGAATAGATTAGAGTAGTGTAGGTTAGACTGGGATTCAGTAGGGAAGGGCACAGAAGAATAGAATAGAGTAGAACAGAAGAGAATACCAAGAGTAGAATGGAGTAGAGTTGAGTAGAGTGGAATAGTCAGAGCCGGGTAGTGCAGAATATAGATGAATAGATCCAATTCAAGCCGAATCGATTCGAATGGAGAGGAAAGGAGACAAATCGTGATGAATCGAATCGATTAGAATAGGTTAGAGTAGGGTAGGGTAGAACAGAATAGAATAGAGTAGAAAAGAGTAGAATGGTGTGGAAGGGAGTTGAATGGAGCCAAATAGAGACAAATAAAGTAGAAAGGGTTGAGTAGAGCTGAACAGGGCCGAATAAGGTTCACTCGAGCCTAATTATGCTGAATTGAGCAGAATCGAGACGAATTGACCCAATTCAAGCCAAATAGAGCTAAATCGAGCCGATTCAAGCCTAATCACATGGAATCGCGTCGAAATGCGTTGAATCGAATAGATTAGAGTAGAGGAGGGTACGGCAGGAGAGGCTAGACTACAACACAACAGAACACAATAGAAAGAAGAGAATAGAATTAAGTAGAGTCGGGTCCAGTAGAATAGAGTCAAATTGAGTTGAAGAGAGCCGAAAAGAGCCAAACAGAGCTGAATACAGCCGAATTGACCAAATTCAAGGTGAATCGAGATGAATCATGTCGAGTCGTTTGAAATGTGTCGAATCGAATCAAATAGATTAGTGTGGGGAAGGTAAGGCTACGGTAGGGTAGAGAAGAATAGAGTAGAATAGAACAGAACAGAAAGAATCGAGTAGACTAGAGTCAAATAGAGTCGAATACTGCCAAAAAGAGCCGAATAGAGTGGAAAAGAGCCGAATCGAGTTTAATGGAGCAGAAAGGAGATGAATCGAGCCGATATGACCCGAATCAGGTCGAATCCCATTCAAGTGTGTCGAATAGCATAGAACAGATTACACTAGGCTAAGTTAGGGTAGGGTAGGGTAGAATAGAGTGCAGTAGAACAGAAGAGAAGAGAACAGAACTGAAAGAATAGGGTCGAGACGAGCAGAGTATAGAAGAGTAGAGTAGAGCAGAGTCGAACATTGCCGAATAGAGCCAAATAGAGCCCAAAAGAGCTAAATGGATAGAAACCAAGACGAATCACGCCGAATCCCGTGGAATCGTGCCGTATCGCGTCGAATCCCGTCGAATTGCATTGAATCTGATCAATTCCAATCCAATCCAATCCAATCCAATCCATTAGAATAGACTAGAGTAGGGTAGAGTACAATACAATACAGTAGAGAATAGTTTAGGATGGAGTAGAATGGTGTAGCATGGAGTCGAGTGGAGTCGAAAAGAGATAATAGAGTTGAGTAGAGTCTAATAGAGCCGAATAGAGCTGAATAGAGCCTATTGGAGCTGACTGGAGCCGAATGGAGCCGATTAGAGCTGAATCGAACCGATTTGAGCCGATTGGGGATGAATGGAGTGGAAAGGAGCCGATTTGAGCCGAATCGCATCGAGATGCGTGGAATCGAATCCAGTAGAATAGATTAGATGAGGGTAGGATGGAATAGAGTAGACTTGAACACAGTAGAAGAGAATGGAAAGGATACAATAGAATAGAGTAGAAAAGGGTAGAGCAGAGCAGAATAGTGTAGAGTAGAATAGAGTAGAGTAGAACAGAGTCGAATCAAGCTGAATGGAGACGAAACGAGACAAATCACGTCGAATGGCGTCGAATCCCATCGAATCAATTACAGTAGGGTATAGTAGAAGAGCGTAGAATGGAGTAGAATGGTGTGCAACGGAATCGAGTAGAGTAGAAAAGAGCTGAAGAGAGCCGAAGAGGGCCAAAGAGGGCCAAATCGAGCTGAATTGAGCGAAATCGAGCCGAATCCAGTGAATCGAGCCTAATGGAGCCAAATCGAGCCTAATCGAGCTGAATCGACACTATTCGAGACAAATGGAGCCGAATGGACATGAATCACACCGATTCGGCCCCTAGTCGCGTCAAAATTTCTCGAATTCAATTGAATAGACTAGAGTAGGGGAGGTTCGGGTAGGCTAGAGTAGGGTAGAATAGAGTAGAATAGAATAAAACAGAACAGAACACAACAAAATAGAACAGAACAACACAGAACGAATACAGAAAAGAGTAGGCTAGAGTAGAATAGAGGGGAATAGAGTAGAGTAGAATAGATTTGAACAGAGCCAAATCGAGCCGAATCGCGTTGAAATGGGTTGAATCAAATCCAATCAAGTGGATTACAATACCTTAGAGTTGGGTAGCATAGGGTAGGGTAGAATAGTACAGAACAGAGTAGAAACAATACAATAGAGTAGAGAAGAGTAGAATAGAGCTGAATAGAGCCAAATGCAGACAAAATGAGAGGAATCGTGTAGAAGCAAGTAGAGTAAATTAGAGTGGTGTTGGGTAGGGTAGAGCAGAATAGAGTAGAATAGTGTAGAATAGTGTGGAATGAATAGAATGGAGTAGAATGGAGTCAAATAGAAACGAATAGAGTAGAAAAGAGTCGAATAGAGCAGAATAGCGCCGAAGAAGGCCAAATCGAGCAGATTCGAAGCGATTCAAGCCCAAACAAGCTGAATGGAGCCTAACTGAGCCGAATAGAGCCAAATCGAGCCGAATCGAGCCGATTCAAGCTTCATCGCCTCGAATCGCGTTCAACGCGTCAAATCCAATCAAGACGTATAGATTAGAGAAGGGGAGGGGAGGGAAGGGGAGGGTAGAATAGAACAGAGTAGAGTGGAATAGAAGAGATTAGAACAGAATAGAAGGAATAGAATCGAGTAGAATAGAGTGGAAAAGAGTAGAGTCGAATACAGTCGAATAGAGCTGAATAAGCTGAATAGAGACGAATGGAGCTGAATACAGCCGAAAAGAGCTTTATACTGCCGAATCACACCTAATCGAGCGGAATCAAGCAGAATCGCACTGACTGTCACCGAACAGCGTCGAATCGAATCAGGTCGAATCGAGTCGAGTCACATCGTTTTGAATCAAATCGCTTCATATCGTGTCGAATCCCATCGAATCACGTCGAATAACTTCGAATTGTGTCAAACCTCAGAGAATCCTACTGAATCACGTCGAGTCGCATGGAATCTCATCAAATCCCTTCAGATCTTGCCGAATCCAGTCAAGTCCTATCAAATCGCTTTGCACGGAATCGAATTGAATCCAATAGATTAAAGTAGGGTAGGTTCGGGTGGGGTGCCGTTGGGTCGGGTAGGGTAGAATAGAATAGAGTACAACAGAATAGGGGAGAATAGAGCAGAACAGAAAGAATACAACAGAATAGAATAGAGTCAAAGACAGAGAACATAGCCGAATTGAGCCGAGTGGAGACAAAACGAGACGAATCACGTCCGGTTGCTTCGAATCGCGTCAAATCAAATCGAATCGATTAGAAGAGATTAGGGTAGGGAAGGGTAGAATAGAAGAGAGGAAAATAGTGAGGAATGGAGTTGAACGGAGTCCAATAGAGACGGATAGATATGAATAGAGTACAAAAGAGTCTAATAGAGCAGAATAGGGCCGAATAGGCCCAAATAAGGCCTAATTGAGCAGAATCCAGCAGAATCGATGGAATTCGAGCCTAATCGAGCCGAATGGAGTGAAATGGAGCCAAGTCGAGCCGAATAGAGCCGATTCGAACTGAATCGAGCTGATTCAAGCCTAATCGCGTCAAATCGCGTGGAAATACGTCACATCGAATCTAATCAAATAGATTAGGGAAGGGTAGGGGAGGGGCGGGTGGGTAGAATAGAACAGAATAGTACAGAATAGAATATAGTACAGTAGGGTAGAGTAGAGAGAGTAAAGCAGACAAGAGTAGAGCAGAGTAGAATTGAGTCAAACAGAGTCAAAGAGTGCAGGATATAGCTGAATAGAGCCAATTCTGGCCGAATCGAGTCAAATGGAAACAAAACGAGATGAATCACACCGAATTGCTTCGAATCGCATCCAATCGAATAGATTAGAGCATCGTAGGGTAGAGTAGAACAGAACAGAGTAGAATAGCGTAGAATGGAGAAGAGTGGAGTCAAATGGAGTCGAACAGAGACAAATAGAGTAGAAAAGAGTCGAATCGAGCCAAATAGGGCCGAATAAGGCTGAACCGAGTGGAAACGAGCTGAATTGAAGCGATTCGAGCCAAATCGAGCTGAATCGAGCTGATGTTGCGGAATCGAGCCGACTCAAGCGTGATGGTGTCCGGTCGCATCAAAATGCTTTGAATCGAATCAAATGGAATCGATTAGAATAGGTTAGGGTAGGGTAGTTTATGATAGGAAGACTAGGGTAGATGCAAGTAGACTACATTAGAGTAGACAAGAGAAGGCTAGAGTAGAAGCCTAGACTAGTAAGCTGGACTAGTCAGCTAGACTAGTGGCATAGAGCAGTAGCCTAGACAACTAGTCTTGAATAGTACCCTAAGTCAGTAATCTGAACGAGTACCCTTGCCTGAACTCTTAGCCTAATCTAGTACCCTTGCCTTAACTAGTAGTCCTAACAAGTACCCTTGCCTTAACCAGTAGTCTTCACTAGTACCCTTGCCTTCACTAGTAGTATGTCCTTAACAAGTAGCCTGAACTGGTACCCTTGCCTTAACCAGTACCCTCAACAAGTACCCATGCCTTAACTAGTAGCCTGGCCTTAACTAGTAGCCTGGCCTTAACTAGTAGCCTGAACTAGTACACTTGCCTTAAGGAGTACCCTTGCCCGAACTACTCCCCTTAATTAGGACCCTTATTAAGTAACCCTAAGTAGTAGAGTATGGTACGGTGGGGTAGCATAGGGTAGGGAAGCATACGGTGGAACAGAGAAAATAGAAGGAAATAGAATAGAACAGCATAGGTCAGGGTAGGTTAGCTTAGTGCAGGGTATGGTAGAGTAGCATAGGATGGAATCGAGAAAATAGAAAAGGAGACTAGAAAAGAGCAGACTAGATTAGGATAGGCTAGGGTGGGGGAGGGTTTTGTAGAATACAGTAGTGTAGAATGGAATAGAATGGTGTGGAATGGAGTCAAATGGATTCGAACAGAGATGCAGAGAGTAGAAAAGAGTTGAATAGAGCCGAATAACGCTGAATAGGACCACATATGACCAAAATGAGCCGAATCGAGTCGAGTCGACCAGCTTCGGGATGAATGGAGCCTAGTGGAGCTGAAATGAGCCAGATAGAGACAAACTGAACCCAGCAAAATCGAGCCAAAACACACGAGATCCTATTGCATCGGATCTCGTCGAACTCCATCAAATCCCACCAAAACGCATCAAATCTCGCGGAATCTCACCGAATCCCGTCGAATTGTCTCAAATCGGGTCGAATGGTGTCAAACTGAATGGAATCGAATTAAATTGAATAGATTAGAGTAGTGTAGGTTAGACTGGGATTCAGTAGGGAAGGGCACAGAAGAATAGAATAGAGTAGAACAGAAGAGAATACCAAGAGTAGAATGGAGTAGAGTTGAGTAGAGTGGAATAGTCAGAGCCGGGTAGTGCAGAATATAGATGAATAGATCCAATTCAAGCCGAATCGATTCGAATGGAGAGGAAAGGAGACAAATCGTGATGAATCGAATCGATTAGAATAGGTTAGAGTAGGGTAGGGTAGAACAGAATAGAATAGAGTAGAAAAGAGTAGAATGGTGTGGAAGGGAGTTGAATGGAGCCAAATAGAGACAAATAAAGTAGAAAGGGTTGAGTAGAGCTGAACAGGGCCGAATAAGGTTCACTCGAGCCTAATTATGCTGAATTGAGCAGAATCGAGACGAATTGACCCAATTCAAGCCAAATAGAGCTAAATCGAGCCGATTCAAGCCTAATCACATGGAATCGCGTCGAAATGCGTTGAATCGAATAGATTAGAGTAGAGGAGGGTACGGCAGGAGAGGCTAGACTACAACACAACAGAACACAATAGAAAGAAGAGAATAGAATTAAGTAGAGTCGGGTCCAGTAGAATAGAGTCAAATTGAGTTGAAGAGAGCCGAAAAGAGCCAAACAGAGCTGAATACAGCCGAATTGACCAAATTCAAGGTGAATCGAGATGAATCATGTCGAGTCGTTTGAAATGTGTCGAATCGAATCAAATAGATTAGTGTGGGGAAGGTAAGGCTACGGTAGGGTAGAGAAGAATAGAGTAGAATAGAACAGAACAGAAAGAATCGAGTAGACTAGAGTCAAATAGAGTCGAATACTGCCAAAAAGAGCCGAATAGAGTGGAAAAGAGCCGAATCGAGTTTAATGGAGCAGAAAGGAGATGAATCGAGCCGATATGACCCGAATCAGGTCGAATCCCATTCAAGTGTGTCGAATAGCATAGAACAGATTACAGTAGGCTAAGTTAGGGTAGGGTAGGGTAGAATAGAGTGCAGTAGAACAGAAGAGAAGAGAACAGAACTGAAAGAATAGGGTCGAGACGAGCAGAGTATAGAAGAGTAGAGTAGAGCAGAGTCGAACATTGCCGAATAGAGCCAAATAGAGCCCAAAAGAGCTAAATGGATAGAAACCAAGACGAATCACGCCGAATCCCGTGGAATCGTGCCGTATCGCGTCGAATCCCGTCGAATTGCATTGAATCTGATCAATTCCAATCCAATCCAATCCAATCCAATCCATTAGAATAGACTAGAGTAGGGTAGAGTACAATACAATACAGTAGAGAATAGTTTAGGATGGAGTAGAATGGTGTAGCATGGAGTCGAGTGGAGTCGAAAAGAGATAATAGAGTTGAGTAGAGTCTAATAGAGCCGAATAGAGCTGAATAGAGCCTATTGGAGCTGACTGGAGCCGAATGGAGCCGATTAGAGCTGAATCGAACCGATTTGAGCCGATTGGGGATGAATGGAGTGGAAAGGAGCCGATTTGAGCCGAATCGCATCGAGATGCGTGGAATCGAATCCAGTAGAATAGATTAGATGAGGGTAGGATGGAATAGAGTAGACTTGAACACAGTAGAAGAGAATGGAAAGGATACAATAGAATAGAGTAGAAAAGGGTAGAGCAGAGCAGAATAGTGTAGAGTAGAATAGAGTAGAGTAGAACAGAGTCGAATCAAGCTGAATGGAGACGAAACGAGACAAATCACGTCGAATGGCGTCGAATCCCATCGAATCAATTACAGTAGGGTATAGTAGAAGAGCGTAGAATGGAGTAGAATGGTGTGCAACGGAATCGAGTAGAGTAGAAAAGAGCTGAAGAGAGCCGAAGAGGGCCAAAGAGGGCCAAATCGAGCTGAATTGAGCGAAATCGAGCCGAATCCAGTGAATCGAGCCTAATGGAGCCAAATCGAGCCTAATCGAGCTGAATCGACACTATTCGAGACAAATGGAGCCGAATGGACATGAATCACACCGATTCGGCCCCTAGTCGCGTCAAAATTTCTCGAATTCAATTGAATAGACTAGAGTAGGGGAGGTTCGGGTAGGCTAGAGTAGGGTAGAATAGAGTAGAATAGAATAAGACAGAACAGAACACAACAAAATAGAACAGAACAACACAGGACGAATACAGAAAAGAGTAGGCTAGAGTAGAATAGAGGGGAGTAGAGTAGAGTAGAATAGATTTGAACAGAGCCAAATCGAGCCGAATCGCGTCGAAATGGGTTGAATCAAATCCAATCAAGTGGATTACAATACCTTAGAGTTGGGTAGCATAGGGTAGGGTAGAATAGAGTAGAATAGTACAGAACAGAGTAGAAACAATACAATAGAGTAGAGAAGAGTAGAATAGAGCTGAATAGAGCCAAATGCAGACAAAATGAGAGGAATCGTGTAGAAGCAAGTAGAGTAAATTAGAATGGTGTTGGGTAGGGTAGAGCAGAATAGAGTAGAATAGTGTAGAATAGTGTGGAATGAATAGAATGGAGTAGAATGGAGTCAAATAGAAACGAATAGAGTAGAAAAGAGTCGAATAGAGCAGAATAGCGCCGAAGAAGGCCAAATCGAGCAGATTCGAAGCGATTCAAGCCAAAACAAGCTGAATGGAGCCTAACTGAGCCGAATAGAGCCAAATCGAGCCGAATCGAGCCGATTCAAGCTTCATCGCCTCGAATCGCGTTCAACGCGTCAAATCCAATCAAGACGTATAGATTAGAGAAGGGGAGGGGAGGGAAGGGGAGGGTAGAATAGAACAGAGTAGAGTGGAATAGAAGAGATTAGAACAGAATAGAAGGAATAGAATCGAGTAGAATAGAGTGGAAAAGAGTAGAGTCGAATACAGTCGAATAGAGCCGAATAAGCTGAATAGAGACGAATGGAGCTGAATACAGCCGAAAAGAGCTTTATACTGCCGAATCACACCTAATCGAGCGGAATCAAGCAGAATCTCACTGACTGTCACCGAACAGCGTCGAATCGAATCAGGTCGAATCGAGTCGAGTCACATCGTTTTGAATCAAATCGCTTCATATCGTGTCGAATCCCATCGAATCACGTCGAATAACTTCGAATTGTGTCAAACCTCAGAGAATCCTACTGAATCACGTCGAGTCGCATGGAATCTCATCAAATCCCTTCAGATCTTGCCGAATCCAGTCAAGTCCTATCAAATCGCTTTGCACGGAATCGAATTGAATCCAATAGATTAAAGTAGGGTAGGTTCGGGTGGGGTGCCGTTGGGTCGGGTAGGGTAGAATAGAATAGAGTACAACAGAATAGGGGAGAATAGAGCAGAACAGAAAGAATACAACAGAATAGAATAGAGTCAAAGACAGAGAACATAGCCGAATTGAGCCGAGTGGAGACAAAACGAGACGAATCACGTCCGGTTGCTTCGAATCGCGTCAAATCAAATCGAATCGATTAGAAGAGATTAGGGTAGGGAAGGGTAGAATAGAAGAGAGGAAAATAGTGAGGAATGGAGTTGAACGGAGTCCAATAGAGACGGATAGATATGAATAGAGTACAAAAGAGTCTAATAGAGCAGAATAGGGCCGAATAGGCCCAAATAAGGCCTAATTGAGCAGAATCCAGCAGAATCGATGGAATTCGAGCCTAATCGAGCCGAATGGAGTGAAATGGAGCCAAGTCGAGCCGAATAGAGCCGATTCGAACTGAATCGAGCTGATTCAAGCCTAATCGCGTCAAATCGCGTGGAAATACGTCACATCGAATCTAATCAAATAGATTAGGGAAGGGTAGGGGAGGGGCGGGTGGGTAGAATAGAACAGAATAGTACAGAATAGAATATAGTACAGTAGGGTAGAGTAGAGAGAGTAAAGCAGACAAGAGTAGAGCAGAGTAGAATTGAGTCAAACAGAGTCAAAGAGTGCAGGATATAGCTGAATAGAGCCAATTCTGGCCGAATCGAGTCAAATGGAAACAAAACGAGATGAATCACACCGAATTGCTTCGAATCGCATCCAATCGAATAGATTAGAGCATCGTAGGGTAGAGTAGAACAGAACAGAGTAGAATAGCGTAGAATGGAGAAGAGTGGAGTCAAATGGAGTCGAACAGAGACAAATAGAGTAGAAAAGAGTCGAATCGAGCCAAATAGGGCCGAATAAGGCTGAACCGAGTGGAAACGAGCTGAATTGAAGCGATTCGAGCCAAATCGAGCTGAATCGAGCTGATGTTGCGGAATCGAGCCGACTCAAGCGTGATGGTGTCCGGTCGCATCAAAATGCTTTGAATCGAATCAAATGGAATCGATTAGAATAGGTTAGGGTAGGGTAGTTTATGATAGGAAGACTAGGGTAGATGCAAGTAGACTACATTAGAGTAGACAAGAGAAGGCTAGAGTAGAAGCCTAGACTAGTAAGCTGGACTAGTCAGCTAGACTAGTGGCATAGAGCAGTAGCCTAGACAACTAGTCTTGAATAGTACCCTAAGTCAGTAATCTGAACGAGTACCCTTGCCTGAACTCTTAGCCTAATCTAGTACCCTTGCCTTAACTAGTAGTCCTAACAAGTACCCTTGCCTTAACCAGTAGTCTTCACTAGTACCCTTGCCTTCACTAGTAGTATGTCCTTAACAAGTAGCCTGAACTGGTACCCTTGCCTTAACCAGTACCCTCAACAAGTACCCATGCCTTAACTAGTAGCCTGGCCTTAACTAGTAGCCTGGCCTTAACTAGTAGCCTGAACTAGTACACTTGCCTTAAGGAGTACCCTTGCCCGAACTACTCCCCTTAATTAGGACCCTTATTAAGTAACCCTAAGTAGTAGAGTATGGTACGGTGGGGTAGCATAGGGTAGGGAAGCATACGGTGGAACAGAGAAAATAGAAGGAAATAGAATAGAACAGCATAGGTCAGGGTAGGTTAGCTTAGTGCAGGGTATGGTAGAGTAGCATAGGATGGAATCGAGAAAATAGAAAAGGAGACTAGAAAAGAGCAGACTAGATTAGGATAGGCTAGGGTGGGGGAGGGTTTTGTAGAATACAGTAGTGTAGAATGGAATAGAATGGTGTGGAATGGAGTCAAATGGATTCGAACAGAGATGCAGAGAGTAGAAAAGAGTTGAATAGAGCCGAATAACGCTGAATAGGACCACATATGACCAAAATGAGCCGAATCGAGTCGAGTCGACCAGCTTCGGGATGAATGGAGCCTAGTGGAGCTGAAATGAGCCAGATAGAGACAAACTGAACCCAGCAAAATCGAGCCAAAACACACGAGATCCTATTGCATCGGATCTCGTCGAACTCCATCAAATCCCACCAAAACGCATCAAATCTCGCGGAATCTCACCGAATCCCGTCGAATTGTCTCAAATCGGGTCGAATGGTGTCAAACTGAATGGAATCGAATTAAATTGAATAGATTAGAGTAGTGTAGGTTAGACTGGGATTCAGTAGGGAAGGGCACAGAAGAATAGAATAGAGTAGAACAGAAGAGAATACCAAGAGTAGAATGGAGTAGAGTTGAGTAGAGTGGAATAGTCAGAGCCGGGTAGTGCAGAATATAGATGAATAGATCCAATTCAAGCCGAATCGATTCGAATGGAGAGGAAAGGAGACAAATCGTGATGAATCGAATCGATTAGAATAGGTTAGAGTAGGGTAGGGTAGAACAGAATAGAATAGAGTAGAAAAGAGTAGAATGGTGTGGAAGGGAGTTGAATGGAGCCAAATAGAGACAAATAAAGTAGAAAGGGTTGAGTAGAGCTGAACAGGGCCGAATAAGGTTCACTCGAGCCTAATTATGCTGAATTGAGCAGAATCGAGACGAATTGACCCAATTCAAGCCAAATAGAGCTAAATCGAGCCGATTCAAGCCTAATCACATGGAATCGCGTCGAAATGCGTTGAATCGAATAGATTAGAGTAGAGGAGGGTACGGCAGGAGAGGCTAGACTACAACACAACAGAACACAATAGAAAGAAGAGAATAGAATTAAGTAGAGTCGGGTCCAGTAGAATAGAGTCAAATTGAGTTGAAGAGAGCCGAAAAGAGCCAAACAGAGCTGAATACAGCCGAATTGACCAAATTCAAGGTGAATCGAGATGAATCATGTCGAGTCGTTTGAAATGTGTCGAATCGAATCAAATAGATTAGTGTGGGGAAGGTAAGGCTACGGTAGGGTAGAGAAGAATAGAGTAGAATAGAACAGAACAGAAAGAATCGAGTAGACTAGAGTCAAATAGAGTCGAATACTGCCAAAAAGAGCCGAATAGAGTGGAAAAGAGCCGAATCGAGTTTAATGGAGCAGAAAGGAGATGAATCGAGCCGATATGACCCGAATCAGGTCGAATCCCATTCAAGTGTGTCGAATAGCATAGAACAGATTACAGTAGGCTAAGTTAGGGTAGGGTAGGGTAGAATAGAGTGCAGTAGAACAGAAGAGAAGAGAACAGAACTGAAAGAATAGGGTCGAGACGAGCAGAGTATAGAAGAGTAGAGTAGAGCAGAGTCGAACATTGCCGAATAGAGCCAAATAGAGCCCAAAAGAGCTAAATGGATAGAAACCAAGACGAATCACGCCGAATCCCGTGGAATCGTGCCGTATCGCGTCGAATCCCGTCGAATTGCATTGAATCTGATCAATTCCAATCCAATCCAATCCAATCCAATCCATTAGAATAGACTAGAGTAGGGTAGAGTACAATACAATACAGTAGAGAATAGTTTAGGATGGAGTAGAATGGTGTAGCATGGAGTCGAGTGGAGTCGAAAAGAGATAATAGAGTTGAGTAGAGTCTAATAGAGCCGAATAGAGCTGAATAGAGCCTATTGGAGCTGACTGGAGCCGAATGGAGCCGATTAGAGCTGAATCGAACCGATTTGAGCCGATTGGGGATGAATGGAGTGGAAAGGAGCCGATTTGAGCCGAATCGCATCGAGATGCGTGGAATCGAATCCAGTAGAATAGATTAGATGAGGGTAGGATGGAATAGAGTAGACTTGAACACAGTAGAAGAGAATGGAAAGGATACAATAGAATAGAGTAGAAAAGGGTAGAGCAGAGCAGAATAGTGTAGAGTAGAATAGAGTAGAGTAGAACAGAGTCGAATCAAGCTGAATGGAGACGAAACGAGACAAATCACGTCGAATGGCGTCGAATCCCATCGAATCAATTACAGTAGGGTATAGTAGAAGAGCGTAGAATGGAGTAGAATGGTGTGCAACGGAATCGAGTAGAGTAGAAAAGAGCTGAAGAGAGCCGAAGAGGGCCAAAGAGGGCCAAATCGAGCTGAATTGAGCGAAATCGAGCCGAATCCAGTGAATCGAGCCTAATGGAGCCAAATCGAGCCTAATCGAGCTGAATCGACACTATTCGAGACAAATGGAGCCGAATGGACATGAATCACACCGATTCGGCCCCTAGTCGCGTCAAAATTTCTCGAATTCAATTGAATAGACTAGAGTAGGGGAGGTTCGGGTAGGCTAGAGTAGGGTAGAATAGAGTAGAATAGAATAAGACAGAACAGAACACAACAAAATAGAACAGAACAACACAGGACGAATACAGAAAAGAGTAGGCTAGAGTAGAATAGAGGGGAATAGAGTAGAGTAGAATAGATTTGAACAGAGCCAAATCGAGCCGAATCGCGTCGAAATGGGTTGAATCAAATCCAGTCAAGTGGATTAAAATACCTTAGAGTTGGGTAGCATAGGGTAGGGTAGAATAGAGTAGAATAGTACAGAACAGAGTAGAAACAATACAATAGAGTAGAGAAGAGTAGAATAGAGCTGAATAGAGCCAAATGCAGACAAAATGAGAGGAATCGTGTAGAAGCAAGTAGAGTAAATTAGAGTGGTGTTGGGTAGGGTAGAGCAGAATAGAGTAGAATAGTGTAGAATAGTGTGGAATGAATAGAATGGAGTAGAATGGAGTCAAATAGAAACGAATAGAGTAGAAAAGAGTCGAATAGAGCAGAATAGGGCCGAAGAAGGCCAAATCGAGCAGATTCGAAGCGATTCAAGCCCAAACAAGCTGAATGGAGCCTAACTGAGCCGAATAGAGCCAAATCGAGCCGAATCGAGCCGATTCAAGCTTCATCGCCTCGAATCGCGTTCAACGCGTCAAATCCAATCAAGACGTATAGATTAGAGAAGGGGAGGGGAGGGAAGGGGAGGGTAGAATAGAACAGAGTAGAGTGGAATAGAAGAGATTAGAACAGAATAGAAGGAATAGAATCGAGTAGAATAGAGTGGAAAAGAGTAGAGTCGAATACAGTCGAATAGAGCCGAATAAGCTGAATAGAGACGAATGGAGCTGAATACAGCCGAAAAGAGCTTTATACTGCCGAATCACACCTAATCGAGCGGAATCAAGCAGAATCGCACTGACTGTCACCGAACAGCGTCGAATCGAATCAGGTCGAATCGAGTCGAGTCACATCGTTTTGAATCAAATCGCTTCATATCGTGTCGAATCCCATCGAATCACGTCGAATAACTTCGAATTGTGTCAAACCTCAGAGAATCCTACTGAATCACGTCGAGTCGCATGGAATCTCATCAAATCCCTTCAGATCTTGCCGAATCCAGTCAAGTCCTATCAAATCGCTTCGCACGGAATCGAATTGAATCCAATAGATTAAAGTAGGGTAGGTTCGGGTGGGGTGCCGTTGGGTCGGGTAGGGTAGAATAGAATAGAGTACAACAGAATAGGGGAGAATAGAGCAGAACAGAAAGAATACAACAGAATAGAATAGAGTCAAAGAGAGAGAACATAGCCGAATTGAGCCGAGTGGAGACAAAACGAGACGAATCACGTCCGGTTGCTTCGAATCGCGTCAAATCAAATCGAATCGATTAGAAGAGATTAGGGTAGGGAAGGGTAGAATAGAAGAGAGGAAAATAGTGAGGAATGGAGTTGAACGGAGTCCAATAGAGACGGATAGATATGAATAGAGTACAAAAGAGTCTAATAGAGCAGAATAGGGCCGAATAGGCCCAAATAAGGCCTAATTGAGCAGAATCCAGCAGAATCGATGGAATTCGAGCCTAATCGAGCCGAATGGAGTGAAATGGAGCCAAGTCGAGCCGAATAGAGCCGATTCGAACTGAATCGAGCTGATTCAAGCCTAATCGCGTCAAATCGCGTGGAAATACGTCACATCGAATCTAATCAAATAGATTAGGGAAGGGTAGGGGAGGGACGGGTGGGTAGAATAGAACAGAATAGTACAGAATAGAATATAGTACAGTAGGGTAGAGTAGAGAGAGTAAAGCAGACAAGAGTAGAGCAGAGTAGAATTGAGTCAAATAGAGTCAAAGAGTGCAGGATATAGCTGAATAGAGCCAATTCTGGCCGAATCGAGTCAAATGGAAACAAAACGAGATGAATCACACCGAATTGCTTCGAATCGCATCCAATCGAATAGATTAGAGCATCGTAGGGTAGAGTAGAACAGAACAGAGTAGAATAGCGTAGAATGGAGAAGAGTGGAGTCAAATGGAGTCGAACAGAGACAAATAGAGTAGAAAAGAGTCGAATCGAGCCAAATAGGGCCGAATAAGGCTGAACCGAGTGGAAACGAGCTGAATTGAAGCGATTCGAGCCAAATCGAGCTGAATCGAGCTGATGTTGCGGAATCGAGCCGACTCAAGCGTGATGGTGTCCGGTCGCATCGAAATGCTTTGAATCGAATCAAATGGAATCGATTAGAATAGGTTAGGGTAGGGTAGTTTATGATAGGAAGACTAGGGTAGATGCAAGTAGACTACATTAGAGTAGACAAGAGAAGGCTAGAGTAGAAGCCTAGACTAGTAAGCTGGACTAGTCAGCTAGACTAGTGGCATAGAGCAGTAGCCTAGACAACTAGTCTTGAATAGTACCCTAAGTCAGTAATCTGAACGAGTACCCTTGCCTGAACTCTTAGCCTAATCTAGTACCCTTGCCTTAACTAGTAGTCCTAACAAGTACCCTTGCCTTAACCAGTAGTCTTCACTAGTACCCTTGCCTTCACTAGTAGTATGTCCTTAACAAGTAGCCTGAACTGGTACCCTTGCCTTAACCAGTACCCTCAACAAGTACCCATGCCTTAACTAGTAGCCTGGCCTTAACTAGTAGCCTGGCCTTAACTAGTAGCCTGAACTAGTACACTTGCCTTAAGGAGTACCCTTGCCCGAACTACTCCCCTTAATTAGGACCCTTATTAAGTAACCCTAAGTAGTAGAGTATGGTACGGTGGGGTAGCATAGGGTAGGGAAGCATACGGTGGAACAGAGAAAATAGAAGGAAATAGAATAGAACAGCATAGGTCAGGGTAGGTTAGCTTAGTGCAGGGTATGGTAGAGTAGCATAGGATGGAATCGAGAAAATAGAAAAGGAGACTAGAAAAGAGCAGACTAGATTAGGATAGGCTAGGGTGGGGGAGGGTTTTGTAGAATACAGTAGTGTAGAATGGAATAGAATGGTGTGGAATGGAGTCAAATGGATTCGAACAGAGATGCAGAGAGTAGAAAAGAGTTGAATAGAGCCGAATAACGCTGAATAGGACCACATATGACCAAAATGAGCCGAATCGAGTCGAGTCGACCAGCTTCGGGATGAATGGAGCCTAGTGGAGCTGAAATGAGCCAGATAGAGACAAACTGAACCCAGCAAAATCGAGCCAAAACACACGAGATCCTATTGCATCGGATCTCGTCGAACTCCATCAAATCCCACCAAAACGCATCAAATCTCGCGGAATCTCACCGAATCCCGTCGAATTGTCTCAAATCGGGTCGAATGGTGTCAAACTGAATGGAATCGAATTAAATTGAATAGATTAGAGTAGTGTAGGTTAGACTGGGATTCAGTAGGGAAGGGCACAGAAGAATAGAATAGAGTAGAACAGAAGAGAATACCAAGAGTAGAATGGAGTAGAGTTGAGTAGAGTGGAATAGTCAGAGCCGGGTAGTGCAGAATATAGATGAATAGATCCAATTCAAGCCGAATCGATTCGAATGGAGAGGAAAGGAGACAAATCGTGATGAATCGAATCGATTAGAATAGGTTAGAGTAGGGTAGGGTAGAACAGAATAGAATAGAGTAGAAAAGAGTAGAATGGTGTGGAAGGGAGTTGAATGGAGCCAAATAGAGACAAATAAAGTAGAAAGGGTTGAGTAGAGCTGAACAGGGCCGAATAAGGTTCACTCGAGCCTAATTATGCTGAATTGAGCAGAATCGAGACGAATTGACCCAATTCAAGCCAAATAGAGCTAAATCGAGCCGATTCAAGCCTAATCACATGGAATCGCGTCGAAATGCGTTGAATCGAATAGATTAGAGTAGAGGAGGGTACGGCAGGAGAGGCTAGACTACAACACAACAGAACACAATAGAAAGAAGAGAATAGAATTAAGTAGAGTCGGGTCCAGTAGAATAGAGTCAAATTGAGTTGAAGAGAGCCGAAAAGAGCCAAACAGAGCTGAATACAGCCGAATTGACCAAATTCAAGGTGAATCGAGATGAATCATGTCGAGTCGTTTGAAATGTGTCGAATCGAATCAAATAGATTAGTGTGGGGAAGGTAAGGCTACGGTAGGGTAGAGAAGAATAGAGTAGAATAGAACAGAACAGAAAGAATCGAGTAGACTAGAGTCAAATAGAGTCGAATACTGCCAAAAAGAGCCGAATAGAGTGGAAAAGAGCCGAATCGAGTTTAATGGAGCAGAAAGGAGATGAATCGAGCCGATATGACCCGAATCAGGTCGAATCCCATTCAAGTGTGTCGAATAGCATAGAACAGATTACAGTAGGCTAAGTTAGGGTAGGGTAGGGTAGAATAGAGTGCAGTAGAACAGAAGAGAAGAGAACAGAACTGAAAGAATAGGGTCGAGACGAGCAGAGTATAGAAGAGTAGAGTAGAGCAGAGTCGAACATTGCCGAATAGAGCCAAATAGAGCCCAAAAGAGCTAAATGGATAGAAACCAAGACGAATCACGCCGAATCCCGTGGAATCGTGCCGTATCGCGTCGAATCCCGTCGAATTGCATTGAATCTGATCAATTCCAATCCAATCCAATCCAATCCAATCCAATCCATTAGAATAGACTAGAGTAGGGTAGAGTACAATACAATACAGTAGAGAATAGTTTAGGATGGAGTAGAATGGTGTAGCATGGAGTCGAGTGGAGTCGAAAAGAGATAATAGAGTTGAGTAGAGTCTAATAGAGCCGAATAGAGCTGAATAGAGCCTATTGGAGCTGACTGGAGCCGAATGGAGCCGATTAGAGCTGAATCGAACCGATTTGAGCCGATTGGGGATGAATGGAGTGGAAAGGAGCCGATTTGAGCCGAATCGCATCGAGATGCGTGGAATCGAATCCAGTAGAATAGATTAGATGAGGGTAGGATGGAATAGAGTAGACTTGAACACAGTAGAAGAGAATGGAAAGGATACAATAGAATAGAGTAGAAAAGGGTAGAGCAGAGCAGAATAGTGTAGAGTAGAATAGAGTAGAGTAGAACAGAGTCGAATCAAGCTGAATGGAGACGAAACGAGACAAATCACGTCGAATGGCGTCGAATCCCATCGAATCAATTACAGTAGGGTATAGTAGAAGAGCGTAGAATGGAGTAGAATGGTGTGCAACGGAATCGAGTAGAGTAGAAAAGAGCTGAAGAGAGCCGAAGAGGGCCAAAGAGGGCCAAATCGAGCTGAATTGAGCGAAATCGAGCCGAATCCAGTGAATCGAGCCTAATGGAGCCAAATCGAGCCTAATCGAGCTGAATCGACACTATTCGAGACAAATGGAGCCGAATGGACATGAATCACACCGATTCGGCCCCTAGTCGCGTCAAAATTTCTCGAATTCAATTGAATAGACTAGAGTAGGGGAGGTTCGGGTAGGCTAGAGTAGGGTAGAATAGAGTAGAATAGAATAAGACAGAACAGAACACAACAAAATAGAACAGAACAACACAGGACGAATACAGAAAAGAGTAGGCTAGAGTAGAATAGAGGGGAGTAGAGTAGAGTAGAATAGATTTGAACAGAGCCAAATCGAGCCGAATCGCGTCGAAATGGGTTGAATCAAATCCAATCAAGTGGATTACAATACCTTAGAGTTGGGTAGCATAGGGTAGGGTAGAATAGAGTAGAATAGTACAGAACAGAGTAGAAACAATACAATAGAGTAGAGAAGAGTAGAATAGAGCTGAATAGAGCCAAATGCAGACAAAATGAGAGGAATCGTGTAGAAGCAAGTAGAGTAAATTAGAATGGTGTTGGGTAGGGTAGAGCAGAATAGAGTAGAATAGTGTAGAATAGTGTGGAATGAATAGAATGGAGTAGAATGGAGTCAAATAGAAACGAATAGAGTAGAAAAGAGTCGAATAGAGCAGAATAGCGCCGAAGAAGGCCAAATCGAGCAGATTCGAAGCGATTCAAGCCAAAACAAGCTGAATGGAGCCTAACTGAGCCGAATAGAGCCAAATCGAGCCGAATCGAGCCGATTCAAGCTTCATCGCCTCGAATCGCGTTCAACGCGTCAAATCCAATCAAGACGTATAGATTAGAGAAGGGGAGGGGAGGGAAGGGGAGGGTAGAATAGAACAGAGTAGAGTGGAATAGAAGAGATTAGAACAGAATAGAAGGAATAGAATCGAGTAGAATAGAGTGGAAAAGAGTAGAGTCGAATACAGTCGAATAGAGCCGAATAAGCTGAATAGAGACGAATGGAGCTGAATACAGCCGAAAAGAGCTTTATACTGCCGAATCACACCTAATCGAGCGGAATCAAGCAGAATCTCACTGACTGTCACCGAACAGCGTCGAATCGAATCAGGTCGAATCGAGTCGAGTCACATCGTTTTGAATCAAATCGCTTCATATCGTGTCGAATCCCATCGAATCACGTCGAATAACTTCGAATTGTGTCAAACCTCAGAGAATCCTACTGAATCACGTCGAGTCGCATGGAATCTCATCAAATCCCTTCAGATCTTGCCGAATCCAGTCAAGTCCTATCAAATCGCTTTGCACGGAATCGAATTGAATCCAATAGATTAAAGTAGGGTAGGTTCGGGTGGGGTGCCGTTGGGTCGGGTAGGGTAGAATAGAATAGAGTACAACAGAATAGGGGAGAATAGAGCAGAACAGAAAGAATACAACAGAATAGAATAGAGTCAAAGACAGAGAACATAGCCGAATTGAGCCGAGTGGAGACAAAACGAGACGAATCACGTCCGGTTGCTTCGAATCGCGTCAAATCAAATCGAATCGATTAGAAGAGATTAGGGTAGGGAAGGGTAGAATAGAAGAGAGGAAAATAGTGAGGAATGGAGTTGAACGGAGTCCAATAGAGACGGATAGATATGAATAGAGTACAAAAGAGTCTAATAGAGCAGAATAGGGCCGAATAGGCCCAAATAAGGCCTAATTGAGCAGAATCCAGCAGAATCGATGGAATTCGAGCCTAATCGAGCCGAATGGAGTGAAATGGAGCCAAGTCGAGCCGAATAGAGCCGATTCGAACTGAATCGAGCTGATTCAAGCCTAATCGCGTCAAATCGCGTGGAAATACGTCACATCGAATCTAATCAAATAGATTAGGGAAGGGTAGGGGAGGGGCGGGTGGGTAGAATAGAACAGAATAGTACAGAATAGAATATAGTACAGTAGGGTAGAGTAGAGAGAGTAAAGCAGACAAGAGTAGAGCAGAGTAGAATTGAGTCAAACAGAGTCAAAGAGTGCAGGATATAGCTGAATAGAGCCAATTCTGGCCGAATCGAGTCAAATGGAAACAAAACGAGATGAATCACACCGAATTGCTTCGAATCGCATCCAATCGAATAGATTAGAGCATCGTAGGGTAGAGTAGAACAGAACAGAGTAGAATAGCGTAGAATGGAGAAGAGTGGAGTCAAATGGAGTCGAACAGAGACAAATAGAGTAGAAAAGAGTCGAATCGAGCCAAATAGGGCCGAATAAGGCTGAACCGAGTGGAAACGAGCTGAATTGAAGCGATTCGAGCCAAATCGAGCTGAATCGAGCTGATGTTGCGGAATCGAGCCGACTCAAGCGTGATGGTGTCCGGTCGCATCAAAATGCTTTGAATCGAATCAAATGGAATCGATTAGAATAGGTTAGGGTAGGGTAGTTTATGATAGGAAGACTAGGGTAGATGCAAGTAGACTACATTAGAGTAGACAAGAGAAGGCTAGAGTAGAAGCCTAGACTAGTAAGCTGGACTAGTCAGCTAGACTAGTGGCATAGAGCAGTAGCCTAGACAACTAGTCTTGAATAGTACCCTAAGTCAGTAATCTGAACGAGTACCCTTGCCTGAACTCTTAGCCTAATCTAGTACCCTTGCCTTAACTAGTAGTCCTAACAAGTACCCTTGCCTTAACCAGTAGTCTTCACTAGTACCCTTGCCTTCACTAGTAGTATGTCCTTAACAAGTAGCCTGAACTGGTACCCTTGCCTTAACCAGTACCCTCAACAAGTACCCATGCCTTAACTAGTAGCCTGGCCTTAACTAGTAGCCTGGCCTTAACTAGTAGCCTGAACTAGTACACTTGCCTTAAGGAGTACCCTTGCCCGAACTACTCCCCTTAATTAGGACCCTTATTAAGTAACCCTAAGTAGTAGAGTATGGTACGGTGGGGTAGCATAGGGTAGGGAAGCAGACGGTGGAACAGAGAAAATAGAAGGAAATAGAATAGAACAGCATAGGTCAGGGTAGGTTAGCTTAGTGCAGGGTATGGTAGAGTAGCATAGGATGGAATCGAGAAAATAGAAAAGGAGACTAGAAAAGAGCAGACTAGATTAGGATAGGCTAGGGTGGGGGAGGGTTTTGTAGAATACAGTAGTGTAGAATGGAATAGAATGGTGTGGAATGGAGTCAAATGGATTCGAACAGAGATGCAGAGAGTAGAAAAGAGTTGAATAGAGCCGAATAACGCTGAATAGGACCACATATGACCAAAATGAGCCGAATCGAGTCGAGTCGACCAGCTTCGGGATGAATGGAGCCTAGTGGAGCTGAAATGAGCCAGATAGAGACAAACTGAACCCAGCAAAATCGAGCCAAAACACACGAGATCCTATTGCATCGGATCTCGTCGAACTCCATCAAATCCCACCAAAACGCATCAAATCTCGCGGAATCTCACCGAATCCCGTCGAATTGTCTCAAATCGGGTCGAATGGTGTCAAACTGAATGGAATCGAATTAAATTGAATAGATTAGAGTAGTGTAGGTTAGACTGGGATTCAGTAGGGAAGGGCACAGAAGAATAGAATAGAGTAGAACAGAAGAGAATACCAAGAGTAGAATGGAGTAGAGTTGAGTAGAGTGGAATAGTCAGAGCCGGGTAGTGCAGAATATAGATGAATAGATCCAATTCAAGCCGAATCGATTCGAATGGAGAGGAAAGGAGACAAATCGTGATGAATCGAATCGATTAGAATAGGTTAGAGTAGGGTAGGGTAGAACAGAATAGAATAGAGTAGAAAAGAGTAGAATGGTGTGGAAGGGAGTTGAATGGAGCCAAATAGAGACAAATAAAGTAGAAAGGGTTGAGTAGAGCTGAACAGGGCCGAATAAGGTTCACTCGAGCCTAATTATGCTGAATTGAGCAGAATCGAGACGAATTGACCCAATTCAAGCCAAATAGAGCTAAATCGAGCCGATTCAAGCCTAATCACATGGAATCGCGTCGAAATGCGTTGAATCGAATAGATTAGAGTAGAGGAGGGTACGGCAGGAGAGGCTAGACTACAACACAACAGAACACAATAGAAAGAAGAGAATAGAATTAAGTAGAGTCGGGTCCAGTAGAATAGAGTCAAATTGAGTTGAAGAGAGCCGAAAAGAGCCAAACAGAGCTGAATACAGCCGAATTGACCAAATTCAAGGTGAATCGAGATGAATCATGTCGAGTCGTTTGAAATGTGTCGAATCGAATCAAATAGATTAGTGTGGGGAAGGTAAGGCTACGGTAGGGTAGAGAAGAATAGAGTAGAATAGAACAGAACAGAAAGAATCGAGTAGACTAGAGTCAAATAGAGTCGAATACTGCCAAAAAGAGCCGAATAGAGTGGAAAAGAGCCGAATCGAGTTTAATGGAGCAGAAAGGAGATGAATCGAGCCGATATGACCCGAATCAGGTCGAATCCCATTCAAGTGTGTCGAATAGCATAGAACAGATTACAGTAGGCTAAGTTAGGGTAGGGTAGGGTAGAATAGAGTGCAGTAGAACAGAAGAGAAGAGAACAGAACTGAAAGAATAGGGTCGAGACGAGCAGAGTATAGAAGAGTAGAGTAGAGCAGAGTCGAACATTGCCGAATAGAGCCAAATAGAGCCCAAAAGAGCTAAATGGATAGAAACCAAGACGAATCACGCCGAATCCCGTGGAATCGTGCCGTATCGCGTCGAATCCCGTCGAATTGCATTGAATCTGATCAATTCCAATCCAATCCAATCCAATCCAATCCATTAGAATAGACTAGAGTAGGGTAGAGTACAATACAATACAGTAGAGAATAGTTTAGGATGGAGTAGAATGGTGTAGCATGGAGTCGAGTGGAGTCGAAAAGAGATAATAGAGTTGAGTAGAGTCTAATAGAGCCGAATAGAGCTGAATAGAGCCTATTGGAGCTGACTGGAGCCGAATGGAGCCGATTAGAGCTGAATCGAACCGATTTGAGCCGATTGGGGATGAATGGAGTGGAAAGGAGCCGATTTGAGCCGAATCGCATCGAGATGCGTGGAATCGAATCCAGTAGAATAGATTAGATGAGGGTAGGATGGAATAGAGTAGACTTGAACACAGTAGAAGAGAATGGAAAGGATACAATAGAATAGAGTAGAAAAGGGTAGAGCAGAGCAGAATAGTGTAGAGTAGAATAGAGTAGAGTAGAACAGAGTCGAATCAAGCTGAATGGAGACGAAACGAGACAAATCACGTCGAATGGCGTCGAATCCCATCGAATCAATTACAGTAGGGTATAGTAGAAGAGCGTAGAATGGAGTAGAATGGTGTGCAACGGAATCGAGTAGAGTAGAAAAGAGCTGAAGAGAGCCGAAGAGGGCCAAAGAGGGCCAAATCGAGCTGAATTGAGCGAAATCGAGCCGAATCCAGTGAATCGAGCCTAATGGAGCCAAATCGAGCCTAATCGAGCTGAATCGACACTATTCGAGACAAATGGAGCCGAATGGACATGAATCACACCGATTCGGCCCCTAGTCGCGTCAAAATTTCTCGAATTCAATTGAATAGACTAGAGTAGGGGAGGTTCGGGTAGGCTAGAGTAGGGTAGAATAGAGTAGAATAGAATAAGACAGAACAGAACACAACAAAATAGAACAGAACAACACAGGACGAATACAGAAAAGAGTAGGCTAGAGTAGAATAGAGGGGAATAGAGTAGAGTAGAATAGATTTGAACAGAGCCAAATCGAGCCGAATCGCGTCGAAATGGGTTGAATCAAATCCAGTCAAGTGGATTAAAATACCTTAGAGTTGGGTAGCATAGGGTAGGGTAGAATAGAGTAGAATAGTACAGAACAGAGTAGAAACAATACAATAGAGTAGAGAAGAGTAGAATAGAGCTGAATAGAGCCAAATGCAGACAAAATGAGAGGAATCGTGTAGAAGCAAGTAGAGTAAATTAGAGTGGTGTTGGGTAGGGTAGAGCAGAATAGAGTAGAATAGTGTAGAATAGTGTGGAATGAATAGAATGGAGTAGAATGGAGTCAAATAGAAACGAATAGAGTAGAAAAGAGTCGAATAGAGCAGAATAGGGCCGAAGAAGGCCAAATCGAGCAGATTCGAAGCGATTCAAGCCCAAACAAGCTGAATGGAGCCTAACTGAGCCGAATAGAGCCAAATCGAGCCGAATCGAGCCGATTCAAGCTTCATCGCCTCGAATCGCGTTCAACGCGTCAAATCCAATCAAGACGTATAGATTAGAGAAGGGGAGGGGAGGGAAGGGGAGGGTAGAATAGAACAGAGTAGAGTGGAATAGAAGAGATTAGAACAGAATAGAAGGAATAGAATCGAGTAGAATAGAGTGGAAAAGAGTAGAGTCGAATACAGTCGAATAGAGCCGAATAAGCTGAATAGAGACGAATGGAGCTGAATACAGCCGAAAAGAGCTTTATACTGCCGAATCACACCTAATCGAGCGGAATCAAGCAGAATCGCACTGACTGTCACCGAACAGCGTCGAATCGAATCAGGTCGAATCGAGTCGAGTCACATCGTTTTGAATCAAATCGCTTCATATCGTGTCGAATCCCATCGAATCACGTCGAATAACTTCGAATTGTGTCAAACCTCAGAGAATCCTACTGAATCACGTCGAGTCGCATGGAATCTCATCAAATCCCTTCAGATCTTGCCGAATCCAGTCAAGTCCTATCAAATCGCTTCGCACGGAATCGAATTGAATCCAATAGATTAAAGTAGGGTAGGTTCGGGTGGGGTGCCGTTGGGTCGGGTAGGGTAGAATAGAATAGAGTACAACAGAATAGGGGAGAATAGAGCAGAACAGAAAGAATACAACAGAATAGAATAGAGTCAAAGAGAGAGAACATAGCCGAATTGAGCCGAGTGGAGACAAAACGAGACGAATCACGTCCGGTTGCTTCGAATCGCGTCAAATCAAATCGAATCGATTAGAAGAGATTAGGGTAGGGAAGGGTAGAATAGAAGAGAGGAAAATAGTGAGGAATGGAGTTGAACGGAGTCCAATAGAGACGGATAGATATGAATAGAGTACAAAAGAGTCTAATAGAGCAGAATAGGGCCGAATAGGCCCAAATAAGGCCTAATTGAGCAGAATCCAGCAGAATCGATGGAATTCGAGCCTAATCGAGCCGAATGGAGTGAAATGGAGCCAAGTCGAGCCGAATAGAGCCGATTCGAACTGAATCGAGCTGATTCAAGCCTAATCGCGTCAAATCGCGTGGAAATACGTCACATCGAATCTAATCAAATAGATTAGGGAAGGGTAGGGGAGGGACGGGTGGGTAGAATAGAACAGAATAGTACAGAATAGAATATAGTACAGTAGGGTAGAGTAGAGAGAGTAAAGCAGACAAGAGTAGAGCAGAGTAGAATTGAGTCAAATAGAGTCAAAGAGTGCAGGATATAGCTGAATAGAGCCAATTCTGGCCGAATCGAGTCAAATGGAAACAAAACGAGATGAATCACACCGAATTGCTTCGAATCGCATCCAATCGAATAGATTAGAGCATCGTAGGGTAGAGTAGAACAGAACAGAGTAGAATAGCGTAGAATGGAGAAGAGTGGAGTCAAATGGAGTCGAACAGAGACAAATAGAGTAGAAAAGAGTCGAATCGAGCCAAATAGGGCCGAATAAGGCTGAACCGAGTGGAAACGAGCTGAATTGAAGCGATTCGAGCCAAATCGAGCTGAATCGAGCTGATGTTGCGGAATCGAGCCGACTCAAGCGTGATGGTGTCCGGTCGCATCGAAATGCTTTGAATCGAATCAAATGGAATCGATTAGAATAGGTTAGGGTAGGGTAGTTTATGATAGGAAGACTAGGGTAGATGCAAGTAGACTACATTAGAGTAGACAAGAGAAGGCTAGAGTAGAAGCCTAGACTAGTAAGCTGGACTAGTCAGCTAGACTAGTGGCATAGAGCAGTAGCCTAGACAACTAGTCTTGAATAGTACCCTAAGTCAGTAATCTGAACGAGTACCCTTGCCTGAACTCTTAGCCTAATCTAGTACCCTTGCCTTAACTAGTAGTCCTAACAAGTACCCTTGCCTTAACCAGTAGTCTTCACTAGTACCCTTGCCTTCACTAGTAGTATGTCCTTAACAAGTAGCCTGAACTGGTACCCTTGCCTTAACCAGTACCCTCAACAAGTACCCATGCCTTAACTAGTAGCCTGGCCTTAACTAGTAGCCTGGCCTTAACTAGTAGCCTGAACTAGTACACTTGCCTTAAGGAGTACCCTTGCCCGAACTACTCCCCTTAATTAGGACCCTTATTAAGTAACCCTAAGTAGTAGAGTATGGTACGGTGGGGTAGCATAGGGTAGGGAAGCATACGGTGGAACAGAGAAAATAGAAGGAAATAGAATAGAACAGCATAGGTCAGGGTAGGTTAGCTTAGTGCAGGGTATGGTAGAGTAGCATAGGATGGAATCGAGAAAATAGAAAAGGAGACTAGAAAAGAGCAGACTAGATTAGGATAGGCTAGGGTGGGGGAGGGTTTTGTAGAATACAGTAGTGTAGAATGGAATAGAATGGTGTGGAATGGAGTCAAATGGATTCGAACAGAGATGCAGAGAGTAGAAAAGAGTTGAATAGAGCCGAATAACGCTGAATAGGACCACATATGACCAAAATGAGCCGAATCGAGTCGAGTCGACCAGCTTCGGGATGAATGGAGCCTAGTGGAGCTGAAATGAGCCAGATAGAGACAAACTGAACCCAGCAAAATCGAGCCAAAACACACGAGATCCTATTGCATCGGATCTCGTCGAACTCCATCAAATCCCACCAAAACGCATCAAATCTCGCGGAATCTCACCGAATCCCGTCGAATTGTCTCAAATCGGGTCGAATGGTGTCAAACTGAATGGAATCGAATTAAATTGAATAGATTAGAGTAGTGTAGGTTAGACTGGGATTCAGTAGGGAAGGGCACAGAAGAATAGAATAGAGTAGAACAGAAGAGAATACCAAGAGTAGAATGGAGTAGAGTTGAGTAGAGTGGAATAGTCAGAGCCGGGTAGTGCAGAATATAGATGAATAGATCCAATTCAAGCCGAATCGATTCGAATGGAGAGGAAAGGAGACAAATCGTGATGAATCGAATCGATTAGAATAGGTTAGAGTAGGGTAGGGTAGAACAGAATAGAATAGAGTAGAAAAGAGTAGAATGGTGTGGAAGGGAGTTGAATGGAGCCAAATAGAGACAAATAAAGTAGAAAGGGTTGAGTAGAGCTGAACAGGGCCGAATAAGGTTCACTCGAGCCTAATTATGCTGAATTGAGCAGAATCGAGACGAATTGACCCAATTCAAGCCAAATAGAGCTAAATCGAGCCGATTCAAGCCTAATCACATGGAATCGCGTCGAAATGCGTTGAATCGAATAGATTAGAGTAGAGGAGGGTACGGCAGGAGAGGCTAGACTACAACACAACAGAACACAATAGAAAGAAGAGAATAGAATTAAGTAGAGTCGGGTCCAGTAGAATAGAGTCAAATTGAGTTGAAGAGAGCCGAAAAGAGCCAAACAGAGCTGAATACAGCCGAATTGACCAAATTCAAGGTGAATCGAGATGAATCATGTCGAGTCGTTTGAAATGTGTCGAATCGAATCAAATAGATTAGTGTGGGGAAGGTAAGGCTACGGTAGGGTAGAGAAGAATAGAGTAGAATAGAACAGAACAGAAAGAATCGAGTAGACTAGAGTCAAATAGAGTCGAATACTGCCAAAAAGAGCCGAATAGAGTGGAAAAGAGCCGAATCGAGTTTAATGGAGCAGAAAGGAGATGAATCGAGCCGATATGACCCGAATCAGGTCGAATCCCATTCAAGTGTGTCGAATAGCATAGAACAGATTACAGTAGGCTAAGTTAGGGTAGGGTAGGGTAGAATAGAGTGCAGTAGAACAGAAGAGAAGAGAACAGAACTGAAAGAATAGGGTCGAGACGAGCAGAGTATAGAAGAGTAGAGTAGAGCAGAGTCGAACATTGCCGAATAGAGCCAAATAGAGCCCAAAAGAGCTAAATGGATAGAAACCAAGACGAATCACGCCGAATCCCGTGGAATCGTGCCGTATCGCGTCGAATCCCGTCAAATTGCATTGAATCTGATCAATTCCAATCCAATCCAATCCAATCCAATCCAATCCATTAGAATAGACTAGAGTAGGGTAGAGTACAATACAATACAGTAGAGAATAGTTTAGGATGGAGTAGAATGGTGTAGCATGGAGTCGAGTGGAGTCGAAAAGAGATAATAGAGTTGAGTAGAGTCTAATAGAGCCGAATAGAGCTGAATAGAGCCTATTGGAGCTGACTGGAGCCGAATGGAGCCGATTAGAGCTGAATCGAACCGATTTGAGCCGATTGGGGATGAATGGAGTGGAAAGGAGCCGATTTGAGCCGAATCGCATCGAGATGCGTGGAATCGAATCCAGTAGAATAGATTAGATGAGGGTAGGATGGAATAGAGTAGACTTGAACACAGTAGAAGAGAATGGAAAGGATACAATAGAATAGAGTAGAAAAGGGTAGAGCAGAGCAGAATAGTGTAGAGTAGAATAGAGTAGAGTAGAACAGAGTCGAATCAAGCTGAATGGAGACGAAACGAGACAAATCACGTCGAATGGCGTCGAATCCCATCGAATCAATTACAGTAGGGTATAGTAGAAGAGCATAGAATGGAGTAGAATGGTGTGCAACGGAATCGAGTAGAGTAGAAAAGAGCTGAAGAGAGCCGAAGAGGGCCAAAGAGGGCCAAATCGAGCTGAATTGAGCGAAATCGAGCCGAATCCAGTGAATCGAGCCTAATGGAGCCAAATCGAGCCTAATCGAGCTGAATCGACACTATTCGAGACAAATGGAGCCGAATGGACATGAATCACACCGATTCGGCCCCTAGTCGCGTCAAAATTTCTCGAATTCAATTGAATAGACTAGAGTAGGGGAGGTTCGGGTAGGCTAGAGTAGGGTAGAATAGAGTAGAATAGAATAAAACAGAACAGAACACAACAAAATAGAACAGAACAACACAGAACGAATACAGAAAAGAGTAGGCTAGAGTAGAATAGAGGGGAATAGAGTAGAGTAGAATAGATTTGAACAGAGCCAAATCGAGCCGAATCGCGTCGAAATGGGTTGAATCAAATCCAATCAAGTGGATTACAATACCTTAGAGTTGGGTAGCATAGGGTAGGGTAGAATAGTACAGAACAGAGTAGAAACAATACAATAGAGTAGAGAAGAGTAGAATAGAGCTGAATAGAGCCAAATGCAGACAAAATGAGAGGAATCGTGTAGAAGCAAGTAGAGTAAATTAGAGTGGTGTTGGGTAGGGTAGAGCAGAATAGAGTAGAATAGTGTAGAATAGTGTGGAATGAATAGAATGGAGTAGAATGGAGTCAAATAGAAACGAATAGAGTAGAAAAGAGTCGAATAGAGCAGAATAGGGCCGAAGAAGGCCAAATCGAGCAGATTCGAAGCGATTCAAGCCCAAACAAGCTGAATGGAGCCTAACTGAGCCGAATAGAGCCAAATCGAGCCGAATCGAGCCGATTCAAGCTTCATCGCCTCGAATCGCGTTCAACGCGTCAAATCCAATCAAGACGTATAGATTAGAGAAGGGGAGGGGAGGGAAGGGGAGGGTAGAATAGAACAGAGTAGAGTGGAATAGAAGAGATTAGAACAGAATAGAAGGAATAGAATCGAGTAGAATAGAGTGGAAAAGAGTAGAGTCGAATACAGTCGAATAGAGCCGAATAAGCTGAATAGAGACGAATGGAGCTGAATACAGCCGAAAAGAGCTTTATACTGCCGAATCACACCTAATCGAGCGGAATCAAGCAGAATCGCACTGACTGTCACCGAACAGCGTCGAATCGAATCAGGTCGAATCGAGTCGAGTCACATCGTTTTGAATCAAATCGCTTCATATCGTGTCGAATCCCATCGAATCACGTCGAATAACTTCGAATTGTGTCAAACCTCAGAGAATCCTACTGAATCACGTCGAGTCGCATGGAATCTCATCAAATCCCTTCAGATCTTGCCGAATCCAGTCAAGTCCTATCAAATCGCTTCGCACGGAATCGAATTGAATCCAATAGATTAAAGTAGGGTAGGTTCGGGTGGGGTGCCGTTGGGTCGGGTAGGGTAGAATAGAATAGAGTACAACAGAATAGGGGAGAATAGAGCAGAACAGAAAGAATACAACAGAATAGAATAGAGTCAAAGACAGAGAACATAGCCGAATTGAGCCGAGTGGAGACAAAACGAGACGAATCACGTCCGGTTGCTTCGAATCGCGTCAAATCAAATCGAATCGATTAGAAGAGATTAGGGTAGGGAAGGGTAGAATAGAAGAGAGGAAAATAGTGAGGAATGGAGTTGAACGGAGTCCAATAGAGACGGATAGATATGAATAGAGTACAAAAGAGTCTAATAGAGCAGAATAGGGCCGAATAGGCCCAAATAAGGCCTAATTGAGCAGAATCCAGCAGAATCGATGGAATTCGAGCCTAATCGAGCCGAATGGAGTGAAATGGAGCCAAGTCGAGCCGAATAGAGCCGATTCGAACTGAATCGAGCTGATTCAAGCCTAATCGCGTCAAATCGCGTGGAAATACGTCACATCGAATCTAATCAAATAGATTAGGGAAGGGTAGGGGAGGGGCGGGTGGGTAGAATAGAACAGAATAGTACAGAATAGAATATAGTACAGTAGGGTAGAGTAGAGAGAGTAAAGCAGACAAGAGTAGAGCAGAGTAGAATTGAGTCAAACAGAGTCAAAGAGTGCAGGATATAGCTGAATAGAGCCAATTCTGGCCGAATCGAGTCAAATGGAAACAAAACGAGATGAATCACACCGAATTGCTTCGAATCGCATCCAATCGAATAGATTAGAGCATCGTAGGGTAGAGTAGAACAGAATAGAGTAGAATAGCGTAGAATGGAGAAGAGTGGAGTCAAATGGCGTCGAACAGAGACAAATAGAGTAGAAAAGAGTCGAATCGAGCCAAATAGGGCCGAATAAGGCTGAAACGAGTGGAAACGAGCTGAATTGAAGCGATTCGAGCCAAATCGAGCTGAATCGAGCTGATGTTGCGGAATCGAGCCGACTCAAGCGTGATGGTGTCCGGTCGCATCGAAATGCTTTGAATCGAATCAAATGGAATCGATTAGAATAGGTTAGGGTAGGGTAGTTTATGATAGGAAGACTAGGGTAGATGCAAGTAGACTACATTAGAGTAGACAAGAGAAGGCTAGAGTAGAAGCCTAGACTAGTAAGCTGGACTAGTCAGCTAGACTAGTGGCATAGAGCAGTAGCCTAGACAACTAGTCTTGAATAGTACCCTAAGTCAGTAATCTGAACGAGTACCCTTGCCTGAACTCTTAGCCTAATCTAGTACCCTTGCCTTAACTAGTAGTCCTAACAAGTACCCTTGCCTTAACCAGTAGTCTTCACTAGTACCCTTGCCTTCACTACTAGTATGTCCTTAACAAGTAGCCTGAACTGGTACCCTTGCCTTAACCAGTACCCTCAACAAGTACCCATGCCTTAACTAGTAGCCTGGCCTTAACTAGTAGCCTGGCCTTAACTAGTAGCCTGAACTAGTACACTTGCCTTAAGGAGTACCCTTGCCCGAACTACTCCCCTTAATTAGGACCCTTATTAAGTAACCCTAAGTAGTAGAGTATGGTATGGTGGGGTAGCATAGGGTAGGGAAGCATACGGTGGAACAGAGAAAATAGAAGGAAATAGAATAGAACAGCATAGGTCAGGGTAGGTTAGCTTAGTGCAGGGTATGGTAGAGTAGCATAGGATGGAATCGAGAAAATAGAAAAGGAGACTAGAAAAGAGCAGACTAGATTAGGATAGGCTAGGGTGGGGGAGGGTTTTGTAGAATACAGTAGTGTAGAATGGAATAGAATGGTGTGGAATGGAGTCAAATGGATTCGAACAGAGATGCAGAGAGTAGAAAAGAGTTGAATAGAGCCGAATAACGCTGAATAGGACCACATATGACCAAAATGAGCCGAATCGAGTCGAGTCGACCAGCTTCGGGATGAATGGAGCCTAGTGGAGCTGAAATGAGCCAGATAGAGACAAACTGAACCCAGCAAAATCGAGCCAAAACACACGAGATCCTATTGCATCGGATCTCGTCGAACTCCATCAAATCCCACCAAAACGCATCAAATCTCGCGGAATCTCACCGAATCCCGTCGAATTGTCTCAAATCGGGTCGAATGGTGTCAAACTGAATGGAATCGAATTAAATTGAATAGATTAGAGTAGTGTAGGTTAGACTGGGATTCAGTAGGGAAGGGCACAGAAGAATAGAATAGAGTAGAACAGAAGAGAATACCAAGAGTAGAATGGAGTAGAGTTGAGTAGAGTGGAATAGTCAGAGCCGGGTAGTGCAGAATATAGATGAATAGATCCAATTCAAGCCGAATCGATTCGAATGGAGAGGAAAGGAGACAAATCGTGATGAATCGAATCGATTAGAATAGGTTAGAGTAGGGTAGGGTAGAACAGAATAGAATAGAGTAGAAAAGAGTAGAATGGTGTGGAAGGGAGTTGAATGGAGCCAAATAGAGACAAATAAAGTAGAAAGGGTTGAGTAGAGCTGAACAGGGCCGAATAAGGTTCACTCGAGCCTAATTATGCTGAATTGAGCAGAATCGAGACGAATTGACCCAATTCAAGCCAAATAGAGCTAAATCGAGCCGATTCAAGCCTAATCACATGGAATCGCGTCGAAATGCGTTGAATCGAATAGATTAGAGTAGAGGAGGGTACGGCAGGAGAGGCTAGACTACAACACAACAGAACACAATAGAAAGAAGAGAATAGAATTAAGTAGAGTCGGGTCCAGTAGAATAGAGTCAAATTGAGTTGAAGAGAGCCGAAAAGAGCCAAACAGAGCTGAATACAGCCGAATTGACCAAATTCAAGGTGAATCGAGATGAATCATGTCGAGTCGTTTGAAATGTGTCGAATCGAATCAAATAGATTAGTGTGGGGAAGGTAAGGCTACGGTAGGGTAGAGAAGAATAGAGTAGAATAGAACAGAACAGAAAGAATCGAGTAGACTAGAGTCAAATAGAGTCGAATACTGCCAAAAAGAGCCGAATAGAGTGGAAAAGAGCCGAATCGAGTTTAATGGAGCAGAAAGGAGATGAATCGAGCCGATATGACCCGAATCAGGTCGAATCCCATTCAAGTGTGTCGAATAGCATAGAACAGATTACAGTAGGCTAAGTTAGGGTAGGGTAGGGTAGAATAGAGTGCAGTAGAACAGAAGAGAAGAGAACAGAACTGAAAGAATAGGGTCGAGACGAGCAGAGTATAGAAGAGTAGAGTAGAGCAGAGTCGAACATTGCCGAATAGAGCCAAATAGAGCCCAAAAGAGCTAAATGGATAGAAACCAAGACGAATCACGCCGAATCCCGTGGAATCGTGCCGTATCGCGTCGAATCCCGTCGAATTGCATTGAATCTGATCAATTCCAATCCAATCCAATCCAATCCAATCCATTAGAATAGACTAGAGTAGGGTAGAGTACAATACAATACAGTAGAGAATAGTTTAGGATGGAGTAGAATGGTGTAGCATGGAGTCGAGTGGAGTCGAAAAGAGATAATAGAGTTGAGTAGAGTCTAATAGAGCCGAATAGAGCTGAATAGAGCCTATTGGAGCTGACTGGAGCCGAATGGAGCCGATTAGAGCTGAATCGAACCGATTTGAGCCGATTGGGGATGAATGGAGTGGAAAGGAGCCGATTTGAGCCGAATCGCATCGAGATGCGTGGAATCGAATCCAGTAGAATAGATTAGATGAGGGTAGGATGGAATAGAGTAGACTTGAACACAGTAGAAGAGAATGGAAAGGATACAATAGAATAGAGTAGAAAAGGGTAGAGCAGAGCAGAATAGTGTAGAGTAGAATAGAGTAGAGTAGAACAGAGTCGAATCAAGCTGAATGGAGACGAAACGAGACAAATCACGTCGAATGGCGTCGAATCCCATCGAATCAATTACAGTAGGGTATAGTAGAAGAGCGTAGAATGGAGTAGAATGGTGTGCAACGGAATCGAGTAGAGTAGAAAAGAGCTGAAGAGAGCCGAAGAGGGCCAAAGAGGGCCAAATCGAGCTGAATTGAGCGAAATCGAGCCGAATCCAGTGAATCGAGCCTAATGGAGCCAAATCGAGCCTAATCGAGCTGAATCGACACTATTCGAGACAAATGGAGCCGAATGGACATGAATCACACCGATTCGGCCCCTAGTCGCGTCAAAATTTCTCGAATTCAATTGAATAGACTAGAGTAGGGGAGGTTCGGGTAGGCTAGAGTAGGGTAGAATAGAGTAGAATAGAATAAGACAGAACAGAACACAACAAAATAGAACAGAACAACACAGAACGAATACAGAAAAGAGTAGGCTAGAGTAGAATAGAGGGGAGTAGAGTAGAGTAGAATAGATTTGAACAGAGCCAAATCGAGCCGAATCGCGTCGAAATGGGTTGAATCAAATCCAATCAAGTGGATTACAATACCTTAGAGTTGGGTAGCATAGGGTAGGGTAGAATAGAGTAGAATAGTACAGAACAGAGTAGAAACAATACAATAGAGTAGAGAAGAGTAGAATAGAGCTGAATAGAGCCAAATGCAGACAAAATGAGAGGAATCGTGTAGAAGCAAGTAGAGTAAATTAGAGTGGTGTTGGGTAGGGTAGAGCAGAATAGAGTAGAATAGTGTAGAATAGTGTGGAATGAATAGAATGGAGTAGAATGGAGTCAAATAGAAACGAATAGAGTAGAAAAGAGTCGAATAGAGCAGAATAGGGCCGAAGAAGGCCAAATCGAGCAGATTCGAAGCGATTCAAGCCCAAACAAGCTGAATGGAGCCTAACTGAGCCGAATAGAGCCAAATCGAGCCGAATCGAGCCGATTCAAGCTTCATCGCCTCGAATCGCGTTCAACGCGTCAAATCCAATCAAGACGTATAGATTAGAGAAGGGGAGGGGAGGGAAGGGGAGGGTAGAATAGAACAGAGTAGAGTGGAATAGAAGAGATTAGAACAGAATAGAAGGAATAGAATCGAGTAGAATAGAGTGGAAAAGAGTAGAGTCGAATACAGTCGAATAGAGCCGAATAAGCTGAATAGAGACGAATGGAGCTGAATACAGCCGAAAAGAGCTTTATACTGCCGAATCACACCTAATCGAGCGGAATCAAGCAGAATCGCACTGACTGTCACCGAACAGCGTCGAATCGAATCAGGTCGAATCGAGTCGAGTCACATCGTTTTGAATCAAATCGCTTCATATCGTGTCGAATCCCATCGAATCACGTCGAATAACTTCGAATTGTGTCAAACCTCAGAGAATCCTACTGAATCACGTCGAGTCGCATGGAATCTCATCAAATCCCTTCAGATCTTGCCGAATCCAGTCAAGTCCTATCAAATCGCTTCGCACGGAATCGAATTGAATCCAATAGATTAAAGTAGGGTAGGTTCGGGTGGGGTGCCGTTGGGTCGGGTAGGGTAGAATAGAATAGAGTACAACAGAATAGGGGAGAATAGAGCAGAACAGAAAGAATACAACAGAATAGAATAGAGTCAAAGACAGAGAACATAGCCGAATTGAGCCGAGTGGAGACAAAACGAGACGAATCACGTCCGGTTGCTTCGAATCGCGTCAAATCAAATCGAATCGATTAGAAGAGATTAGGGTAGGGAAGGGTAGAATAGAAGAGAGGAAAATAGTGAGGAATGGAGTTGAACGGAGTCCAATAGAGACGGATAGATATGAATAGAGTACAAAAGAGTCTAATAGAGCAGAATAGGGCCGAATAGGCCCAAATAAGGCCTAATTGAGCAGAATCCAGCAGAATCGATGGAATTCGAGCCTAATCGAGCCGAATGGAGTGAAATGGAGCCAAGTCGAGCCGAATAGAGCCGATTCGAACTGAATCGAGCTGATTCAAGCCTAATCGCGTCAAATCGCGTGGAAATACGTCACATCGAATCTAATCAAATAGATTAGGGAAGGGTAGGGGAGGGGCGGGTGGGTAGAATAGAACAGAATAGTACAGAATAGAATATAGTACAGTAGGGTAGAGTAGAGAGAGTAAAGCAGACAAGAGTAGAGCAGAGTAGAATTGAGTCAAACAGAGTCAAAGAGTGCAGGATATAGCTGAATAGAGCCAATTCTGGCCGAATCGAGTCAAATGGAAACAAAACGAGATGAATCACACCGAATTGCTTCGAATCGCATGCAATCGAATAGATTAGAGCATCGTAGGGTAGAGTAGAACAGAACAGAGTAGAATAGCGTAGAATGGAGAAGAGTGGAGTCAAATGGAGTCGAACAGAGACAAATAGAGTAGAAAAGAGTCGAATCGAGCCAAATAGGGCCGAATAAGGCTGAACCGAGTGGAAACGAGCTGAATTGAAGCGATTCGAGCCAAATCGAGCTGAATCGAGCTGATGTTGCGGAATCGAGCCGACTCAAGCGTGATGGTGTCCGGTCGCATCGAAATGCTTTGAATCGAATCAAATGGAATCGATTAGAATAGGTTAGGGTAGGGTAGTTTATGATAGGAAGACTAGGGTAGATGCAAGTAGACTACATTAGAGTAGACAAGAGAAGGCTAGAGTAGAAGCCTAGACTAGTAAGCTGGACTAGTCAGCTAGACTAGTGGCATAGAGCAGTAGCCTAGACAACTAGTCTTGAATAGTACCCTAAGTCAGTAATCTGAACGAGTACCCTTGCCTGAACTCTTAGCCTAATCTAGTACCCTTGCCTTAACTAGTAGTCCTAACAAGTACCCTTGCCTTAACCAGTAGTCTTCACTAGTACCCTTGCCTTCACTACTAGTATGTCCTTAACAAGTAGCCTGAACTGGTACCCTTGCCTTAACCAGTACCCTCAACAAGTACCCATGCCTTAACTAGTAGCCTGGCCTTAACTAGTAGCCTGGCCTTAACTAGTAGCCTGAACTAGTACACTTGCCTTAAGGAGTACCCTTGCCCGAACTACTCCCCTTAATTAGGACCCTTATTAAGTAACCCTAAGTAGTAGAGTATGGTATGGTGGGGTAGCATAGGGTAGGGAAGCATACGGTGGAACAGAGAAAATAGAAGGAAATAGAATAGAACAGCATAGGTCAGGGTAGGTTAGCTTAGTGCAGGGTATGGTAGAGTAGCATAGGATGGAATCGAGAAAATAGAAAAGGAGACTAGAAAAGAGCAGACTAGATTAGGATAGGCTAGGGTGGGGGAGGGTTTTGTAGAATACAGTAGTGTAGAATGGAATAGAATGGTGTGGAATGGAGTCAAATGGATTCGAACAGAGATGCAGAGAGTAGAAAAGAGTTGAATAGAGCCGAATAACGCTGAATAGGACCACATATGACCAAAATGAGCCGAATCGAGTCGAGTCGACCAGCTTCGGGATGAATGGAGCCTAGTGGAGCTGAAATGAGCCAGATAGAGACAAACTGAACCCAGCAAAATCGAGCCAAAACACACGAGATCCTATTGCATCGGATCTCGTCGAACTCCATCAAATCCCACCAAAACGCATCAAATCTCGCGGAATCTCACCGAATCCCGTCGAATTGTCTCAAATCGGGTCGAATGGTGTCAAACTGAATGGAATCGAATTAAATTGAATAGATTAGAGTAGTGTAGGTTAGACTGGGATTCAGTAGGGAAGGGCACAGAAGAATAGAATAGAGTAGAACAGAAGAGAATACCAAGAGTAGAATGGAGTAGAGTTGAGTAGAGTGGAATAGTCAGAGCCGGGTAGTGCAGAATATAGATGAATAGATCCAATTCAAGCCGAATCGATTCGAATGGAGAGGAAAGGAGACAAATCGTGATGAATCGAATCGATTAGAATAGGTTAGAGTAGGGTAGGGTAGAACAGAATAGAATAGAGTAGAAAAGAGTAGAATGGTGTGGAAGGGAGTTGAATGGAGCCAAATAGAGACAAATAAAGTAGAAAGGGTTGAGTAGAGCTGAACAGGGCCGAATAAGGTTCACTCGAGCCTAATTATGCTGAATTGAGCAGAATCGAGACGAATTGACCCAATTCAAGCCAAATAGAGCTAAATCGAGCCGATTCAAGCCTAATCACATGGAATCGCGTCGAAATGCGTTGAATCGAATAGATTAGAGTAGAGGAGGGTACGGCAGGAGAGGCTAGACTACAACACAACAGAACACAATAGAAAGAAGAGAATAGAATTAAGTAGAGTCGGGTCCAGTAGAATAGAGTCAAATTGAGTTGAAGAGAGCCGAAAAGAGCCAAACAGAGCTGAATACAGCCGAATTGACCAAATTCAAGGTGAATCGAGATGAATCATGTCGAGTCGTTTGAAATGTGTCGAATCGAATCAAATAGATTAGTGTGGGGAAGGTAAGGCTACGGTAGGGTAGAGAAGAATAGAGTAGAATAGAACAGAACAGAAAGAATCGAGTAGACTAGAGTCAAATAGAGTCGAATACTGCCAAAAAGAGCCGAATAGAGTGGAAAAGAGCCGAATAGAACCGAATCGAGTTTAATGGAGCAGAAAGGAGATGAATCGAGCCGATATGACCCGAATCAGGTCGAATCCCATTCAAGTGTGTCGAATAGCATAGAACAGATTACAGTAGGCTAAGTTAGGGTAGGGTAGGGTAGAATAGAGTGCAGTAGAACAGAAGAGAAGAGAACAGAACTGAAAGAATAGGGTCGAGACGAGCAGAGTATAGAAGAGTAGAGTAGAGCAGAGTCGAACATTGCCGAATAGAGCCAAATAGAGCCCAAAAGAGCTAAATGGATAGAAACCAAGACGAATCACGCCGAATCCCGTGGAATCGTGCCGTATCGCGTCGAATCCCGTCGAATTGCATTGAATCTGATCAATTCCAATCCAATCCAATCCAATCCATTAGAATAGACTAGAGTAGGGTAGAGTACAATACAATACAGTAGAGAATAGTTTAGGATGGAGTAGAATGGTGTAGCATGGAGTCGAGTGGAGTCGAAAAGAGATAATAGAGTTGAGTAGAGTCTAATAGAGCCGAATAGAGCTGAATAGAGCCTATTGGAGCTGACTGGAGCCGAATGGAGCCGATTAGAGCTGAATCGAACCGATTTGAGCCGATTGGGGATGAATGGAGTGGAAAGGAGCCGATTTGAGCCGAATCGCATCGAGATGCGTGGAATCGAATCCAGTAGAATAGATTAGATGAGGGTAGGATGGAATAGAGTAGACTTGAACACAGTAGAAGAGAATGGAAAGGATACAATAGAATAGAGTAGAAAAGGGTAGAGCAGAGCAGAATAGTGTAGAGTAGAATAGAGTAGAGTAGAACAGAGTCGAATCAAGCTGAATGGAGACGAAACGAGACAAATCACGTCGAATGGCGTCGAATCCCATCGAATCAATTACAGTAGGGTATAGTAGAAGAGCGTAGAATGGAGTAGAATGGTGTGCAACGGAATCGAGTAGAGTAGAAAAGAGCTGAAGAGAGCCGAAGAGGGCCAAAGAGGGCCAAATCGAGCTGAATTGAGCGAAATCGAGCCGAATCCAGTGAATCGAGCCTAATGGAGCCAAATCGAGCCTAATCGAGCTGAATCGACACTATTCGAGACAAATGGAGCCGAATGGACATGAATCACACCGATTCGGCCCCTAGTCGCGTCAAAATTTCTCGAATTCAATTGAATAGACTAGAGTAGGGGAGGTTCGGGTAGGCTAGAGTAGGGTAGAATAGAGTAGAATAGAATAAGACAGAACAGAACACAACAAAATAGAACAGAACAACACAGAACGAATACAGAAAAGAGTAGGCTAGAGTAGAATAGAGGGGAGTAGAGTAGAGTAGAATAGATTTGAACAGAGCCAAATCGAGCCGAATCGCGTCGAAATGGGTTGAATCAAATCCAATCAAGTGGATTACAATACCTTAGAGTTGGGTAGCATAGGGTAGGGTAGAATAGAGTAGAATAGTACAGAACAGAGTAGAAACAATACAATAGAGTAGAGAAGAGTAGAATAGAGCTGAATAGAGCCAAATGCAGACAAAATGAGAGGAATCGTGTAGAAGCAAGTAGAGTAAATTAGAGTGGTGTTGGGTAGGGTAGAGCAGAATAGAGCAGAATAGTGTAGAATAGTGTGGAATGAATAGAATGGAGTAGAATGGAGTCAAATAGAAACGAATAGAGTAGAAAAGAGTCGAATAGAGCAGAATAGGGCCGAAGAAGGCCAAATCGAGCAGATTCGAAGCGATTCAAGCCCAAACAAGCTGAATGGAGCCTAACTGAGCCGAATAGAGCCAAATCGAGCCGAATCGAGCCGATTCAAGCTTCATCGCCTCGAATCGCGTTCAACGCGTCAAATCCAATCAAGACGTATAGATTAGAGAAGGGGAGGGGAGGGAAGGGGAGGGTAGAATAGAACAGAGTAGAGTGGAATAGAAGAGATTAGAACAGAATAGAAGGAATAGAATCGAGTAGAATAGAGTGGAAAAGAGTAGAGTCGAATACAGTCGAATAGAGCCGAATAAGCTGAATAGAGACGAATGGAGCTGAATACAGCCGAAAAGAGCTTTATACTGCCGAATCACACCTAATCGAGCGGAATCAAGCAGAATCGCACTGACTGTCACCGAACAGCGTCGAATCGAATCAGGTCGAATCGAGTCGAGTCACATCGTTTTGAATCAAATCGCTTCATATCGTGTCGAATCCCATCGAATCACGTCGAATAACTTCGAATTGTGTCAAACCTCAGAGAATCCTACTGAATCACGTCGAGTCGCATGGAATCTCATCAAATCCCTTCAGATCTTGCCGAATCCAGTCAAGTCCTATCAAATCGCTTCGCACGGAATCGAATTGAATCCAATAGATTAAAGTAGGGTAGGTTCGGGTGGGGTGCCGTTGGGTCGGGTAGGGTAGAATAGAATAGAGTACAACAGAATAGGGGAGAATAGAGCAGAACAGAAAGAATACAACAGAATAGAATAGAGTCAAAGACAGAGAACATAGCCGAATTGAGCCGAGTGGAGACAAAACGAGACGAATCACGTCCGGTTGCTTCGAATCGCGTCAAATCAAATCGAATCGATTAGAAGAGATTAGGGTAGGGAAGGGTAGAATAGAAGAGAGGAAAATAGTGAGGAATGGAGTTGAATGGAGTCCAATAGAGACGGATAGATATGAATAGAGTACAAAAGAGTCTAATAGAGCAGAATAGGGCCGAATAGGCCCAAATAAGGCCTAATTGAGCAGAATCCAGCAGAATCAATGGAATTCGAGCCTAATCGAGCCGAATGGAGTGAAATGGAGCCAAGTCGAGCCGAATAGAGCCGATTCGAACTGAATCGAGCTGATTCAAGCCTAATCGCGTCAAATCGCGTGGAAATACGTCACATCGAATCTAATCAAATAGATTAGGGAAGGGTAGGGGAGGGGCGGGTGGGTAGAATAGAACAGAATAGTACAGAATAGAATATAGTACAGTAGGGTAGAGTAGAGAGAGTAAAGCAGACAAGAGTAGAGCAGAGTAGAATTGAGTCAAACAGAGTCAAAGAGTGCAGGATATAGCTGAATAGAGCCAATTCTGGCCGAATCGAGTCAAATGGAAACAAAACGAGATGAATCACACCGAATTGCTTCGAATCGCATGCAATCGAATAGATTAGAGCATCGTAGGGTAGAGTAGAACAGAACAGAGTAGAATAGCGTAGAATGGAGAAGAGTGGAGTCAAATGGAGTCGAACAGAGACAAATAGAGTAGAAAAGAGTCGAATCGAGCCAAATAGGGCCGAATAAGGCTGAAACGAGTGGAAACGAGCTGAATTGAAGCGATTCGAGCCAAATCGAGCTGAATCGAGCTGATGTTGCGGAATCGAGCCGACTCAAGCGTGATGGTGTCCGGTCGCATCGAAATGCTTTGAATCGAATCAAATGGAATCGATTAGAATAGGTTAGGGTAGGGTAGTTTATGATAGGAAGACTAGGGTAGATGCAAGTAGACTACATTAGAGTAGACAAGAGAAGGCTAGAGTAGAAGCCTAGACTAGTAAGCTGGACTAGTCAGCTAGACTAGTGGCATAGAGCAGTAGCCTAGACAACTAGTCTTGAATAGTACCCTAAGTCAGTAATCTGAACGAGTACCCTTGCCTGAACTCTTAGCCTAATCTAGTACCCTTGCCTTAACTAGTAGTCCTAACAAGTACCCTTGCCTTAACCAGTAGTCTTCACTAGTACCCTTGCCTTCACTAGTAGTATGTCCTTAACAAGTAGCCTGAACTGGTACCCTTGCCTTAACCAGTACCCTCAACAAGTACCCATGCCTTAACTAGTAGCCTGGCCTTAACTAGTAGCCTGGCCTTAACTAGTAGCCTGAACTAGTACACTTGCCTTAAGGAGTACCCTTGCCCGAACTACTCCCCTTAATTAGGACCCTTATTAAGTAACCCTAAGTAGTAGAGTATGGTATGGTGGGGTAGCATAGGGTAGGGAAGCATACGGTGGAACAGAGAAAATAGAAGGAAATAGAATAGAACAGCATAGGTCAGGGTAGGTTAGCTTAGTGCAGGGTATGGTAGAGTAGCATAGGATGGAATCGAGAAAATAGAAAAGGAGACTAGAAAAGAGCAGACTAGATTAGGATAGGCTAGGGTGGGGGAGGGTTTTGTAGAATACAGTAGTGTAGAATGGAATAGAATGGTGTGGAATGGAGTCAAATGGATTCGAACAGAGATGCAGAGAGTAGAAAAGAGTTGAATAGAGCCGAATAACGCTGAATAGGACCACATATGACCAAAATGAGCCGAATCGAGTCGAGTCGACCAGCTTCGGGATGAATGGAGCCTAGTGGAGCTGAAATGAGCCAGATAGAGACAAACTGAACCCAGCAAAATCGAGCCAAAACACACGAGATCCTATTGCATCGGATCTCGTCGAACTCCATCAAATCCCACCAAAACGCATCAAATCTCGCGGAATCTCACCGAATCCCGTCGAATTGTCTCAAATCGGGTCGAATGGTGTCAAACTGAATGGAATCGAATTAAATTGAATAGATTAGAGTAGTGTAGGTTAGACTGGGATTCAGTAGGGAAGGGCACAGAAGAATAGAATAGAGTAGAACAGAAGAGAATACCAAGAGTAGAATGGAGTAGAGTTGAGTAGAGTGGAATAGTCAGAGCCGGGTAGTGCAGAATATAGATGAATAGATCCAATTCAAGCCGAATCGATTCGAATGGAGAGGAAAGGAGACAAATCGTGATGAATCGAATCGATTAGAATAGGTTAGAGTAGGGTAGGGTAGAACAGAATAGAATAGAGTAGAAAAGAGTAGAATGGTGTGGAAGGGAGTTGAATGGAGCCAAATAGAGACAAATAAAGTAGAAAGGGTTGAGTAGAGCTGAACAGGGCCGAATAAGGTTCACTCGAGCCTAATTATGCTGAATTGAGCAGAATCGAGACGAATTGACCCAATTCAAGCCAAATAGAGCTAAATCGAGCCGATTCAAGCCTAATCACATGGAATCGCGTCGAAATGCGTTGAATCGAATAGATTAGAGTAGAGGAGGGTACGGCAGGAGAGGCTAGACTACAACACAACAGAACACAATAGAAAGAAGAGAATAGAATTAAGTAGAGTCGGGTCCAGTAGAATAGAGTCAAATTGAGTTGAAGAGAGCCGAAAAGAGCCAAACAGAGCTGAATACAGCCGAATTGACCAAATTCAAGGTGAATCGAGATGAATCATGTCGAGTCGTTTGAAATGTGTCGAATCGAATCAAATAGATTAGTGTGGGGAAGGTAAGGCTACGGTAGGGTAGAGAAGAATAGAGTAGAATAGAACAGAACAGAAAGAATCGAGTAGACTAGAGTCAAATAGAGTCGAATACTGCCAAAAAGAGCCGAATAGAGTGGAAAAGAGCCGAATAGAACCGAATCGAGTTTAATGGAGCAGAAAGGAGATGAATCGAGCCGATATGACCCGAATCAGGTCGAATCCCATTCAAGTGTGTCGAATAGCATAGAACAGATTACAGTAGGCTAAGTTAGGGTAGGGTAGGGTAGAATAGAGTGCAGTAGAACAGAAGAGAAGAGAACAGAACTGAAAGAATAGGGTCGAGACGAGCAGAGTATAGAAGAGTAGAGTAGAGCAGAGTCGAACATTGCCGAATAGAGCCAAATAGAGCCCAAAAGAGCTAAATGGATAGAAACCAAGACGAATCACGCCGAATCCCGTGGAATCGTGCCGTATCGCGTCGAATCCCGTCGAATTGCATTGAATCTGATCAATTCCAATCCAATCCAATCCAATCCAATCCAATCCATTAGAATAGACTAGAGTAGGGTAGAGTACAATACAATACAGTAGAGAATAGTTTAGGATGGAGTAGAATGGTGTAGCATGGAGTCGAGTGGAGTCGAAAAGAGATAATAGAGTTGAGTAGAGTCTAATAGAGCCGAATAGAGCTGAATAGAGCCTATTGGAGCTGACTGGAGCCGAATGGAGCCGATTAGAGCTGAATCGAACCGATTTGAGCCGATTGGGGATGAATGGAGTGGAAAGGAGCCGATTTGAGCCGAATCGCATCGAGATGCGTGGAATCGAATCCAGTAGAATAGATTAGATGAGGGTAGGATGGAATAGAGTAGACTTGAACACAGTAGAAGAGAATGGAAAGGATACAATAGAATAGAGTAGAAAAGGGTAGAGCAGAGTAGAATAGTGTAGAGTAGAATAGAGTAGAGTAGAACAGAGTCGAATCAAGCTGAATGGAGACGAAACGAGACAAATCACGTCGAATGGCGTCGAATCCCATCGAATCAATTACAGTAGGGTATAGTAGAAGAGCGTAGAATGGAGTAGAATGGTGTGCAACGGAATCGAGTAGAGTAGAAAAGAGCTGAAGAGAGCCGAAGAGGGCCAAAGAGGGCCAAATCGAGCTGAATTGAGCGAAATCGAGCCGAATCCAGTGAATCGAGCCTAATGGAGCCAAATCGAGCCTAATCGAGCTGAATCGACACTATTCGAGACAAATGGAGCCGAATGGACATGAATCACACCGATTCGGCCCCTAGTCGCGTCAAAATTTCTCGAATTCAATTGAATAGACTAGAGTAGGGGAGGTTCGGGTAGGCTAGAGTAGGGTAGAATAGAGTAGAATAGAATAAGACAGAACAGAACACAACAAAATAGAACAGAACAACACAGAACGAATACAGAAAAGAGTAGGCTAGAGTAGAATAGAGGGGAGTAGAGTAGAGTAGAATAGATTTGAACAGAGCCAAATCGAGCCGAATCGCGTCGAAATGGGTTGAATCAAATCCAATCAAGTGGATTACAATACCTTAGAGTTGGGTAGCATAGGGTAGGGTAGAATAGAGTAGAATAGTACAGAACAGAGTAGAAACAATACAATAGAGTAGAGAAGAGTAGAATAGAGCTGAATAGAGCCAAATGCAGACAAAATGAGAGGAATCGTGTAGAAGCAAGTAGAGTAAATTAGAGTGGTGTTGGGTAGGGTAGAGCAGAATAGAGTAGAATAGTGTAGAATAGTGTGGAATGAATAGAATGGAGTAGAATGGAGTCAAATAGAAACGAATAGAGTAGAAAAGAGTCGAATAGAGCAGAATAGGGCCGAAGAAGGCCAAATCGAGCAGATTCGAAGCGATTCAAGCCCAAACAAGCTGAATGGAGCCTAACTGAGCCGAATAGAGCCAAATCGAGCCGAATCGAGCCGATTCAAGCTTCATCGCCTCGAATCGCGTTCAACGCGTCAAATCCAATCAAGACGTATAGATTAGAGAAGGGGAGGGGAGGGAAGGGGAGGGTAGAATAGAACAGAGTAGAGTGGAATAGAAGAGATTAGAACAGAATAGAAGGAATAGAATCGAGTAGAATAGAGTGGAAAAGAGTAGAGTCGAATACAGTCGAATAGAGCCGAATAAGCTGAATAGAGACGAATGGAGCTGAATACAGCCGAAAAGAGCTTTATACTGCCGAATCACACCTAATCGAGCGGAATCAAGCAGAATCGCACTGACTGTCACCGAACAGCGTCGAATCGAATCAGGTCGAATCGAGTCGAGTCACATCGTTTTGAATCAAATCGCTTCATATCGTGTCGAATCCCATCGAATCACGTCGAATAACTTCGAATTGTGTCAAACCTCAGAGAATCCTACTGAATCACGTCGAGTCGCATGGAATCTCATCAAATCCCTTCAGATCTTGCCGAATCCAGTCAAGTCCTATCAAATCGCTTCGCACGGAATCGAATTGAATCCAATAGATTAAAGTAGGGTAGGTTCGGGTGGGGTGCCGTTGGGTCGGGTAGGGTAGAATAGAATAGAGTACAACAGAATAGGGGAGAATAGAGCAGAACAGAAAGAATACAACAGAATAGAATAGAGTCAAAGACAGAGAACATAGCCGAATTGAGCCGAGTGGAGACAAAACGAGACGAATCACGTCCGGTTGCTTCGAATCGCGTCAAATCAAATCGAATCGATTAGAAGAGATTAGGGTAGGGAAGGGTAGAATAGAAGAGAGGAAAATAGTGAGGAATGGAGTTGAACGGAGTCCAATAGAGACGGATAGATATGAATAGAGTACAAAAGAGTCTAATAGAGCAGAATAGGGCCGAATAGGCCCAAATAAGGCCTAATTGAGCAGAATCCAGCAGAATCGATGGAATTCGAGCCTAATCGAGCCGAATGGAGTGAAATGGAGCCAAGTCGAGCCGAATAGAGCCGATTCGAACTGAATCGAGCTGATTCAAGCCTAATCGCGTCAAATCGCGTGGAAATACGTCACATCGAATCTAATCAAATAGATTAGGGAAGGGTAGGGGAGGGGCGGGTGGGTAGAATAGAACAGAATAGTACAGAATAGAATATAGTACAGTAGGGTAGAGTAGAGAGAGTAAAGCAGACAAGAGTAGAGCAGAGTAGAATTGAGTCAAACAGAGTCAAAGAGTGCAGGATATAGCTGAATAGAGCCAATTCTGGCCGAATCGAGTCAAATGGAAACAAAACGAGATGAATCACACCGAATTGCTTCGAATCGCATGCAATCGAATAGATTAGAGCATCGTAGGGTAGAGTAGAACAGAACAGAGTAGAATAGCGTAGAATGGAGAAGAGTGGAGTCAAATGGAGTCGAACAGAGACAAATAGAGTAGAAAAGAGTCGAATCGAGCCAAATAGGGCCGAATAAGGCTGAAACGAGTGGAAACGAGCTGAATTGAAGCGATTCGAGCCAAATCGAGCTGAATCGAGCTGATGTTGCGGAATCGAGCCGACTCAAGCGTGATGGTGTCCGGTCGCATCGAAATGCTTTGAATCGAATCAAATGGAATCGATTAGAATAGGTTAGGGTAGGGTAGTTTATGATAGGAAGACTAGGGTAGATGCAAGTAGACTACATTAGAGTAGACAAGAGAAGGCTAGAGTAGAAGCCTAGACTAGTAAGCTGGACTAGTCAGCTAGACTAGTGGCATAGAGCAGTAGCCTAGACAACTAGTCTTGAATAGTACCCTAAGTCAGTAATCTGAACGAGTACCCTTGCCTGAACTCTTAGCCTAATCTAGTACCCTTGCCTTAACTAGTAGTCCTAACAAGTACCCTTGCCTTAACCAGTAGTCTTCACTAGTACCCTTGCCTTCACTACTAGTATGTCCTTAACAAGTAGCCTGAACTGGTACCCTTGCCTTAACCAGTACCCTCAACAAGTACCCATGCCTTAACTAGTAGCCTGGCCTTAACTAGTAGCCTGGCCTTAACTAGTAGCCTGAACTAGTACACTTGCCTTAAGGAGTACCCTTGCCCGAACTACTCCCCTTAATTAGGACCCTTATTAAGTAACCCTAAGTAGTAGAGTATGGTATGGTGGGGTAGCATAGGGTAGGGAAGCATACGGTGGAACAGAGAAAATAGAAGGAAATAGAATAGAACAGCATAGGTCAGGGTAGGTTAGCTTAGTGCAGGGTATGGTAGAGTAGCATAGGATGGAATCGAGAAAATAGAAAAGGAGACTAGAAAAGAGCAGACTAGATTAGGATAGGCTAGGGTGGGGGAGGGTTTTGTAGAATACAGTAGTGTAGAATGGAATAGAATGGTGTGGAATGGAGTCAAATGGATTCGAACAGAGATGCAGAGAGTAGAAAAGAGTTGAATAGAGCCGAATAACGCTGAATAGGACCACATATGACCAAAATGAGCCGAATCGAGTCGAGTCGACCAGCTTCGGGATGAATGGAGCCTAGTGGAGCTGAAATGAGCCAGATAGAGACAAACTGAACCCAGCAAAATCGAGCCAAAACACACGAGATCCTATTGCATCAGATCTCGTCGAACTCCATCAAATCCCACCAAAACGCATCAAATCTCGCGGAATCTCACCGAATCCCGTCGAATTGTCTCAAATCGGGTCGAATGGTGTCAAACTGAATGGAATCGAATTAAATTGAATAGATTAGAGTAGTGTAGGTTAGACTGGGATTCAGTAGGGAAGGGCACAGAAGAATAGAATAGAGTAGAACAGAAGAGAATACCAAGAGTAGAATGGAGTAGAGTTGAGTAGAGTGGAATAGTCAGAGCCGGGTAGTGCAGAATATAGATGAATAGATCCAATTCAAGCCGAATCGATTCGAATGGAGAGGAAAGGAGACAAATCGTGATGAATCGAATCGATTAGAATAGGTTAGAGTAGGGTAGGGTAGAACAGAATAGAATAGAGTAGAAAAGAGTAGAATGGTGTGGAAGGGAGTTGAATGGAGCCAAATAGAGACAAATAAAGTAGAAAGGGTTGAGTAGAGCTGAACAGGGCCGAATAAGGTTCACTCGAGCCTAATTATGCTGAATTGAGCAGAATCGAGACGAATTGACCCAATTCAAGCCAAATAGAGCTAAATCGAGCCGATTCAAGCCTAATCACATGGAATCGCGTCGAAATGCGTTGAATCGAATAGATTAGAGTAGAGGAGGGTACGGCAGGAGAGGCTAGACTACAACACAACAGAACACAATAGAAAGAAGAGAATAGAATTAAGTAGAGTCGGGTCCAGTAGAATAGAGTCAAATTGAGTTGAAGAGAGCCGAAAAGAGCCAAACAGAGCTGAATACAGCCGAATTGACCAAATTCAAGGTGAATCGAGATGAATCATGTCGAGTCGTTTGAAATGTGTCGAATCGAATCAAATAGATTAGTGTGGGGAAGGTAAGGCTACGGTAGGGTAGAGAAGAATAGAGTAGAATAGAACAGAACAGAAAGAATCGAGTAGACTAGAGTCAAATAGAGTCGAATACTGCCAAAAAGAGCCGAACAGAGTGGAAAAGAGCCGAATAGAACCGAATCGAGTTTAATGGAGCAGAAAGGAGATGAATCGAGCCGATATGACCCGAATCAGGTCGAATCCCATTCAAGTGTGTCGAATAGCATAGAACAGATTACAGTAGGCTAAGTTAGGGTAGGGTAGGGTAGAATAGAGTGCAGTAGAACAGAAGAGAAGAGAACAGAACTGAAAGAATAGGGTCGAGACGAGCAGAGTATAGAAGAGTAGAGTAGAGCAGAGTCGAACATTGCCGAATAGAGCCAAATAGAGCCCAAAAGAGCTAAATGGATAGAAACCAAGACGAATCACGCCGAATCCCGTGGAATCGTGCCGTATCGCGTCGAATCCCGTCGAATTGCATTGAATCTGATCAATTCCAATCCAATCCAATCCAATCCAATCCAATCCATTAGAATAGACTAGAGTAGGGTAGAGTACAATACAATACAGTAGAGAATAGTTTAGGATGGAGTAGAATGGTGTAGCATGGAGTCGAGTGGAGTCGAAAAGAGATAATAGAGTTGAGTAGAGTCTAATAGAGCCGAATAGAGCTGAATAGAGCCTATTGGAGCTGACTGGAGCCGAATGGAGCCGATTAGAGCTGAATCGAACCGATTTGAGCCGATTGGGGATGAATGGAGTGGAAAGGAGCCGATTTGAGCCGAATCGCATCGAGATGCGTGGAATCGAATCCAGTAGAATAGATTAGATGAGGGTAGGATGGAATAGAGTAGACTTGAACACAGTAGAAGAGAATGGAAAGGATACAATAGAATAGAGTAGAAAAGGGTAGAGCAGAGCAGAATAGTGTAGAGTAGAATAGAGTAGAGTAGAACAGAGTCGAATCAAGCTGAATGGAGACGAAACGAGACAAATCACGTCGAATGGCGTCGAATCCCATCGAATCAATTACAGTAGGGTATAGTAGAAGAGCGTAGAATGGAGTAGAATGGTGTGCAACGGAATCGAGTAGAGTAGAAAAGAGCTGAAGAGAGCCGAAGAGGGCCAAAGAGGGCCAAATCGAGCTGAATTGAGCGAAATCGAGCCGAATCCAGTGAATCGAGCCTAATGGAGCCAAATCGAGCCTAATCGAGCTGAATCGACACTATTCGAGACAAATGGAGCCGAATGGACATGAATCACACCGATTCGGCCCCTAGTCGCGTCAAAATTTCTCGAATTCAATTGAATAGACTAGAGTAGGGGAGGTTCGGGTAGGCTAGAGTAGGGTAGAATAGAGTAGAATAGAATAAGACAGAACAGAACACAACAAAATAGAACAGAACAACACAGAACGAATACAGAAAAGAGTAGGCTAGAGTAGAATAGAGGGGAGTAGAGTAGAGTAGAATAGATTTGAACAGAGCCAAATCGAGCCGAATCGCGTCGAAATGGGTTGAATCAAATCCAATCAAGTGGATTACAATACCTTAGAGTTGGGTAGCATAGGGTAGGGTAGAATAGAGTAGAATAGTACAGAACAGAGTAGAAACAATACAATAGAGTAGAGAAGAGTAGAATAGAGCTGAATAGAGCCAAATGCAGACAAAATGAGAGGAATCGTGTAGAAGCAAGTAGAGTAAATTAGAGTGGTGTTGGGTAGGGTAGAGCAGAATAGAGTAGAATAGTGTAGAATAGTGTGGAATGAATAGAATGGAGTAGAATGGAGTCAAATAGAAACGAATAGAGTAGAAAAGAGTCGAATAGAGCAGAATAGGGCCGAAGAAGGCCAAATCGAGCAGATTCGAAGCGATTCAAGCCCAAACAAGCTGAATGGAGCCTAACTGAGCCGAATAGAGCCAAATCGAGCCGAATCGAGCCGATTCAAGCTTCATCGCCTCGAATCGCGTTCAACGCGTCAAATCCAATCAAGACGTATAGATTAGAGAAGGGGAGGGGAGGGAAGGGGAGGGTAGAATAGAACAGAGTAGAGTGGAATAGAAGAGATTAGAACAGAATAGAAGGAATAGAATCGAGTAGAATAGAGTGGAAAAGAGTAGAGTCGAATACAGTCGAATAGAGCCGAATAAGCTGAATAGAGACGAATGGAGCTGAATACAGCCGAAAAGAGCTTTATACTGCCGAATCACACCTAATCGAGCGGAATCAAGCAGAATCGCACTGACTGTCACCGAACAGCGTCGAATCGAATCAGGTCGAATCGAGTCGAGTCACATCGTTTTGAATCAAATCGCTTCATATCGTGTCGAATCCCATCGAATCACGTCGAATAACTTCGAATTGTGTCAAACCTCAGAGAATCCTACTGAATCACGTCGAGTCGCATGGAATCTCATCAAATCCCTTCAGATCTTGCCGAATCCAGTCAAGTCCTATCAAATCGCTTCGCACGGAATCGAATTGAATCCAATAGATTAAAGTAGGGTAGGTTCGGGTGGGGTGCCGTTGGGTCGGGTAGGGTAGAATAGAATAGAGTACAACAGAATAGGGGAGAATAGAGCAGAACAGAAAGAATACAACAGAATAGAATAGAGTCAAAGACAGAGAACATAGCCGAATTGAGCCGAGTGGAGACAAAACGAGACGAATCACGTCCGGTTGCTTCGAATCGCGTCAAATCAAATCGAATCGATTAGAAGAGATTAGGGTAGGGAAGGGTAGAATAGAAGAGAGGAAAATAGTGAGGAATGGAGTTGAACGGAGTCCAATAGAGACGGATAGATATGAATAGAGTACAAAAGAGTCTAATAGAGCAGAATAGGGCCGAATAGGCCCAAATAAGGCCTAATTGAGCAGAATCCAGCAGAATCGATGGAATTCGAGCCTAATCGAGCCGAATGGAGTGAAATGGAGCCAAGTCGAGCCGAATAGAGCCGATTCGAACTGAATCGAGCTGATTCAAGCCTAATCGCGTCAAATCGCGTGGAAATACGTCACATCGAAACTAATCAAATAGATTAGGGAAGGGTAGGGGAGGGGCGGGAGGGTAGAATAGAACAGAATAGTACAGAATAGAATATAGTACAGTAGGGTAGAGTAGAGAGAGTAAAGCAGACAAGAGTAGAGCAGAGTAGAATTGAGTCAAACAGAGTCAAAGAGTGCAGGATATAGCTGAATAGAGCCAATTCTGGCCGAATCGAGTCAAATGGAAACAAAACGAGATGAATCACACCGAATTGCTTCGAATCGCATGCAATCGAATAGATTAGAGCATCGTAGGGTAGAGTAGAACAGAACAGAGTAGAATAGCGTAGAATGGAGAAGAGTGGAGTCAAATGGAGTCGAACAGAGACAAATAGAGTAGAAAAGAGTCGAATCGAGCCAAATAGGGCCGAATAAGGCTGAAACGAGTGGAAACGAGCTGAATTGAAGCGATTCGAGCCAAATCGAGCTGAATCGAGCTGATGTTGCGGAATCGAGCCGACTCAAGCGTGATGGTGTCCGGTCGCATCGAAATGCTTTGAATCGAATCAAATGGAATCGATTAGAATAGGTTAGGGTAGGGTAGTTTATGATAGGAAGACTAGGGTAGATGCAAGTAGACTACATTAGAGTAGACAAGAGAAGGCTAGAGTAGAAGCCTAGACTAGTAAGCTGGACTAGTCAGCTAGACTAGTGGCATAGAGCAGTAGCCTAGACAACTAGTCTTGAATAGTACCCTAAGTCAGTAATCTGAACGAGTACCCTTGCCTGAACTCTTAGCCTAATCTAGTACCCTTGCCTTAACTAGTAGTCCTAACAAGTACCCTTGCCTTAACCAGTAGTCTTCACTAGTACCCTTGCCTTCACTAGTAGTATGTCCTTAACAAGTAGCCTGAACTGGTACCCTTGCCTTAACCAGTACCCTCAACAAGTACCCATGCCTTAACTAGTAGCCTGGCCTTAACTAGTAGCCTGGCCTTAACTAGTAGCCTGAACTAGTACACTTGCCTTAAGGAGTACCCTTGCCCGAACTACTCCCCTTAATTAGGACCCTTATTAAGTAACCCTAAGTAGTAGAGTATGGTATGGTGGGGTAGCATAGGGTAGGGAAGCATACGGTGGAACAGAGAAAATAGAAGGAAATAGAATAGAACAGCATAGGTCAGGGTAGGTTAGCTTAGTGCAGGGTATGGTAGAGTAGCATAGGATGGAATCGAGAAAATAGAAAAGGAGACTAGAAAAGAGCAGACTAGATTAGGATAGGCTAGGGTGGGGGAGGGTTTTGTAGAATACAGTAGTGTAGAATGGAATAGAATGGTGTGGAATGGAGTCAAATGGATTCGAACAGAGATGCAGAGAGTAGAAAAGAGTTGAATAGAGCCGAATAACGCTGAATAGGACCACATATGACCAAAATGAGCCGAATCGAGTCGAGTCGACCAGCTTCGGGATGAATGGAGCCTAGTGGAGCTGAAATGAGCCAGATAGAGACAAACTGAACCCAGCAAAATCGAGCCAAAACACACGAGATCCTATTGCATCGGATCTCGTCGAACTCCATCAAATCCCAACAAAACGCATCAAATCTCGCGGAATCTCACCGAATCCCGTCGAATTGTCTCAAATCGGGTCGAATGGTGTCAAACTGAATGGAATCGAATTAAATTGAATAGATTAGAGTAGTGTAGGTTAGACTGGGATTCAGTAGGGAAGGGCACAGAAGAATAGAATAGAGTAGAACAGAAGAGAATACCAAGAGTAGAATGGAGTAGAGTTGAGTAGAGTGGAATAGTCAGAGTCGGGTAGTGCAGAATATAGATGAATAGATCCAATTCAAGCCGAATCGATTCGAATGGAGAGGAAAGGAGACAAATCGTGATGAATCGAATCGATTAGAATAGGTTAGAGTAGGGTAGGGTAGAACAGAATAGAATAGAGTAGAAAAGAGTAGAATGGTGTGGAAGGGAGTTGAATGGAGCCAAATAGAGACAAATAAAGTAGAAAGGGTTGAGTAGAGCTGAACAGGGCTGAATAAGGTTCACTCGAGCCTAATTATGCTGAATTGAGCAGAATCGAGACGAATTGACCCAATTCAAGCCAAATAGAGCTAAATCGAGCCGATTCAAGCCTAATCACATGGAATCGCGTCGAAATGCGTTGAATCGAATAGATTAGAGTAGAGGAGGGTACGGCAGGAGAGGCTAGACTACAACACAACAGAACACAATAGAAAGAAGAGAATAGAATTAAGTAGAGTCGGGTCCAGTAGAATAGAGTCAAATTGAGTTGAAGAGAGCCGAAAAGAGCCAAACAGAGCTGAATACAGCCGAATTGACCAAATTCAAGGTGAATCGAGATGAATCATGTCGAGTCGTTTGAAATGTGTCGAATCGAATCAAATAGATTAGTGTGGGGAAGGTAAGGCTACGGTAGGGTAGAGAAGAATAGAGTAGAATAGAACAGAACAGAAAGAATCGAGTAGACTAGAGTCAAATAGAGTCGAATACTGCCAAAAAGAGCCGAATAGAGTGGAAAAGAGCCGAATAGAACCGAATCGAGTTTAATGGAGCAGAAAGGAGATGAATCGAGCCGATATGACCCGAATCAGGTCGAATCCCATTCAAGTGTGTCGAATAGCATAGAACAGATTACACTAGGCTAAGTTAGGGTAGGGTAGAGTAGAATAGAGTGCAGTAGAACAGAAGAGAAGAGAACAGAACTGAAAGTATAGGGTCGAGATGAGCAGAGTATAGAAGAGTAGAGTAGAGCAGAGTCGAACATTGCCGAATAGAGCCAAATAGAGCCCAAAAGAGCTAAATGGATAGAAACCAAGACGAATCACGCCGAATCCCGTGGAATCGTGCCGTATCGCGTCGAATCCCGTCGAATTGCATTGAATCTGATCAATTCCAATCCAATCCAATCCAATCCATTAGAATAGACTAGAGTAGGGTAGAGTACAATACAATACAGTAGAGAATAGTTTAGGATGGAGTAGAATGGTGTAGCATGGAGTCGAGTGGAGTCGAAAAGAGATAATAGAGTTGAGTAGAGTCTAATAGAGCCGAATAGAGCTGAATAGAGCCTATTGGAGCTGACTGGAGCCGAATGGAGCCGATTAGAGCTGAATCGAACCGATTTGAGCCGATTGGGGATGAATGGAGTGGAAAGGAGCCGATTTGAGCCGAATCGCATCGAGATGCGTGGAATCGAATCCAGTAGAATAGATTAGATGAGGGTAGGATGGAATAGAGTAGACTTGAACACAGTAGAAGAGAATGGAAAGGATACAATAGAATAGAGTAGAAAAGGGTAGAGCAGAGCAGAATAGTGTAGAGTAGAATAGAGTAGAGTAGAACAGAGTCGAATCAAGCTGAATGGAGACGAAACGAGACAAATCGCGTCGACTGGCGTCGAATCCCATCGAATCAATTACAGTAGGGTATAGTAGAAGAGCGTAGAATGGAGTAGAATGGTGTGCAATGGAATCGAGTAGAGTAGAAAAGAGCTGAAGAGAGCCGAATAGGGCCAAAGAGGGCCAAATCGAGCTGAATTGAGCGAAATCGAGCCGAATCCAGTGAATCGAGCCTAATGGAGCCAAATCGAGCCTAATCGAGCTGAATCGACACTATTCGAGACAAATGGAGCCGAATGGACATGAATCACACCGATTCGGCCCCTAGTCGCGTCAAAATTTCTCGAATTCAATTGAATAGACTAGAGTAGGGGAGGTTCGGGTAGGCTAGAGTAGGGTAGAATAGAGTAGAATAGAATAAAACAGAACAGAACACAACAAAATAGAACAGAACAACACAGAACGAATACAGAAAAGAGTAGGCTAGAGTAGAATAGAGGGGAGTAGAGTAGAGTAGAATAGATTTGAACAGAGCCAAATCGAGCCGAATCGCGTCGAAATGGGTTGAATCAAATCCAATCAAGTGGATTACAATACCTTAGAGTTGGGTAGCATAGGGTAGGGTAGAATAGAGTAGAATAGTACAGAACAGAGTAGAAACAATACAATAGAGTAGAGAAGAGTAGAATAGAGCTGAATAGAGCCAAATGCAGACAAAATGAGAGGAATCGTGTAGAAGCAAGTAGAGTAAATTAGAGTGGTGTTGGGTAGGGTAGAGCAGAATAGAGTAGAATAGTGTAGAATAGTGTGGAATGAATAGAATGGAGTAGAATGGAGTCAAATAGAAACGAATAGAGTAGAAAAGAGTCGAATAGAGCAGAATAGGGCCGAAGAAGGCCAAATCGAGCAGATTCGAAGCGATTCAAGCCAAAACAAGCTGAATGGAGCCTAACTGAGCCGAATAGAGCCAAATCGAGCCGAATCGAGCCGATTCAAGCTTCATCGCCTCGAATCGCGTTCAACGCGTCAAATCCAATCAAGACGTATAGATTAGAGAAGGGGAGGGGAGGGAAGGGGAGGGTAGAATAGAACAGAGTAGAGTGGAATAGAAGAGATTAGAACAGAATAGAAGGAATAGAATCGAGTAGAATAGAGTGGAAAAGAGTAGAGTCGAATACAGTCGAATAGAGCCGAATAAGCTGAATAGAGACGAATGGAGCTGAATACAGCCGAAAAGAGCTTTATACTGCCGAATCACACCTAATCGAGCGGAATCAAGCAGAATCGCACTGACTGTCACCGAACAGCGTCGAATCGAATCAGGTCGAATCGAGTCGAGTCACATCGTTTTGAATCAAATCGCTTCATATCGTGTCGAATCCCATCGAATCACGTCGAATAACTTCGAATTGTGTCAAACCTCAGAGAATCCTACTGAATCACGTCCAGTCGCATGGAATCTCATCAAATCCCTTCAGATCTTGCCGAATCCAGTCAAGTCCTATCAAATCGCTTTGCACGGAATCGAATTGAATCCAATAGATTAAAGTAGGGTAGGTTCGGGTGGGGTGCCGTTGGGTCGGGTAGGGTAGAATAGAATAGAGTACAACAGAATAGGGGAGAATAGAGCAGAACAGAAAGAATACAACAGAATAGAATAGAGTCAAAGACAGAGAACATAGCCGAATTGAGCCGAGTGGAGACAAAACGAGACGAATCACGTCCGGTTGCTTCGAATCGCGTCAAATCAAATCGAATCGATTAGAAGAGATTAGGGTAGGGAAGGGTAGAATAGAAGAGAGGAAAATAGTGAGGAATGGAGTTGAACGGAGTCCAATAGAGACGGATAGATATGAATAGAGTACAAAAGAGTCTAATAGAGCAGAATAGGGCCGAATAGGCCCAAATAAGGCCTAATTGAGCAGAATCCAGCAGAATCGATGGAATTCGAGCCTAATCGAGCCGAATGGAGTGAAATGGAGCCAAGTCGAGCCGAATAGAGCCGATTCGAACTGAATCGAGCTGATTCAAGCCTAATCGCGTCAAATCGCGTGGAAATACGTCACATCGAATCTAATCAAATAGATTAGGGAAGGGTAGGGGAGGGGCGGGTGGGTAGAATAGAACAGAATAGTACAGAATAGAATATAGTACAGTAGGGTAGAGTAGAGAGAGTAAAGCAGACAAGAGTAGAGCAGAGTAGAATTGAGTCAAACAGAGTCAAAGAGTGCAGGATATAGCTGAATAGAGCCAATTCTGGCCGAATCGAGTCAAATGGAAACAAAACGAGATGAATCACACCGAATTGCTTCGAATCGCATGCAATCGAATAGATTAGAGCATCGTAGGGTAGAGTAGAACAGAACAGAGTAGAATAGCGTAGAATGGAGAAGAGTGGAGTCAAATGGAGTCGAACAGAGACAAATAGAGTAGAAAAGAGTCGAATCGAGCCAAATAGGGCCGAATAAGGCTGAAACGAGTGGAAACGAGCTGAATTGAAGCGATTCGAGCCAAATCGAGCTGAATCGAGCTGATGTTGCGGAATCGAGCCGACTCAAGCGTGATGGTGTCCGGTCGCATCGAAATGCTTTGAATCGAATCAAATGGAATCGATTAGAATAGGTTAGGGTAGGGTAGTTTATGATAGGAAGACTAGGGTAGATGCAAGTAGACTACATTAGAGTAGACAAGAGAAGGCTAGAGTAGAAGCCTAGACTAGTAAGCTGGACTAGTCAGCTAGACTAGTGGCATAGAGCAGTAGCCTAGACAACTAGTCTTGAATAGTACCCTAAGTCAGTAATCTGAACGAGTACCCTTGCCTGAACTCTTAGCCTAATCTAGTACCCTTGCCTTAACTAGTAGTCCTAACAAGTACCCTTGCCTTAACCAGTAGTCTTCACTAGTACCCTTGCCTTCACTACTAGTATGTCCTTAACAAGTAGCCTGAACTGGTACCCTTGCCTTAACCAGTACCCTCAACAAGTACCCATGCCTTAACTAGTAGCCTGGCCTTAACTAGTAGCCTGGCCTTAACTAGTAGCCTGAACTAGTACACTTGCCTTAAGGAGTACCCTTGCCCGAACTACTCCCCTTAATTAGGACCCTTATTAAGTAACCCTAAGTAGTAGAGTATGGTATGGTGGGGTAGCATAGGGTAGGGAAGCATACGGTGGAACAGAGAAAATAGAAGGAAATAGAATAGAACAGCATAGGTCAGGGTAGGTTAGCTTAGTGCAGGGTATGGTAGAGTAGCATAGGATGGAATCGAGAAAATAGAAAAGGAGACTAGAAAAGAGCAGACTAGATTAGGATAGGCTAGGGTGGGGGAGGGTTTTGTAGAATACAGTAGTGTAGAATGGAATAGAATGGTGTGGAATGGAGTCAAATGGATTCGAACAGAGATGCAGAGAGTAGAAAAGAGTTGAATAGAGCCGAATAACGCTGAATAGGACCACATATGACCAAAATGAGCCGAATCGAGTCGAGTCGACCAGCTTCGGGATGAATGGAGCCTAGTGGAGCTGAAATGAGCCAGATAGAGACAAACTGAACCCAGCAAAATCGAGCCAAAACACACGAGATCCTATTGCATCAGATCTCGTCGAACTCCATCAAATCCCACCAAAACGCATCAAATCTCGCGGAATCTCACCGAATCCCGTCGAATTGTCTCAAATCGGGTCGAATGGTGTCAAACTGAATGGAATCGAATTAAATTGAATAGATTAGAGTAGTGTAGGTTAGACTGGGATTCAGTAGGGAAGGGCACAGAAGAATAGAATAGAGTAGAACAGAAGAGAATACCAAGAGTAGAATGGAGTAGAGTTGAGTAGAGTGGAATAGTCAGAGCCGGGTAGTGCAGAATATAGATGAATAGATCCAATACTATCTCTCTATGTTCGAATGGAGAGGAAAGGAGACAAATCGTGATGAATCGAATCGATTAGAATAGGTTAGAGTAGGGTAGGGTAGAACAGAATAGAATAGAGTAGAAAAGAGTAGAATGGTGTGGAAGGGAGTTGAATGGAGCCAAATAGAGACAAATAAAGTAGAAAGGGTTGAGTAGAGCTGAACAGGGCCGAATAAGGTTCACTCGAGCCTAATTATGCTGAATTGAGCAGAATCGAGACGAATTGACCCAATTCAAGCCAAATAGAGCTAAATCGAGCCGATTCAAGCCTAATCACATGGAATCGCGTCGAAATGCGTTGAATCGAATAGATTAGAGTAGAGGAGGGTACGGCAGGAGAGGCTAGACTACAACACAACAGAACACAATAGAAAGAAGAGAATAGAATTAAGTAGAGTCGGGTCCAGTAGAATAGAGTCAAATTGAGTTGAAGAGAGCCGAAAAGAGCCAAACAGAGCTGAATACAGCCGAATTGACCAAATTCAAGGTGAATCGAGATGAATCATGTCGAGTCGTTTGAAATGTGTCGAATCGAATCAAATAGATTAGTGTGGGGAAGGTAAGGCTACGGTAGGGTAGAGAAGAATAGAGTAGAATAGAACAGAACAGAAAGAATCGAGTAGACTAGAGTCAAATAGAGTCGAATACTGCCAAAAAGAGCCGAATAGAGTGGAAAAGAGCCGAATAGAACCGAATCGAGTTTAATGGAGCAGAAAGGAGATGAATCGAGCCGATATGACCCGAATCAGGTCGAATCCCATTCAAGTGTGTCGAATAGCATAGAACAGATTACAGTAGGCTAAGTTAGGGTAGGGTAGGGTAGAATAGAGTGCAGTAGAACAGAAGAGAAGAGAACAGAACTGAAAGAATAGGGTCGAGACGAGCAGAGTATAGAAGAGTAGAGTAGAGCAGAGTCGAACATTGCCGAATAGAGCCAAATAGAGCCCAAAAGAGCTAAATGGATAGAAACCAAGACGAATCACGCCGAATCCCGTGGAATCGTGCCGTATCGCGTCGAATCCCGTCGAATTGCATTGAATCTGATCAATTCCAATCCAATCCAATCCAATCCAATCCAATCCATTAGAATAGACTAGAGTAGGGTAGAGTACAATACAATACAGTAGAGAATAGTTTAGGATGGAGTAGAATGGTGTAGCATGGAGTCGAGTGGAGTCGAAAAGAGATAATAGAGTTGAGTAGAGTCTAATAGAGCCGAATAGAGCTGAATAGAGCCTATTGGAGCTGACTGGAGCCGAATGGAGCCGATTAGAGCTGAATCGAACCGATTTGAGCCGATTGGGGATGAATGGAGTGGAAAGGAGCCGATTTGAGCCGAATCGCATCGAGATGCGTGGAATCGAATCCAGTAGAATAGATTAGATGAGGGTAGGATGGAATAGAGTAGACTTGAACACAGTAGAAGAGAATGGAAAGGATACAATAGAATAGAGTAGAAAAGGGTAGAGCAGAGCAGAATAGTGTAGAGTAGAATAGAGTAGAGTAGAACAGAGTCGAATCAAGCTGAATGGAGACGAAACGAGACAAATCACGTCGAATGGCGTCGAATCCCATCGAATCAATTACAGTAGGGTATAGTAGAAGAGCGTAGAATGGAGTAGAATGGTGTGCAACGGAATCGAGTAGAGTAGAAAAGAGCTGAAGAGAGCCGAAGAGGGCCAAAGAGGGCCAAATCGAGCTGAATTGAGCGAAATCGAGCCGAATCCAGTGAATCGAGCCTAATGGAGCCAAATCGAGCCTAATCGAGCTGAATCGACACTATTCGAGACAAATGGAGCCGAATGGACATGAATCACACCGATTCGGCCCCTAGTCGCGTCAAAATTTCTCGAATTCAATTGAATAGACTAGAGTAGGGGAGGTTCGGGTAGGCTAGAGTAGGGTAGAATAGAGTAGAATAGAATAAGACAGAACAGAACACAACAAAATAGAACAGAACAACACAGAACGAATACAGAAAAGAGTAGGCTAGAGTAGAATAGAGGGGATTAGAGTAGAGTAGAATAGATTTGAACAGAGCCAAATCGAGCCGAATCGCGTCGAAATGGGTTGAATCAAATCCAATCAAGTGGATTACAATACCTTAGAGTTGGGTAGCATAGGGTAGGGTAGAATAGAGTAGAATAGTACAGAACAGAGTAGAAACAATACAATAGAGTAGAGAAGAGTAGAATAGAGCTGAATAGAGCCAAATGCAGACAAAATGAGAGGAATCGTGTAGAAGCAAGTAGAGTAAATTAGAGTGGTGTTGGGTAGGGTAGAGCAGAATAGAGTAGAATAGTGTAGAATAGTGTGGAATGAATAGAATGGAGTAGAATGGAGTCAAATAGAAACGAATAGAGTAGAAAAGAGTCGAATAGAGCAGAATAGGGCCGAAGAAGGCCAAATCGAGCAGATTCGAAGCGATTCAAGCCCAAACAAGCTGAATGGAGCCTAACTGAGCCGAATAGAGCCAAATCGAGCCGAATCGAGCCGATTCAAGCTTCATCGCCTCGAATCGCGTTCAACGCGTCAAATCCAATCAAGACGTATAGATTAGAGAAGGGGAGGGGAGGGAAGGGGAGGGTAGAATAGAACAGAGTAGAGTGGAATAGAAGAGATTAGAACAGAATAGAAGGAATAGAATCGAGTAGAATAGAGTGGAAAAGAGTAGAGTCGAATACAGTCGAATAGAGCCGAATAAGCTGAATAGAGACGAATGGAGCTGAATACAGCCGAAAAGAGCTGTATACTGCCGAATCACACCTAATCGAGCGGAATCAAGCAGAATCGCACTGACTGTCACCGAACAGCGTCGAATCGAATCAGGTCGAATCGAGTCGAGTCACATCGTTTTGAATCAAATCGCTTCATATCGTGTCGAATCCCATCGAATCACGTCGAATAACTTCGAATTGTGTCAAACCTCAGAGAATCCTACTGAATCACGTCGAGTCGCATGGAATCTCATCAAATCCCTTCAGATCTTGCCGAATCCAGTCAAGTCCTATCAAATCGCTTCGCACGGAATCGAATTGAATCCAATAGATTAAAGTAGGGTAGGTTCGGGTGGGGTGCCGTTGGGTCGGGTAGGGTAGAATAGAATAGAGTACAACAGAATAGGGGAGAATAGAGCAGAACAGAAAGAATACAACAGAATAGAATAGAGTCAAAGACAGAGAACATAGCCGAATTGAGCCGAGTGGAGACAAAACGAGACGAATCACGTCCGGTTGCTTCGAATCGCGTCAAATCAAATCGAATCGATTAGAAGAGATTAGGGTAGGGAAGGGTAGAATAGAAGAGAGGAAAATAGTGAGGAATGGAGTTGAACGGAGTCCAATAGAGACGGATAGATATGAATAGAGTACAAAAGAGTCTAATAGAGCAGAATAGGGCCGAATAGGCCCAAATAAGGCCTAATTGAGCAGAATCCAGCAGAATCGATGGAATTCGAGCCTAATCGAGCCGAATGGAGTGAAATGGAGCCAAGTCGAGCCGAATAGAGCCGATTCGAACTGAATCGAGCTGATTCAAGCCTAATCGCGTCAAATCGCGTGGAAATACGTCACATCGAATCTAATCAAATAGATTAGGGAAGGGTAGGGGAGGGGCGGGAGGGTAGAATAGAACAGAATAGTACAGAATAGAATATAGTACAGTAGGGTAGAGTAGAGAGAGTAAAGCAGACAAGAGTAGAGCAGAGTAGAATTGAGTCAAACAGAGTCAAAGAGTGCAGGATATAGCTGAATAGAGCCAATTCTGGCCGAATCGAGTCAAATGGAAACAAAACGAGATGAATCACACCGAATTGCTTCGAATCGCATGCAATCGAATAGATTAGAGCATCGTAGGGTAGAGTAGAACAGAACAGAGTAGAATAGCGTAGAATGGAGAAGAGTGGAGTCAAATGGAGTCGAACAGAGACAAATAGAGTAGAAAAGAGTCGAATCGAGCCAAATAGGGCCGAATAAGGCTGAAACGAGTGGAAACGAGCTGAATTGAAGCGATTCGAGCCAAATCGAGCTGAATCGAGCTGATGTTGCGGAATCGAGCCGACTCAAGCGTGATGGTGTCCGGTCGCATCGAAATGCTTTGAATCGAATCAAATGGAATCGATTAGAATAGGTTAGGGTAGGGTAGTTTATGATAGGAAGACTAGGGTAGATGCAAGTAGACTACATTAGAGTAGACAAGAGAAGGCTAGAGTAGAAGCCTAGACTAGTAAGCTGGACTAGTCAGCTAGACTAGTGGCATAGAGCAGTAGCCTAGACAACTAGTCTTGAATAGTACCCTAAGTCAGTAATCTGAACGAGTACCCTTGCCTGAACTCTTAGCCTAATCTAGTACCCTTGCCTTAACTAGTAGTCCTAACAAGTACCCTTGCCTTAACCAGTAGTCTTCACTAGTACCCTTGCCTTCACTAGTAGTATGTCCTTAACAAGTAGCCTGAACTGGTACCCTTGCCTTAACCAGTACCCTCAACAAGTACCCATGCCTTAACTAGTAGCCTGGCCTTAACTAGTAGCCTGGCCTTAACTAGTAGCCTGAACTAGTACACTTGCCTTAAGGAGTACCCTTGCCCGAACTACTCCCCTTAATTAGGACCCTTATTAAGTAACCCTAAGTAGTAGAGTATGGTATGGTGGGGTAGCATAGGGTAGGGAAGCATACGGTGGAACAGAGAAAATAGAAGGAAATAGAATAGAACAGCATAGGTCAGGGTAGGTTAGCTTAGTGCAGGGTATGGTAGAGTAGCATAGGATGGAATCGAGAAAATAGAAAAGGAGACTAGAAAAGAGCAGACTAGATTAGGATAGGCTAGGGTGGGGGAGGGTTTTGTAGAATACAGTAGTGTAGAATGGAATAGAATGGTGTGGAATGGAGTCAAATGGATTCGAACAGAGATGCAGAGAGTAGAAAAGAGTTGAATAGAGCCGAATAACGCTGAATAGGACCACATATGACCAAAATGAGCCGAATCGAGTCGAGTCGACCAGCTTCGGGATGAATGGAGCCTAGTGGAGCTGAAATGAGCCAGATAGAGACAAACTGAACCCAGCAAAATCGAGCCAAAACACACGAGATCCTATTGCATCGGATCTCGTCGAACTCCATCAAATCCCAACAAAACGCATCAAATCTCGCGGAATCTCACCGAATCCCGTCGAATTGTCTCAAATCGGGTCGAATGGTGTCAAACTGAATGGAATCGAATTAAATTGAATAGATTAGAGTAGTGTAGGTTAGACTGGGATTCAGTAGGGAAGGGCACAGAAGAATAGAATAGAGTAGAACAGAAGAGAATACCAAGAGTAGAATGGAGTAGAGTTGAGTAGAGTGGAATAGTCAGAGTCGGGTAGTGCAGAATATAGATGAATAGATCCAATTCAAGCCGAATCGATTCGAATGGAGAGGAAAGGAGACAAATCGTGATGAATCGAATCGATTAGAATAGGTTAGAGTAGGGTAGGGTAGAACAGAATAGAATAGAGTAGAAAAGAGTAGAATGGTGTGGAAGGGAGTTGAATGGAGCCAAATAGAGACAAATAAAGTAGAAAGGGTTGAGTAGAGCTGAACAGGGCTGAATAAGGTTCACTCGAGCCTAATTATGCTGAATTGAGCAGAATCGAGACGAATTGACCCAATTCAAGCCAAATAGAGCTAAATCGAGCCGATTCAAGCCTAATCACATGGAATCGCGTCGAAATGCGTTGAATCGAATAGATTAGAGTAGAGGAGGGTACGGCAGGAGAGGCTAGACTACAACACAACAGAACACAATAGAAAGAAGAGAATAGAATTAAGTAGAGTCGGGTCCAGTAGAATAGAGTCAAATTGAGTTGAAGAGAGCCGAAAAGAGCCAAAGAGAGCTGAATACAGCCGAATTGACCAAATTCAAGGTGAATCGAGATGAATCATGTCGAGTCGTTTGAAATGTGTCGAATCGAATCAAATAGATTAGTGTGGGGAAGGTAAGGCTACGGTAGGGTAGAGAAGAATAGAGTAGAATAGAACAGAACAGAAAGAATCGAGTAGACTAGAGTCAAATAGAGTCGAATACTGCCAAAAAGAGCCGAATAGAGTGGAAAAGAGCCGAATAGAACCGAATCGAGTTTAATGGAGCAGAAAGGAGATGAATCGAGCCGATATGACCCGAATCAGGTCGAATCCCATTCAAGTGTGTCGAATAGCATAGAACAGATTACAGTAGGCTAAGTTAGGGTAGGGTAGAGTAGAATAGAGTGCAGTAGAACAGAAGAGAAGAGAACAGAACTGAAAGTATAGGGTCGAGATGAGCAGAGTATAGAAGAGTAGAGTAGAGCAGAGTCGAACATTGCCGAATAGAGCCAAATAGAGCCCAAAAGAGCTAAATGGATAGAAACCAAGACGAATCACGCCGAATCCCGTGGAATCGTGCCGTATCGCGTCGAATCCCGTCGAATTGCATTGAATCTGATCAATTCCAATCCAATCCAATCCAATCCATTAGAATAGACTAGAGTAGGGTAGAGTACAATACAATACAGTAGAGAATAGTTTAGGATGGAGTAGAATGGTGTAGCATGGAGTCGAGTGGAGTCGAAAAGAGATAATAGAGTTGAGTAGAGTCTAATAGAGCCGAATAGAGCTGAATAGAGCCTATTGGAGCTGACTGGAGCCGAATGGAGCCGATTAGAGCTGAATCGAACCGATTTGAGCCGATTGGGGATGAATGGAGTGGAAAGGAGCCGATTTGAGCCGAATCGCATCGAGATGCGTGGAATCGAATCCAGTAGAATAGATTAGATGAGGGTAGGATGGAATAGAGTAGACTTGAACACAGTAGAAGAGAATGGAAAGGATACAATAGAATAGAGTAGAAAAGGGTAGAGCAGAGCAGAATAGTGTAGAGTAGAATAGAGTAGAGTAGAACAGAGTCGAATCAAGCTGAATGGAGACGAAACGAGACAAATCGCGTCGACTGGCGTCGAATCCCATCGAATCAATTACAGTAGGGTATAGTAGAAGAGCGTAGAATGGAGTAGAATGGTGTGCAATGGAATCGAGTAGAGTAGAAAAGAGCTGAAGAGAGCCGAATAGGGCCAAAGAGGGCCAAATCGAGCTGAATTGAGCGAAATCGAGCCGAATCCAGTGAATCGAGCCTAATGGAGCCAAATCGAGCCTAATCGAGCTGAATCGACACTATTCGAGACAAATGGAGCCGAATGGACATGAATCACACCGATTCGGCCCCTAGTCGCGTCAAAATTTCTCGAATTCAATTGAATAGACTAGAGTAGGGGAGGTTCGGGTAGGCTAGAGTAGGGTAGAATAGAGTAGAATAGAATAAAACAGAACAGAACACAACAAAATAGAACAGAACAACACAGAACGAATACAGAAAAGAGTAGGCTAGAGTAGAATAGAGGGGAGTAGAGTAGAGTAGAATAGATTTGAACAGAGCCAAATCGAGCCGAATCGCGTCGAAATGGGTTGAATCAAATCCAATCAAGTGGATTACAATACCTTAGAGTTGGGTAGCATAGGGTAGGGTAGAATAGAGTAGAATAGTACAGAACAGAGTAGAAACAATACAATAGAGTAGAGAAGAGTAGAATAGAGCTGAATAGAGCCAAATGCAGACAAAATGAGAGGAATCGTGTAGAAGCAAGTAGAGTAAATTAGAGTGGTGTTGGGTAGGGTAGAGCAGAATAGAGTAGAATAGTGTAGAATAGTGTGGAATGAATAGAATGGAGTAGAATGGAGTCAAATAGAAACGAATAGAGTAGAAAAGAGTCGAATAGAGCAGAATAGGGCCGAAGAAGGCCAAATCGAGCAGATTCGAAGCGATTCAAGCCCAAACAAGCTGAATGGAGCCTAACTGAGCCGAATAGAGCCAAATCGAGCCGAATCGAGCCGATTCAAGCTTCATCGCCTCGAATCGCGTTCAACGCGTCAAATCCAATCAAGACGTATAGATTAGAGAAGGGGAGGGGAGGGAAGGGGAGGGTAGAATAGAACAGAGTAGAGTGGAATAGAAGAGATTAGAACAGAATAGAAGGAATAGAATCGAGTAGAATAGAGTGGAAAAGAGTAGAGTCGAATACAGTCGAATAGAGCCGAATAAGCTGAATAGAGACGAATGGAGCTGAATACAGCCGAAAAGAGCTTTATACTGCCGAATCACACCTAATCGAGCGGAATCAAGCAGAATCGCACTGACTGTCACCGAACAGCGTCGAATCGAATCAGGTCGAATCGAGTCGAGTCACATCGTTTTGAATCAAATCGCTTCATATCGTGTCGAATCCCATCGAATCACGTCGAATAACTTCGAATTGTGTCAAACCTCAGAGAATCCTACTGAATCACGTCCAGTCGCATGGAATCTCATCAAATCCCTTCAGATCTTGCCGAATCCAGTCAAGTCCTATCAAATCGCTTTGCACGGAATCGAATTGAATCCAATAGATTAAAGTAGGGTAGGTTCGGGTGGGGTGCCGTTGGGTCGGGTAGGGTAGAATAGAATAGAGTACAACAGAATAGGGGAGAATAGAGCAGAACAGAAAGAATACAACAGAATAGAATAGAGTCAAAGACAGAGAACATAGCCGAATTGAGCCGAGTGGAGACAAAACGAGACGAATCACGTCCGGTTGCTTCGAATCGCGTCAAATCAAATCGAATCGATTAGAAGAGATTAGGGTAGGGAAGGGTAGAATAGAAGAGAGGAAAATAGTGAGGAATGGAGTTGAACGGAGTCCAATAGAGACGGATAGATATGAATAGAGTACAAAAGAGTCTAATAGAGCAGAATAGGGCCGAATAGGCCCAAATAAGGCCTAATTGAGCAGAATCCAGCAGAATCGATGGAATTCGAGCCTAATCGAGCCGAATGGAGTGAAATGGAGCCAAGTCGAGCCGAATAGAGCCGATTCGAACTGAATCGAGCTGATTCAAGCCTAATCGCGTCAAATCGCGTGGAAATACGTCACATCGAATCTAATCAAATAGATTAGGAAGGGTAGGGGAGGGACGGGTGGGTAGAATAGAACAGAATAGTACAGAATAGAATATAGTACAGTAGGGTAGAGTAGAGAGAGTAAAGCAGACAAGAGTAGAGCAGAGTAGAATTGAGTCAAATAGAGTCAAAGAGTGCAGGATATAGCTGAATAGAGCCAATTCTGGCCGAATCGAGTCAAATGGAAACAAAACGAGATGAATCACACCGAATTGCTTCGAATCGCATCCAATCGAATAGATTAGAGCATCGTAGGGTAGAGTAGAACAGAATAGAGTAGAATAGCGTAGAATGGAGAAGAGTGGAGTCAAATGGAGTCGAACAGAGACAAATAGAGTAGAAAAGAGTCGAATCGAGCCAAATAGGGCCGAATAAGGCTGAAACGAGTGGAAACGAGCTGAATTGAAGCGATTCGAGCCAAATCGAGCTGAATCGAGCTGATGTTGCGGAATCGAGCCGACTCAAGCGTGATGGTGTCCGGTCGCATCGAAATGCTTTGAATCGAATCAAATGGAATCGATTAGAATAGGTTAGGGTAGGGTAGTTTATGATAGGAAGACTAGGGTAGATGCAAGTAGACTACATTAGAGTAGACAAGAGAAGGCTAGAGTAGAAGCCTAGACTAGTAAGCTGGACTAGTCAGCTAGGCTAGTGGCATAGAGCAGTAGCCTAGACAACTAGTCTTGAATAGTACCCTAAGTCAGTAATCTGAACGAGTACCCTTGCCTGAACTCTTAGCCTAATCTAGTACCCTTGCCTTAACTAGTAGTCCTAACAAGTACCCTTGGCTTAACCAGTAGTCTTCACTAGTACCCTTGCCTTCACTAGTAGTATGTCCTTAACAAGTAGCCTGAACTGGTACCCTTGCCTTAACCAGTACCCTCAACAAGTACCCATGCCTTAACTAGTAGCCTGGCCTTAACTAGTAGCCTGGCCTTAACTAGTAGCCTGAACTAGTACACTTGCCTTAAGGAGTACCCTTGCCCGAACTACTCCCCTTAATTAGGACCCTTATTAAGTAACCCTAAGTAGTAGAGTATGGTACGGTGGGGTAGCATAGGGTAGGGAAGCATAGGGTGGAACAGAGAAAATAGAAGGAAATAGAATAGAACAGCATAGGTCAGGGTAGGTTAGCTTAGTGCAGGGTATGGTAGAGTAGCATAGGATGGAATCGAGAAAATAGAAAAGGAGACTAGAAAAGAGCAGACTAGATTAGGATAGGCTAGGGTGGGGGAGGGTTTTGTAGAATACGGTAGTGTAGAATGGAATAGAATGGTGTGGAATGGAGTCAAATGGATTCGAACAGAGATGCAGAGAGTAGAAAAGAGTTGAATAGAGCCGAATAACGCTGAATAGGACCACATATGACCAAAATGAGCCGAATCGAGTCGAGTCGACCAGCTTCGGGATGAATGGAGCCTAGTGGAGCTGAAATGAGCCAGATAGAGACAAACTGAACCCAGCAAAATCGAGCCAAAACACACGAGATCCTATTGCATCGGATCTCGTCGAACTCCATCAAATCCCACCAAAACGCATCAAATCTCGCGGAATCTCACCGAATCCCGTCGAATTGTCTCAAATCGGGTCGAATGGTGTCAAACTGAATGGAATCGAATTAAATTGAATAGATTAGAGTAGTGTAGGTTAGACTGGGATTCAGTAGGGAAGGGCACAGAAGAATAGAATAGAGTAGAACAGAAGAGAATACCAAGAGTAGAATGGAGTAGAGTTGAGTAGAGTGGAATAGTCAGAGTCGGGTAGTGCAGAATATAGATGAATAGATCCAATTCAAGCCGAATCGATTCGAATGGAGAGGAAAGGAGACAAATCGTGATGAATCGAATCGATTAGAATAGGTTAGAGTAGGGTAGGGTAGAACAGAATAGAATAGAGTAGAAAAGAGTAGAATGGTGTGGAAGGGAGTTGAATGGAGCCAAATAGAGACAAATAAAGTAGAAAGGGTTGAGTAGAGCTGAACAGGGCTGAATAAGGTTCACTCGAGCCTAATTATGCTGAATTGAGCAGAATCGAGACGAATTGACCCAATTCAAGCCAAATAGAGCTAAATCGAGCCGATTCAAGCCTAATCACATGGAATCGCGTCGAAATGCGTTGAATCGAATAGATTAGAGTAGAGGAGGGTACGGCAGGAGAGGCTAGACTACAACACAACAGAACACAATAGAAAGAAGAGAATAGAATTAAGTAGAGTCGGGTCCAGTAGAATAGAGTCAAATTGAGTTGAAGAGAGCCGAAAAGAGCCAAAGAGAGCTGAATACAGCCGAATTGACCAAATTCAAGGTGAATCGAGATGAATCATGTCGAGTCGTTTGAAATGTGTCGAATTGAATCAAATAGATTAGTGTGGGGAAGGTAAGGCTACGGTAGGGTAGAGAAGAATAGAGTAGAATAGAACAGAACAGAAAGAATCGAGTAGACTAGAGTCAAATAGAGTCGAATACTGCCAAAAAGAGCCGAATAGAGTGGAAAAGAGCCGAATAGAACCGAATCGAGTTTAATGGAGCAGAAAGGAGATGAATCGAGCCGATATGACCCGAATCAGGTCGAATCCCATTCAAGTGTGTCGAATAGCATAGAACAGATTACACTAGGCTAAGTTAGGGTAGGGTAGGGTAGAATAGAGTGCAGTTGAACAGAAGAGAGAAGAGAACAGAACTGAAAGAATAGGGTCGAGACGAGCAGAGTATAGAAGAGTAGAGTAGAGCAGAGTCGAACATTGCCGAATAGAGCCAAACAGAGCCCAAAAGAGCTAAATGGATAGAAACCAAGACGAATCACGCCGAATCCCGTGGAATCGTGCCGTATCGCGTCGAATCCCGTCGAATTGCATTGAATCTGATCAATTCCAATCCAATCCAATCCAATCCATTAGAATAGACTAGAGTAGGGTAGAGTACAATACAATACAGTAGAGAATAGTTTAGGATGGAGTAGAATGGTGTAGCATGGAGTCGAGTGGAGTCGAAAAGAGATAATAGAGTTGAGTAGAGTCTAATAGAGCCGAATAGAGCTGAATAGAGCCTAAATACTATCTCTCTATGCGAATGGAGCCGATTAGAGCTGAATCGAACCGATTTGAGCCGATTGGGGATGAATGGAGTGGAAAGGAGCCGATTTGAGCCGAATCGCATCGAGATGCGTGGAATCGAATCCAGTAGAATAGATTAGATGAGGGTAGGATGGAATAGAGTAGACTTGAACACAGTAGAAGAGAATGGAAAGGATACAATAGAATAGAGTAGAAAAGGGTAGAGCAGAGCAGAATAGTGTAGAGTAGAATAGAGTAGAGTAGAACAGAGTCGAATCAAGCTGAATGGAGACGAAACGAGACAAATCGCGTCGACTGGCGTCGAATCCCATCGAATCAATTACAGTAGGGTATAGTAGAAGAGCGTAGAATGGAGTAGAATGGTGTGCAATGGAATCGAGTAGAGTAGAAAAGAGCTGAAGAGAGCCGAATAGGGCCAAAGAGGGCCAAATCGAGCTGAATTGAGCGAAATCGAGCCGAATCCAGTGAATCGAGCCTAATGGAGCCAAATCGAGCCTAATCGAGCTGAATCGACACTATTCGAGACAAATGGAGCCGAATGGACATGAATCACACTGATTCGGCCCCTAGTCGCGTCAAAATTTCTCGAATTCAATTGAATAGACTAGAGTAGGGGAGGTTCGGGTAGGCTAGAGTAGGGTAGAATAGAGTAGAATAGAATAAAACAGAACAGAACACAACAAAATAGAACAGAACAACACAGAACGAATACAGAAAAGAGTAGGCTAGAGTAGAATAGAGGGGAGTAGAGTAGAGTAGAATAGATTTGAACAGAGCCAAATCGAGCCGAATCGCGTCGAAATGGGTTGAATCAAATCCAATCAAGTGGATTACAATACCTTAGAGTTGGGTAGCATAGGGTAGGGTAGAATAGAGTAGAATAGTACAGAGCAGAGTAGAAACAATACAATAGAGTAGAGAAGAGTAGAATAGAGCTGAATAGAGCCAAATGCAGACAAAATGAGAGGAATCGTGTAGAAGCAAGTAGAGTAAATTAGAGTGGTGTTGGGTAGGGTAGAGCAGAATAGAGTAGAATAGTTTAGAATAGTGTGGAATGAATAGAATGGAGTAGAATGGAGTCAAATAGAAACGAATAGAGTAGAAAAGAGTCGAATAGAGCAGAATAGGGCCGAAGAAGGCCAAATCGAGCAGATTCGAAGCGATTCAAGCCCAAACAAGCTGAATGGAGCCTAACTGAGCCGAATAGAGCCAAATCGAGCCGAATCGAGCCGATTCAAGCTTCATCGCCTCGAATCGCGTTCAACGCGTCAAATCCAATCAAGACGTATAGATTAGAGAAGGGGAGGGGAGGGAAGGGGAGGGTAGAATAGAACAGAGTAGAGTGCAATAGAAGAGATTAGAACAGAATAGAAGGAATAGAATCGAGTAGAATAGAGTGGAAAAGAGTAGAGTCGAATACAGTCGAATAGAGCCGAATAAGCTGAATAGAGATGAATGGAGCTGAATACAGCCGAAAAGAGCTGTATACTGCCGAATCACACCTAATCGAGCGGAATCAAGCAGAATCGCACTGACTGTCACCGAACAGCGTCGAATCGAATCAGGTCGAATCGAGTCGAGTCACATCGTTTTGAATCAAATCGCTTCATATCGTGTCGAATCCCATCGAATCACGTCGAATAACTTCGAATTGTGTCAAACCTCAGAGAATCCTACTGAATCACGTCCAGTCGCATGGAATCTCATCAAATCCCTTCAGATCTTGCCGAATCCAGTCAAGTCCTATCAAATCGCTTTGCACGGAATCGAATTGAATCCAATAGATTAAAGTAGGGTAGGTTCGGGTGGGGTGCCGTTGGGTCGGGTAGGGTAGAATAGAATAGAGTACAACAGAATAGGGGAGAATAGAGCAGAACAGAAAGAATACAACAGAATAGAATAGAGTCAAAGACAGAGAACATAGCCGAATTGAGCCGAGTGGAGACAAAACGAGACGAATCACGTCCGGTTGCTTCGAATCGCGTCAAATCAAATCGAATCGATTAGAAGAGATTAGGGTAGGGAAGGGTAGAATAGAAGAGAGGAAAATAGTGAGGAATGGAGTTGAACGGAGTCCAATAGAGACGGATAGATATGAATAGAGTACAAAAGAGTCTAATAGAGCAGAATAGGGCCGAATAGGCCCAAATAAGGCCTAATTGAGCAGAATCCAGCAGAATCGATGGAATTCGAGCCTAATCGAGCCGAATGGAGTGAAATGGAGCCAAGTCGAGCCGAATAGAGCCGATTCGAACTGAATCGAGCTGATTCAAGCCTAATCGCGTCAAATCGCGTGGAAATACGTCACATCGAATCTAATCAAATAGATTAGGGAAGGGTAGGGGAGGGGCGGGTGGGTAGAATAGAACAGAATAGTACAGAATAGAATATAGTACAGTAGGGTAGAGTAGAGAGAGTAAAGCAGACAAGAGTAGAGCAGAGTAGAATTGAGTCAAATAGAGTCAAAGAGTGCAGGATATAGCTGAATAGAGCCAATTCTGGCCGAATCGAGTCAAATGGAAACAAAACGAGATGAATCACACCGAATTGCTTCGAATCGCATCCAATCGAATAGTTTAGAGCATCGTAGGGTAGAGTAGAACAGAATAGAGTAGAATAGCGTAGAATGGAGAAGAGTGGAGTCAAATGGAGTCGAACAGAGACAAATAGAGTAGAAAAGAGTCGAATCGAGCCAAATAGGGCCGAATAAGGCTGAAACGAGTGGAAACGAGCTGAATTGAAGCGATTCGAGCCAAATCGAGCTGATGTTGCAGAATCGAGCCGACTCAAGCGTGATGGTGTCCGGTCGCATCGAAATGCTTTGAATCGAATCAAATGGAATCGATTAGAATAGGTTAGGGTAGGGTAGTTTATGATAGGAAGACTAGGGTAGATGCAAGTAGACTACATTAGAGTAGACAAGAGAAGGCTAGAGTAGAAGCCTAGACTAGTAAGCTGGACTAGTCAGCTAGGCTAGTGGCATAGAGCAGTAGCCTAGACAACTAGTCTTGAATAGTACCCTAAGTCAGTAATCTGAACGAGTACCCTTGCCTGAACTCTTAGCCTAATCTAGTACCCTTGCCTTAACTAGTAGTCCTAACAAGTACCCTTGCCTTAACCAGTAGTCTTCACTAGTACCCTTGCCTTCACTAGTAGTATGTCCTTAACAAGTAGCCTGAACTGGTACCCTTGCCTTAACCAGTACCCTCAACAAGTACCCATGCCTTAACTAGTAGCCTGGCCTTAACTAGTAGCCTGGCCTTAACTAGTAGCCTGAACTAGTACACTTGCCTTAAGGAGTACCCTTGCCCGAACTACTCCCCTTAATTAGGACCCTTATTAAGTAACCCTAAGTAGTAGAGTATGGTACGGTGGGGTAGCATAGGGTAGGGAAGCATACGGTGGAACAGAGAAAATAGAAGGAAATAGAATAGAACAGCATAGGTCAGGGTAGGTTAGCTTAGTGCAGGGTATGGTAGAGTAGCATAGGATGGAATCGAGAAAATAGAAAAGGAGACTAGAAAAGAGCAGACTAGATTAGGATAGGCTAGGGTGGGGGAGGGTTTTGTAGAATACAGTAGTGTAGAATGGAATAGAATGGTGTGGAATGGAGTCAAATGGATTCGAACAGAGATGCAGAGAGTAGAAAAGAGTTGAATAGAGCCGAATAACGCTGAATAGGACCACATATGACCAAAATGAGCCGAATCGAGTCGAGTCGACCAGCTTCGGGATGAATGGAGCCTAGTGGAGCTGAAATGAGCCAGATAGAGACAAACTGAACCCAGCAAAATCGAGCCAAAGCACACGAGATCCTATTGCATCGGATCTCGTCGAACTCCATCAAATCCCACCAAAACGCATCAAATCTCGCGGAATCTCACCGAATCCCGTCGAATTGTCTCAAATCGGGTCGAATGGTGTCAAACTGAATGGAATCGAATTAAATTGAATAGATTAGAGTAGTGTAGGTTAGACTGGGATTCAGTAGGGAAGGGCACAGAAGAATAGAATAGAGTAGAACAGAAGAGAATACCAAGAGTAGAATGGAGTAGAGTTGAGTAGAGTGGAATAGTCAGAGCCGGGTAGTGCAGAATATAGATGAATAGATCCAATTCAAGCCGAATCGATTCGAATGGAGAGGAAAGGAGACAAATCGTGATGAATCGAATCGATTAGAATAGGTTAGAGTAGGGTAGGGTAGAACAGAATAGAATAGAGTAGAAAAGAGTAGAATGGTGTGGAAGGGAGTTGAATGGAGCCAAATAGAGACAAATAAAGTAGAAAGGGTTGAGTAGAGCTGAACAGGGCCGAATAAGGTTCACTCGAGCCTAATTATGCTGAATTGAGCAGAATCGAGACGAATTGACCCAATTCAAGCCAAATAGAGCTAAATCGAGCCGATTCAAGCCTAATCACATGGAATCGCGTCGAAATGCGTTGAATCGAATAGATTAGAGTAGAGGAGGGTACGGCAGGAGAGGCTAGACTACAACACAACAGAACACAATAGAAAGAAGAGAATAGAATTAAGTAGAGTCGGGTCCAGTAGAATAGAGTCAAATAGAGTTGAAGAGAGCCGAAAAGAGCCAAAGAGAGCTGAATACAGCCGAATTGACCAAATTCAAGGTGAATCGAGATGAATCATGTCGAGTCGTTTGAAATGTGTCGAATCGAATCAAATAGATTAGTGTGGGGAAGGTAAGGCTACGGTAGGGTAGAGAAGAATAGAGTAGAATAGAACAGAACAGAAAGAATCGAGTAGACTAGAGTCAAATAGAGTCGAATACTGCCAAAAAGAGCCGAATAGAGTGGAAAAGAGCCGAATAGAACCGAATCGAGTTTAATGGAGCAGAAAGGAGATGAATCGAGCCGATATGACCCGAATCAGGTCGAATCCCATTCAAGTGTGTCGAATAGCATAGAACAGATTACACTAGGCTAAGTTAGGGTAGGGTAGGGTAGAATAGAGTGCAGTAGAACAGAAGAGAAGAGAACAGAACTGAAAGAATAGGGCCGAGACGAGCAGAGTATAGAAGAGTAGAGTAGAGCAGAGTCGAACATTGCCGAATAGAGCCAAACAGAGCCCAAAAGAGCTAAATGGATAGAAACCAAGACGAATCACGCCGAATCCCGTGGAATCGTGCCGTATCGCGTCGAATCCCGTCGAATTGCATTGAATCTGATCAATTCCAATCCAATCCAATCCAGTCCAATCCATTAGAATAGACTAGAGTAGGGTAGAGTACAATACAATACAGTAGAGAATAGTTTAGGATGGAGTAGAATGGTGTAGCATGGAGTCGAGTGGAGTCGAAAAGAGATAATAGAGTTGAGTAGAGTCTAATAGAGCCGAATAGAGCTGAATAGAGCCTATTGGAGCTGACTGGAGCCGAATGGAGCCGATTAGAGCTGAATCGAACCGATTTGAGCCGATTGGGGATGAATGGAGTGGAAAGGAGCCGATTTGAGCCGAATCGCATCGAGATGCGTGGAATCGAATCCAGTAGAATAGATTAGATGAGGGTAGGATGGAATAGAGTAGACTTGAACACAGTAGAAGAGAATGGAAAGGATACAATAGAATAGAGTAGAAAAGGGTAGAGCAGAGCAGAATAGTGTAGAGTAGAATAGAGTAGAGTAGAACAGAGTCGAATCAAGCTGAATGGAGACGAAACGAGACAAATCGCGTCGACTGGCGTCGAATCCCATCGAATCAATTACAGTAGGGTATAGTAGAAGAGCGTAGAATGGAGTAGAATGGTGTGCAATGGAATCGAGTAGAGTAGAAAAGAGCTGAAGAGAGCCGAATAGGGCCAAAGAGGGCCAAATCGAGCTGAATTGAGCGAAATCGAGCCGAATCCAGTGAATCGAGCCTAATGGAGCCAAATCGAGCCTAATCGAGCTGAATCGACACTATTCGAGACAAATGGAGCCGAATGGACATGAATCACACCGATTCGGCCCCTAGTCGCGTCAAAATTTCTCGAATTCAATTGAATAGACTAGAGTAGGGGAGGTTCGGGTAGGCTAGAGTAGGGTAGAATAGAGTAGAATAGAATAAAACAGAACAGAACACAACAAAATAGAACAGAACAACACAGAACGAATACAGAAAAGAGTAGGCTAGAGTAGAATAGAGGGGAGTAGAGTAGAGTAGAATAGATTTGAACAGAGCCAAATCGAGCCGAATCGCGTCGAAATGGGTTGAATCAAATCCAATCAAGTGGATTACAATACCTTAGAGTTGGGTAGCATAGGGTAGGGTAGAATAGAGTAGAATAGTACAGAACAGAGTAGAAACAATACAATAGAGTAGAGAAGAGTAGAATAGAGCTGAATAGAGCCAAATGCAGACAAAATGAGAGGAATCGTGTAGAAGCAAGTAGAGTAAATTAGAGTGGTGTTGGGTAGGGTAGAGCAGAATAGAGTAGAATAGTGTAGAATAGTGTGGAATGAATAGAATGGAGTAGAATGGAGTCAAATAGAAACGAATAGAGTAGAAAAGAGTCGAATAGAGCAGAATAGGGCCGAAGAAGGCCAAATCGAGCAGATTCGAAGCGATTCAAGCCCAAACAAGCTGAATGGAGCCTAACTGAGCCGAATAGAGCCAAATTGAGCCGAATCGAGCCGATTCAAGCTTCATCGCCTCGAATCGCGTTCAACGCGTCAAATCCAATCAAGACGTATAGATTAGAGAAGGGGAGGGGAGGGAAGGGGAGGGTAGAATAGAACAGAGTAGAGTGGAATAGAAGAGATTAGAACAGAATAGAAGGAATAGAATCGAGTAGAATAGAGTGGAAAAGAGTAGAGTCGAATACAGTCGAATAGAGCCGAATAAGCTGAATAGAGATGAATGGAGCTGAATACAGCCGAAAAGAGCTTTATACTGCCGAATCACACCTAATCGAGCGGAATCAAGCAGAATCGCACTGACTGTCACCGAACAGCGTCGAATCGAATCAGGTCGAATCGAGTCGAGTCACATCGTTTTGAATCAAATCGCTTCATATTGTGTCGAATCCCATCGAATCACGTCGAATAACTTCGAATTGTGTCAAACCTCAGAGAATCCTACTGAATCACGTCCAGTCGCATGGAATCTCATCAAATCCCTTCAGATCTTGCCGAATCCAGTCAAGTCCTATCAAATCGCTTTGCACGGAATCGAATTGAATCCAATAGATTAAAGTAGGGTAGGTTCGGGTGGGGTGCCGTTGGGTCGGGTAGGGTAGAATAGAATAGAGTACAACAGAATAGGGGAGAATAGAGCAGAACAGAAAGAATACAACAGAATAGAATAGAGTCAAAGACAGAGAACATAGCCGAATTGAGCCGAGTGGAGACAAAACGAGACGAATCACGTCCGGTTGCTTCGAATCGCGTCAAATCAAATCGAATCGATTAGAAGAGATTAGGGTAGGGAAGGGTAGAATAGAAGAGAGGAAAATAGTGAGGAATGGAGTTGAACGGAGTCCAATAGAGACGGATAGATATGAATAGAGTACAAAAGAGTCTAATAGAGCAGAATAGGGCCGAATAGGCCCAAATAAGGCCTAATTGAGCAGAATCCAGCAGAATCGATGGAATTCGAGCCTAATCGAGCCGAATGGAGTGAAATGGAGCCAAGTCGAGCCGAATAGAGCCGATTCGAACTGAATCGAGCTGATTCAAGCCTAATCGCGTCAAATCGCGTGGAAATACGTCACATCGAATCTAATCAAATAGATTAGGGAAGGGTAGGGGAGGGACGGGTGGGTAGAATAGAACAGAATAGTACAGAATAGAATATAGTACAGTAGGGTAGAGTAGAGAGAGTAAAGCAGACAAGAGTAGAGCAGAGTAGAATTGAGTCAAATAGAGTCAAAGAGTGCAGGATATAGCTGAATAGAGCCAATTCTGGCCGAATCGAGTCAAATGGAAACAAAACGAGATGAATCACACCGAATTGCTTCGAATCGCATCCAATCGAATAGATTAGAGCATCGTAGGGTAGAGTAGAACAGAATAGAGTAGAATAGCGTAGAATGGAGAAGAGTGGAGTCAAATGGCGTCGAACAGAGACAAATAGAGTAGAAAAGAGTCGAATCGAGCCAAATAGGGCCGAATAAGGCTGAAACGAGTGGAAACGAGCTGAATTGAAGCGATTCGAGCCAAATCGAGCTGAATCGAGCTGATGTTGCGGAATCGAGCCGACTCAAGCGTGATGGTGTCCGGTCGCATCGAAATGCTTTGAATCGAATCAAATGGAATCGATTAGAATAGGTTAGGGTAGGGTAGTTTATGATAGGAAGACTAGGGTAGATGCAAGTAGACTACATTAGAGTAGACAAGAGAAGGCTAGAGTAGAAGCCTAGACTAGTAAGCTGGACTAGTCAGCTAGACTAGTGGCATAGAGCAGTAGCCTAGACAACTAGTCTTGAATAGTACCCTAAGTCAGTAATCTGAACGAGTACCCTTGCCTGAACTCTTAGCCTAATCTAGTACCCTTGCCTTAACTAGTAGTCCTAACAAGTACCCTTGCCTTAACCAGTAGTCTTCACTAGTACCCTTGCCTTCACTAGTAGTATGTCCTTAACAAGTAGCCTGAACTGGTACCCTTGCCTTAACCAGTACCCTCAACAAGTACCCATGCCTTAACTAGTAGCCTGGCCTTAACTAGTAGCCTGGCCTTAACTAGTAGCCTGAACTAGTACACTTGCCTTAAGGAGTACCCTTGCCCGAACTACTCCCCTTAATTAGGACCCTTATTAAGTAACCCTAAGTAGTAGAGTATGGTACGGTGGGGTAGCATAGGGTAGGGAAGCATAGGGTGGAACAGAGAAAATAGAAGGAAATAGAATAGAACAGCATAGGTCAGGGTAGGTTAGCTTAGTGCAGGGTATGGTAGAGTAGCATAGGATGGAATCGAGAAAATAGAAAAGGAGACTAGAAAAGAGCAGACTAGATTAGGATAGGCTAGGGTGGGGGAGGGTTTTGTAGAATACAGTAGTGTAGAATGGAATAGAATGGTGTGGAATGGAGTCAAATGGATTCGAACAGAGATGCAGAGAGTAGAAAAGAGTTAAATAGAGCCGAATAACGCTGAATAGGACCACATATGACCAAAATGAGCCGAATCGAGTCGAGTCGACCAGCTTCGGGATGAATGGAGCCTAGTGGAGCTGAAATGAGCCAGATAGAGACAAACTGAACCCAGCAAAATCGAGCCAAAACACACGAGATCCTATTGCATCGGATCTCGTCGAACTCCATCAAATCCCACCAAAACGCATCAAATCTCGCGGAATCTCACCGAATCCCGTCGAATTGTCTCAAATCGGGTCGAATGGTGTCAAACTGAATGGAATCGAATTAAATTGAATAGATTAGAGTAGTGTAGGTTAGACTGGGATTCAGTAGGGAAGGGCACAGAAGAATAGAATAGAGTAGAACAGAAGAGAATACCAAGAGTAGAATGGAGTAGAGTTGAGTAGAGTGGAATAGTCAGAGCCGGGTAGTGCAGAATATAGATGAATAGATCCAATTCAAGCCGAATCGATTCGAATGGAGAGGAAAGGAGACAAATCGTGATGAATCGAATCGATTAGAATAGGTTAGAGTAGGGTAGGGTAGAACAGAATAGAATAGAGTAGAAAAGAGTAGAATGGTGTGGAAGGGAGTTGAATGGAGCCAAATAGAGACAAATAAAGTAGAAAGGGTTGAGTAGAGCTGAACAGGGCTGAATAAGGTTCACTCGAGCCTAATTATGCTGAATTGAGCAGAATCGAGACGAATTGACCCAATTCAAGCCAAATAGAGCTAAATCGAGCCGATTCAAGCCTAATCACATGGAATCGCGTCGAAATGCGTTGAATCGAATAGATTAGAGTAGAGGAGGGTACGGCAGGAGAGGCTAGACTACAACACAACAGAACACAATAGAAAGAAGAGAATAGAATTAAGTAGAGTCGGGTCCAGTAGAATAGAGTCAAATTGAGTTGAAGAGAGCCGAAAAGAGCCAAAGAGAGCTGAATACAGCCGAATTGACCAAATTCAAGGTGAATCGAGATGAATCATGTCGAGTCGTTTGAAATGTGTCGAATCGAATCAAATAGATTAGTGTGGGGAAGGTAAGGCTACGGTAGGGTAGAGAAGAATAGAGTAGAATAGAACAGAACAGAAAGAATCGAGTAGACTAGAGTCAAATAGAGTCGAATACTGCCAAAAAGAGCCGAATAGAGTGGAAAAGAGCCGAATAGAACCGAATCGAGTTTAATGGAGCAGAAAGGAGATGAATCGAGCCGATATGACCCGAATCAGGTCGAATCCCATTCAAGTGTGTCGAATAGCATAGAACAGATTACACTAGGCTAAGTTAGGGTAGGGTAGGGTAGAATAGAGTGCAGTAGAACAGAACAGAAGAGAACAGAACTGAAAGAATAGGGTCGAGACGAGCAGAGTATAGAAGAGTAGAGTAGAGCAGAGTCGAACATTGCCGAATAGAGCCAAACAGAGCCCAAAAGAGCTAAATGGATAGAAACCAAGACGAATCACGCCGAATCCCGTGGAATCGTGCCGTATCGCGTCGAATCCCGTCGAATTGCATTGAATCTGATCAATTCCAATCCAATCCAATCCAATCCATTAGAATAGACTAGAGTAGGGTAGAGTACAATACAATACAGTAGAGAATAGTTTAGGATGGAGTAGAATGGTGTAGCATGGAGTCGAGTGGAGTCGAAAAGAGATAATAGAGTTGAGTAGAGTCTAATAGAGCCGAATAGAGCTGAATAGAGCCTATTGGAGCTGACTGGAGCCGAATGGAGCCGATTAGAGCTGAATCGAACCGATTTGAGCCGATTGGGGATGAATGGAGTGGAAAGGAGCCGATTTGAGCCGAATCGCATCGAGATGCGTGGAATCGAATCCAGTAGAATAGATTAGATGAGGGTAGGATGGAATAGAGTAGACTTGAACACAGTAGAAGAGAATGGAAAGGATACAATAGAATAGAGTAGAAAAGGGTAGAGCAGAGCAGAATAGTGTAGAGTAGAATAGAGTAGAGTAGAACAGAGTCGAATCAAGCTGAATGGAGACGAAACGAGACAAATCACGTCGAATGGCGTCGAATCCCATCGAATCAATTACAGTAGGGTATAGTAGAAGAGCGTAGAATGGAGTAGAATGGTGTGCAACGGAATCGAGTAGAGTAGAAAAGAGCTGAAGAGAGCCGAAGAGGGCCAAAGAGGGCCAAATCGAGCTGAATTGAGCGAAATCGAGCCGAATCCAGTGAATCGAGCCTAATGGAGCCAAATCGAGCCTAATCGAGCTGAATCGACACTATTCGAGACAAATGGAGCCGAATGGACATGAATCACACCGATTCGGCCCCTAGTCGCGTCAAAATTTCTCGAATTCAATTGAATAGACTAGAGTAGGGGAGGTTCGGGTAGGCTAGAGTAGGGTAGAATAGAGTAGAATAGAATAAAACAGAACAGAACACAACAAAATAGAACAGAACAACACAGAACGAATACAGAAAAGAGTAGGCTAGAGTAGAATAGAGGGGAATAGAGTAGAGTAGAATAGATTTGAACAGAGCCAAATCGAGCCGAATCGCGTCGAAATGGGTTGAATCAAATCCAGTCAAGTGGATTACAATACCTTAGAGTTGGGTAGCATAGGGTAGGGTAGAATAGAGTAGAATAGTACAGAACAGAGTAGAAACAATACAATAGAGTAGAGAAGAGTAGAATAGAGCTGAATAGAGCCAAATGCAGACAAAATGAGAGGAATCGTGTAGAAGCAAGTAGAGTAAATTAGAGTGGTGTTGGGTAGGGTAGAGCAGAATAGAGTAGAATAGTGTAGAATAGTGTGGAATGAATAGAATGGAGTAGAATGGAGTCAAATAGAAACGAATAGAGTAGAAAAGAGTCGAATAGAGCAGAATAGGGCCGAAGAAGGCCAAATCGAGCAGATTCGAAGCGATTCAAGCCAAAACAAGCTGAATGGAGCCTAACTGAGCCGAATAGAGCCAAATCGAGCCGAATCGAGCCGATTCAAGCTTCATCGCCTCGAATCGCGTTCAACGCGTCAAATCCAATCAAGACGTATAGATTAGAGAAGGGGAGGGGAGGGAAGGGGAGGGTAGAATAGAACAGAGTAGAGTGGAATAGAAGAGATTAGAACAGAATAGAAGGAATAGAATCGAGTAGAATAGAGTGGAAAAGAGTAGAGTCGAATACAGTCGAATAGAGCCGAATAAGCTGAATAGAGATGAATGGAGCTGAATACAGCCGAAAAGAGCTTTATACTGCCGAATCACACCTAATCGAGCGGAATCAAGCAGAATCGCACTGACTGTCACCGAACAGCGTCGAATCGAATCAGGTCGAATCGAGTCGAGTCACATCGTTTTGAATCAAACAAGGTCAAATCGCTTCATATCGTGTCGAATCCCATCGAATCACGTCGAATAACTTCGAATTGCGTCAAACCTCAGAGAATCCTACTGAATCACGTCGAGTCGCATGGAATCTCATCAAATCCCTTCAGATCTTGCCGAATCCAGTCAAGTCGTATCAAATCGCTTTGCACGGAATCGAATTGAATCCAATAGATTAAATTAGGGTAGGTTCGGGTGGGGTGCCGTTGGGTCGGGTAGGGTAGAATAGAATAGAGTACAACAGAATAGGAGAGAATAGAGCAGAACAGAAAGAATACAACAGAATAGAATAGAGTCAAAGACAGAGAACATAGCCGAATTGAGCCGAGTGGAGACAAAACGAGACGAATCACGTCCGGTTGTTTCGAATCGCGTCAAATCAAATCGAATCGATTAGAAGAGATTAGGGTAGGGAAGGGTAGAATAGAAGAGAGGAAAATAGTGAGGAATGGAGTTGAACGGAGTCCAATAGAGACGGATAGATATGAATAGAGTACAAAAGAGTCTAATAGAGCAGAATAGGGCCGAATAGGCCCAAATAAGGCCTAATTGAGCAGAATCCAGCAGAATCGATGGAATTCGAGCCTAATCGAGCCGAATGGAGTGAAATGGAGCCAAGTCGAGCCGAATAGAGCCGATTCGAACTGAATCGAGCTGATTCAAGCCTAATCGCGTCAAATCGCGTGGAAATACGTCACATCGAATCTAATCAAATAGATTAGGGAAGGGTAGGGGAGGGGCGGGTGGGTAGAATAGAACAGAATAGTACAGAATAGAATATAGTACAGTAGGGTAGAGTAGAGAGAGTAAAGCAGACAAGAGTAGAGCAGAGTAGAATTGAGTCAAATAGAGTCAAAGAGTGCAGGATATAGCTGAATAGAGCCAATTCTGGCCGAATCGAGTCAAATGGAAACAAAACGAGATGAATCACACCGAATTGCTTCGAATCGCATCCAATCGAATAGATTAGAGCATCGTAGGGTAGAGTAGAACAGAATAGAGTAGAATTGCATAGAATGGAGAAGAGTGGAGTCAAATGGAGTCGAACAGAGACAAATAGAGTAGAAAAGAGTCGAATCGAGCCAAATAGGGCCGAATAAGGCTGAAACGAGTGGAAACGAGCTGAATTGAAGCGATTCGAGCCAAATCGAGCTGAATCGAGCTGATGTTGCGGAATCGAGCCGACTCAAGCGTGATGGTGTCCGGTCGCATCGAAATGCTTTGAATCGAATCAAATGGAATCGATTAGAATAGGTTAGGGTAGGGTAGTTTATGATAGGAAGACTAGGGTAGATGCAAGTAGACTACATTAGAGTAGACAAGAGAAGGCTAGAGTAGAAGCCTAGACTAGTAAGCTGGACTAGTCAGCTAGACTAGTGGCATAGAGCAGTAGCCTAGACAACTAGTCTTGAATAGTACCCTAAGTCAGTAATCTGAACGAGTACCCTTGCCTGAACTCTTAGCCTAATCTAGTACCCTTGCCTTAACTAGTAGTCCTAACAAGTACCCTTGCCTTAACCAGTAGTCTTCACTAGTACCCTTGCCTTCACTAGTAGTATGTCCTTAACAAGTAGCCTGAACTGGTACCCTTGCCTTAACCAGTACCCTCAACAAGTACCCATGCCTTAACTAGTAGCCTGGCCTTAACTAGTAGCCTGGCCTTAACTAGTAGCCTGAACTAGTACACTTGCCTTAAGGAGTACCCTTGCCCGAACTACTCCCCTTAATTAGGACCCTTATTAAGTAACCCTAAGTAGTAGAGTATGGTACGGTGGGGTAGCATAGGGTAGGGAAGCAGACGGTGGAACAGAGAAAATAGAAGGAAATAGAATAGAACAGCATAGGTCAGGGTAGGTTAGCTTAGTGCAGGGTATGGTAGAGTAGCATAGGATGGAATCGAGAAAATAGAAAAGGAGACTAGAAAAGAGCAGACTAGATTAGGATAGGCTAGGGTGGGGGAGGGTTTTGTAGAATACAGTAGTGTAGAATGGAATAGAATGGTGTGGAATGGAGTCAAATGGATTCGAACAGAGATGCAGAGAGTAGAAAAGAGTTGAATAGAGCCGAATAACGCTGAATAGGACCACATATGACCAAAATGAGCCGAATCGAGTCGAGTCGACCAGCTTCGGGATGAATGGAGCCTAGTGGAGCTGAAATGAGCCAGATAGAGACAAACTGAACCCAGCAAAATCGAGCCAAAACACACGAGATCCTATTGCATCGGATCTCGTCGAACTCCATCAAATCCCACCAAAACGCATCAAATCTCGCGGAATCTCACCGAATCCCGTCGAATTGTCTCAAATCGGGTCGAATGGTGTCAAACTGAATGGAATCGAATTAAATTGAATAGATTAGAGTAGTGTAGGTTAGACTGGGATTCAGTAGGGAAGGGCACAGAAGAATAGAATAGAGTAGAACAGAAGAGAATACCAAGAGTAGAATGGAGTAGAGTTGAGTAGAGTGGAATAGTCAGAGCCGGGTAGTGCAGAATATAGATGAATAGATCCAATTCAAGCCGAATCGATTCGAATGGAGAGGAAAGGAGACAAATCGTGATGAATCGAATCGATTAGAATAGGTTAGAGTAGGGTAGGGTAGAACAGAATAGAATAGAGTAGAAAAGAGTAGAATGGTGTGGAAGGGAGTTGAATGGAGCCAAATAGAGACAAATAAAGTAGAAAGGGTTGAGTAGAGCTGAACAGGGCTGAATAAGGTTCACTCGAGCCTAATTATGCTGAATTGAGCAGAATCGAGACGAATTGACCCAATTCAAGCCAAATAGAGCTAAATCGAGCCGATTCAAGCCTAATCACATGGAATCGCGTCGAAATGCGTTGAATCGAATAGATTAGAGTAGAGGAGGGTACGGCAGGAGAGGCTAGACTACAACACAACAGAACACAATAGAAAGAAGAGAATAGAATTAAGTAGAGTCGGGTCCAGTAGAATAGAGTCAAATTGAGTTGAAGAGAGCCGAAAAGAGCCAAACAGAGCTGAATACAGCCGAATTGACCAAATTCAAGGTGAATCGAGATGAATCATGTCGAGTCGTTTGAAATGTGTCGAATCGAATCAAATAGATTAGTGTGGGGAAGGTAAGGCTACGGTAGGGTAGAGAAGAATAGAGTAGAATAGAACAGAACAGAAAGAATCGAGTAGACTAGAGTCAAATAGAGTCGAATACTGCCAAAAAGAGCCGAATAGAGTGGAAAAGAGCCGAATAGAACCGAATCGAGTTTAATGGAGCAGAAAGGAGATGAATCGAGCCGATATGACCCGAATCAGGTCGAATCCCATTCAAGTGTGTCGAATAGCATAGAACAGATTACACTAGGCTAAGTTAGGGTAGGGTAGGGTAGAATAGAGTGCAGTAGAACAGAAGAGAAGAGAACAGAACTGAAAGAATAGGGTCGAGACGAGCAGAGTATAGAAGAGTAGAGTAGAGCAGAGTCGAACATTGCCGAATAGAGCCAAACAGAGCCCAAAAGAGCTAAATGGATAGAAACCAAGACGAATCACGCCGAATCCCGTGGAATCGTGCCGTATCGCGTCGAATCCCGTCGAATTGCATTGAATCTGATCAATTCCAATCCAATCCAATCCAATCCATTAGAATAGACTAGAGTAGGGTAGAGTACAATACAATACAGTAGAGAATAGTTTAGGATGGAGTAGAATGGTGTAGCATGGAGTCGAGTGGAGTCGAAAAGAGATAATAGAGTTGAGTAGAGTCTAATAGAGCCGAATAGAGCTGAATAGAGCCTATTGGAGCTGACTGGAGCCGAATGGAGCCGATTAGAGCTGAATCGAACCGATTTGAGCCGATTGGGGATGAATGGAGTGGAAAGGAGCCGATTTGAGCCGAATCGCATCGAGATGCGTGGAATCGAATCCAGTAGAATAGATTAGATGAGGGTAGGATGGAATAGAGTAGACTTGAACACAGTAGAAGAGAATGGAAAGGATACAATAGAATAGAGTAGAAAAGGGTAGAGCAGAGCAGAATAGTGTAGAGTAGAATAGAGTAGAGTAGAACAGAGTCGAATCAAGCTGAATGGAGACGAAACGAGACAAATCACGTCGAATGGCGTCGAATCCCATCGAATCAATTACAGTAGGGTATAGTAGAAGAGCGTAGAATGGAGTAGAATGGTGTGCAACGGAATCGAGTAGAGTAGAAAAGAGCTGAAGAGAGCCGAAGAGGGCCAAAGAGGGCCAAATCGAGCTGAATTGAGCGAAATCGAGCCGAATCCAGTGAATCGAGCCTAATGGAGCCAAATCGAGCCTAATCGAGCTGAATCGACACTATTCGAGACAAATGGAGCCGAATGGACATGAATCACACCGATTCGGCCCCTAGTCGCGTCAAAATTTCTCGAATTCAATTGAATAGACTAGAGTAGGGGAGGTTCGGGTAGGCTAGAGTAGGGTAGAATAGAGTAGAATAGAATAAAACAGAACAGAACACAACAAAATAGAACAGAACAACACAGAACGAATACAGAAAAGAGTAGGCTAGAGTAGAATAGAGGGGAATAGAGTAGAGTAGAATAGATTTGAACAGAGCCAAATCGAGCCGAATCGCGTCGAAATGGGTTGAATCAAATCCAATCAAGTGGATTACAATACCTTAGAGTTGGGTAGCATAGAGTAGGGTAGAATAGAGTAGAATAGTACAGAACAGAGTAGAAACAATACAATAGAGTAGAGAAGAGTAGAATAGAGCTGAATAGAGCCAAATGCAGACAAAATGAGAGGAATCGTGTAGAAGCAAGTAGAGTAAATTAGAGTGGTGTTGGGTAGGGTAGAGCAGAATAGAGTAGAATAGTGTAGAATAGTGTGGAATGAATAGAATGGAGTAGAATGGAGTCAAATAGAAACGAATAGAGTAGAAAAGAGTCGAATAGAGCAGAATAGGGCCGAAGAAGGCCAAATCGAGCAGATTCGAAGCGATTCAAGCCCAAACAAGCTGAATGGAGCCTAACTGAGCCGAATAGAGCCAAATTGAGCCGAATCGAGCCGATTCAAGCTTCATCGCCTCGAATCGCGTTCAACGCGTCAAATCCAATCAAGACGTATAGATTAGAGAAGGGGAGGGGAGGGAAGGGGAGGGTAGAATAGAACAGAGTAGAGTGGAATAGAAGAGATTAGAACAGAATAGAAGGAATAGAATCGAGTAGAAGAGAGTGGAAAAGAGTAGAGTCGAATACAGTCGAATAGAGCCGAATAAGCTGAATAGAGATGAATGGAGCTGAATACAGCCGAAAAGAGCTTTATACTGCCGAATCACACCTAATCGAGCGGAATCAAGCAGAATCGCACTGACTGTCACCGAACAGCGTCGAATCGAATCAGGTCGAATCCAGTCGTGTCACATCGTTTTGAATCAAACAAGGTCAAATCGCTTCATATCGTGTCGAATCCCATCGAATCACGTCGAATAACTTCGAATTGCGTCAAACCTCAGAAAATCCTGCTGAATCACGTCGAGTCGCATGGAATCTCATCAAATCCCTTCAGATCTTGCCGAATCCAGTCAAGTCCTATCAAATCTCTTTGCACGGAATCAAATTGAATCCAATAGATTAAATTAGGGTAGGTTCGGGTGGGGTGCCGTTGGGTCGGGTAGGGTAGAATAGAATAGAGTACAACAGAATAGGGGAGAATAGAGCAGAACAGAAAGAATACAACAGAATAGAATAGAGTCAAAGAGAGAGAACATAGCCGAATTGAGCCGAGTGGAGACAAAACGAGACGAATCACGTCCGGTTGCTTCGAATCGCGTCAAATCAAATCGAATCGATTAGAAGAGATTAGGGTAGGGAAGGGTAGAATAGAAGAGAGGAAAATAGTGAGGAATGGAGTTGAACGGAGTCCAATAGAGACGGATAGATATGAATAGAGTACAAAAGAGTCTAATAGAGCAGAATAGGGCCGAATAGGCCCAAATAAGGCCTAATTGAGCAGAATCCAGCAGAATCGATGGAATTCGAGCCTAATCGAGCCGAATGGAGTGAAATGGAGCCAAGTCGAGCCGAATAGAGTCGATTCGAACTGAATCGAGCTGATTCAAGCCTAATCGCGTCAAATCGCGTGGAAATACGTCACATCGAATCTAATCAAATAGATTAGGGAAGGGTAGGGGAGGGGCGGGTGGGTAGAATAGAACAGAATAGTACAGAATAGAATATAGTACAGTAGGGTAGAGTAGAGAGAGTAAAGCAGACAAGAGTAGAGCAGAGTAGAATTGAGTCAAATAGAGTCAAAGAGTGCAGGATATAGCTGAATAGAGCCAATTCTGGCCGAATCGAGTCAAATGGAAACAAAACGAGATGAATCACACCGAATTGCTTCGAATCGCATCCAATCGAATAGATTAGAGTATCGTAGGGTAGAGTAGAACAGAATAGAGTAGAATAGCGTAGAATGGAGAAGAGTGGAGTCAAATGGAGTCGAACAGAGACAAATAGAGTAGAAAAGAGTCGAATCGAGCCAAATAGGGCCGAATAAGGCTGAAACGAGTGGAAATGAGCTGAATTGAAGCGATTCGAGCTGAATCGAGCTGATGTTGCGGAATCGAGCCGACTCAAGCGTGATGGTGTCCGGTCGCATCGAAATGCTTTGAATCGAATCAAATGGAATCGATTAGAATAGGTTAGGGTAGGGTAGTTTATGATAGGAAGACTAGGGTAGATGCAAGTAGACTACATTAGAGTAGACAAGAGAAGGCTAGAGTAGAAGCCTAGACTAGTAAGCTGGACTAGTCAGCTAGACTAGTGGCATAGAGCAGTAGCCTAGACAACTAGTCTTGAATAGTACCCTAAGTCAGTAATCTGAACGAGTACCCTTGCCTGAACTCTTAGCCTAATCTAGTACCCTTGCCTTAACTAGTAGTCCTAACAAGTACCCTTGCCTTAACCAGTAGTCTTCACTAGTACCCTTGCCTTCACTAGTAGTATGTCCTTAACAAGTAGCCTGAACTGGTACCCTTGCCTTAACCAGTACCCTCAACAAGTACCCATGCCTTAACTAGTAGCCTGGCCTTAACTAGTAGCCTGAACTAGTACACTTGCCTTAAGGAGTACCCTTGCCCGAACTACTCCCCTTAATTAGGACCCTTATTAAGTAACCCTAAGTAGTAGAGTATGGTACGGTGGGGTAGCATAGGGTAGGGAAGCAGACGGTGGAACAGAGAAAATAGAAGGAAATAGAATAGAACAGCATAGGTCAGGGTAGGTTAGCTTAGTGCAGGGTATGGTAGAGTAGCATAGGATGGAATCGAGAAAATAGAAAAGGAGACTAGAAAAGAGCAGACTAGATTAGGATAGGCTAGGGTGGGGGAGGGTTTTGTAGAATACAGTAGTGTAGAATGGAATAGAATGGTGTGGAATGGAGTCAAATGGATTCGAACAGAGATGCAGAGAGTAGAAAAGAGTTGAATAGAGCCGAATAACGCTGAATAGGACCACATATGACCAAAATGAGCCGAATCGAGTCGAGTCGACCAGCTTCGGGATGAATGGAGCCTAGTGGAGCTGAAATGAGCCAGATAGAGACAAACTGAACCCAGCAAAATCGAGCCAAAACACACGAGATCCTATTGCATCGGATCTCGTCGAACTCCATCAAATCCCACCAAAACGCATCAAATCTCGCGGAATCTCACCGAATCCCGTCGAATTGTCTCAAATCGGGTCGAATGGTGTCAAACTGAATGGAATCGAATTAAATTGAATAGATTAGAGTAGTGTAGGTTAGACTGGGATTCAGTAGGGAAGGGCACAGAAGAATAGAATAGAGTAGAACAGAAGAGAATACCAAGAGTAGAATGGAGTAGAGTTGAGTAGAGTGGAATAGTCAGAGTCGGGTAGTGCAGAATATAGATGAATAGATCCAATTCAAGCCGAATCGATTCGAATGGAGAGGAAAGGAGACAAATCGTGATGAATCGAATCGATTAGAATAGGTTAGAGTAGGGTAGGGTAGAACAGAATAGAATAGAGTAGAAAAGAGTAGAATGGTGTGGAAGGGAGTTGAATGGAGCCAAATAGAGACAAATAAAGTAGAAAGGGTTGAGTAGAGCTGAACAGGGCTGAATAAGGTTCACTCGAGCCTAATTATGCTGAATTGAGCAGAATCGAGACGAATTGACCCAATTCAAGCCAAATAGAGCTAAATCGAGCCGATTCAAGCCTAATCACATGGAATCGCGTCGAAATGCGTTGAATCGAATAGATTAGAGTAGAGGAGGGTACGGCAGGAGAGGCTAGACTACAACACATCAGAACACAATAGAAAGAAGAGAATAGAATTAAGTAGAGTCGGGTCCAGTAGAATAGAGTCAAATTGAGTTGAAGAGAGCCGAAAAGAGCCAAACAGAGCTCAATACAGCCGAATTGACCAAATTCAAGGTGAATCGAGATGAATCATGTCGAGTCGTTTGACATGTGTCGAATCGAATCAAATAGATTAGTGTGGGGAAGGTAAGGCTACGGTAGGGTAGAGAAGAATAGAATAGAGTAGAATAGAACAGAACAGAAAGAATCGAGTAGACTAGAGTCAAATAGAGTCGAATACTGCCAAAAAGAGCCGAATAGAGTGGAAAAGAGCCGAATAGAACCGAATCGAGTTTAATGGAGCAGAAAGGAGATGAATCGAGCCGATATGACCCGAATCAGGTCGAATCCCATTCAAGTGTGTCGAATAGCATAGAACAGATTACACTAGGCTAAGTTAGGGTAGGGTAGGGTAGAATAGAGTGCAGTAGAACAGAAGAGAAGAGAACAGAACTGAAAGAATAGGGTCGAGACGAGCAGAGTATAGAAGAGTAGAGTAGAGCAGAGTCGAACATTGCCGAATAGAGCCAAATAGAGCCCAAAAGAGCGAAATGGATAGAAACCAAGAGGAATCACGCCGAATCCCGTGGAATCGTGCCGTATCGCGTCGAATCCCGTCGAATTGCATTGAATCTGATCAATTCCAATCCAATCCAATCCAATCCAATCCATTAGAATAGACTAGAGTAGGGTAGAGTACAATACAATACAGTAGAGAATAGTTTAGGATGGAGTAGAATGGTGTAGCATGGAGTCGAGTGGAGTCGAAAAGAGATAATAGAGTTGAGTAGAGTCTAATAGAGCCGAATAGAGCTGAATAGAGCCTATTGGAGCTGACTGGAGCCGAATGGAGCCGATTAGAGCTGAATCGAACCGATTTGAGCCGATTGGGGATGAATGGAGTGGAAAGGAGCCGATTTGAGCCGAATCGCATCGAGATGCGTGGAATCGAATCCAGTAGAATAGATTAGATGAGGGTAGGATGGAATAGAGTAGACTTGAACACAGTAGAAGAGAATGGAAAGGATACAATAGAATAGAGTAGAAAAGGGTAGAGCAGAGCAGAATAGTGTAGAGTAGAATAGAGTAGAGTAGAACAGAGTCGAATCAAGCTGAATGGAGACGAAACGAGACAAATCACGTCGAATGGCGTCGAATCCCATCGAATCAATTACAGTAGGGTATAGTAGAAGAGCGTAGAATGGAGTAGAATGGTGTGCAACGGAATCGAGTAGAGTAGAAAAGAGCTGAAGAGAGCCGAAGAGGGCCAAAGAGGGCCAAATCGAGCTGAATTGAGTGAAATCGAGCCGAATCCAGTGAATCGAGCCTAATGGAGCCAAATCGAGCCTAATCGAGCTGAATCGACACTATTCGAGACAAATGGAGCCGAATGGACATGAATCACACCGATTCGGCCCCTAGTCGCGTCAAAATTTCTCGAATTCAATTGAATAGACTAGAGTAGGGGAGGTTCGGGTAGGCTAGAGTAGGGTAGAATAGAGTAGAATAGAATAAAACAGAACAGAACACAACAAAATAGAACAGAACAACACAGAACGAATACAGAAAAGAGTAGGCTAGAGTAGAATAGAGGGGAATAGAGTAGAGTAGAATAGATTTGAACAGAGCCAAATCGAGCCGAATCGCATCGAAATGGGTTGAATCAAATCCAATCAAGTGGATTACAATACCTTAGAGTTGGGTAGCATAGGGTAGGGAAGAATAGAGTAGAATAGTACAGAACAGAGTAGAAACAATACAATAGAGTAGAGAAGAGTAGAATAGAGCTGAATAGAGCCAAATGCAGACAAAATGAGAGGAATCGTGTAGAAGCAAGTAGAGTAAATTAGAGTGGTGTTAGGTAGGGTAGAGCAGAATAGAGTAGAATAGTGTAGAATAGTGTGGAATGAATAGAATGGAGTAGAATGGAGTCAAATAGAAACGAATAGAGTAGAAAAGAGTCGAATAGAGCAGAATAGGGCCGAAGAAGGCCAAATCGAGCAGATTCGAAGCGATTCAAGCCAAAACAAGCTGAATGGAGCCTAACTGAGCCGAATAGAGCCAAATCGAGCCGAATCGAGCCGATTCAAGCTTCATCGCCTCGAATCGCGTTCAACGCGTCAAATCCAATCAAGACGTATAGATTAGAGAAGGGGAGGGGAGGGAAGGGGAGGGTAGAATAGAACAGAGTAGAGTGGAATAGAAGAGATTAGAACAGAATAGAAGGAATAGAATCGAGTAGAATAGAGTGGAAAAGAGTAGAGTCGAATACAGTCGAATAGAGCCGAATAAGCTGAATAGAGATGAATGGAGCTGAATACAGCCGAAAAGAGCTTTATACTGCCGAATCACACCTAATCAAGCGGAATCAAGCAGAATCGCACTGACTGTCACCGAACAGCGTCGAATCGAATCAGGTCGAATCGAGTCGAGTCACATCGTTTTGAATCAAACAAGGTCAAATCGCTTCATATCGTGTCGAATCCCATCGAATGACGTCGAATAACTTCGAATTGCGTCAAACCTCAGAGAATCCTACTGAATCACGTCGAGTCGCATGGAATCTCATCAAATCCCTTCAGATCTTGCCGAATCCAGTCAAGTCCTATCAAATCGCTTTGCACGGAATCGAATTGAATCCAATAGATTAAATTAGGGTAGGTTCGGGTGGGGTGCCGTTGGGTCGGGTAGGGTAGAATAGAATAGAGTACAACAGAATAGGAGAGAATAGAGCAGAACAGAAAGAATACAACAGAATAGAATAGAGTCAAAGAGAGAGAACATAGCCGAATTGAGCCGAGTGGAGACAAAACGAGACGAATCACGTCCGGTTGCTTCGAATCGCGTCAAATCAAATCGAATCGATTAGAAGAGATTAGGGTAGGGAAGGGTAGAATAGAAGAGAGGAAAATAGTGAGGAATGGAGTTGAACGGAGTCCAATAGAGACGGATAGATATGAATAGAGTACAAAAGAGTCTAATAGAGCAGAATAGGGCCGAATAGGCCCAAATAAGGCCTAATTGAGCAGAATCCAGCAGAATCGATGGAATTCGAGCCTAATCGAGCCGAATGGAGTGAAATGGAGCCAAGTCGAGCCGAATAGAGCCGATTCGAACTGAATCGAGCTGATTCAAGCCTAATCGCGTCAAATCGCGTGGAAATACGTCACATCGAATCTAATCAAATAGATTAGGGAAGGGTAGGGGAGGGGCGGGTGGGTAGAATAGAACAGAATAGTACAGAATAGAATATAGTACAGTAGGGTAGAGTAGAGAGAGTAAAGCAGACAAGAGTAGAGCAGAGTAGAATTGAGTCAAATAGAGTCAAAGAGTGCAGGATATAGCTGAATAGAGCCAATTCTGGCCGAATCGAGTCAAATGGAAACAAAACGAGATGAATCACACCGAATTGCTAAGAATCGCATCCAATCGAATAGATTAGAGCATCGTAGGGTAGAGTAGAACAGAATAGAGTAGAATTGCATAGAATGGAGAAGAGTGGAGTCAAATGGAGTCGAACAGAGACAAATAGAGTAGAAAAGAGTCGAATCGAGCCAAATAGGGCCGAATAAGGCTGAAACGAGTGGAAACGAGCTGAATTGAAGCGATTCGAGCTGAATCGAGCTGATGTTGCGGAATCGAGCCGACTCAAGCGTGATGGTGTCCGGTCGCATCGAAATGCTTTGAATCGAATCAAATGGAATCGATTAGAATAGGTTAGGGTAGGGTAGTTTATGATAGGAAGACTAGGGTAGATGCAAGTAGACTACATTAGAGTAGACAAGAGAAGGCTAGAGTAGAAGCCTAGACTAGTAAGCTGGACTAGTCAGCTAGACTAGTGGCATAGAGCAGTAGCCTAGACAACTAGTCTTGAATAGTACCCTAAGTCAGTAATCTGAACGAGTACCCTTGCCTGAACTCTTAGCCTAATCTAGTACCCTTGCCTTAACTAGTAGTCCTAACAAGTACCCTTGCCTTAACCAGTAGTCTTCACTAGTACCCTTGCCTTCACTAGTAGTATGTCCTTAACAAGTAGCCTGAACTGGTACCCTTGCCTTAACCAGTACCCTCAACAAGTACCCATGCCTTAACTAGTAGCCTGGCCTTAACTAGTGCCCTTGCATAACTAGTACCCTGTCCTTAACTAGTAGCCTGAATTAGTACACTTGCCTTAAGGAGTACCCTTGCCCGAACTACTCCCCTTAATTAGGACCCTTATTGAGTAACCCTAAGTAGTAGAGTATGGTACGGTGGGGTAGCATAGGGTAGGGAAGCATACGGTGGAACAGAGAAAATAGAAGGAAATAGAATAGAACAGCATAGGTCAGGGTAGGTTAGCTTAGTGCAGGGTATGGTAGAGTAGCATAGGATGGAATCGAGAAAATAGAAAAGGAGACTAGAAAAGAGCAGACTAGATTAGGATAGGCTAGGGTGGGGGAGGGTTTTGTAGAATACAGTAGTGTAGAATGGAATAGAATGGTGTGGAATGGAGTCAAATGGATTCAAACAGAGATGAATAGAGTAGAAAAGAGTTGAATAGAGCCGAATAACGCTGAATAGGACCACATATGACCAAAATGAGCCGAATCGAGTCGAGTCGACCAGCTTCGGGATGAATGGAGCCTAGTGGAGCTGAAATGAGCCAAATAGAGACAAACTGAACCCAGCAAAATCAAGCCAAAACACACTTAATTGCATCCTATTGCATCGGATCTCGTCGAATTCCATCAAATCCCACCAAAACGCATCAAATCTCGCGGAATCTCACCGAATCCCATCGAATTGTCTCAAATCGGGTCGAATGGTGTCAAACTGAATGGAATCGAATTAAATTGAATAGATTGGAGTAGTGTAGGTTAGACTGGGATTCAGTAGGGAAGGGCACAGAAGAATAGAATAGAGTAGAACAGAAGAGAATACCAAGAGTAGAATGGAGTAGAGTTGAGTAGAGTGGAATAGTCAGAGTCGGGTAGTGCAGAATATAGATGAATAGATCCAATTCAAGCCGAATCGATTCGAATGGAGAGGAAAGGAGACAAATCGTGATGAATCGAATCGATTAGAATAGATTAGAGTAGGGTAGGGTAGAACAGAATAGAATAGAGTAGAAAAGAGTAGAATGGTGTGGAAGGGAGTTGAATGGAGCCAAATAGAGACAAATAAAGTAGAAAGGGTTGAGTAGAGCTGAACAGGGCTGAATAAGGTTCACTCGAGCCTAATTATGCTGAATTGAGCAGAATCGAGACGAATTGACCCAATTCAAGCCAAATAGAGCTAAATCGAGCCGATTCAAGCCTAATCACATGGAATCGCGTCAAAATGCGTTGAATCGAATAGATTAGAGTAGAGGAGGGTACGGCAGGAGAGGCTAGACTACAACACAACAGAACACAATAGAAAGAAGAGAATAGAATTAAGTAGAGTCGGGTCCAGTAGAATAGAGTCAAATTGAGTTGAAGAGAGCCGAAAAGAGCCAAACAGAGCTGAATACAGCCGAATTGACCAAATTCAAGGTGAATCGAGATGAATCATGTCGAGTCGTTTGACATGTGTCGAATCGAATCAAATAGATTAGTGTGGGGAAGGTATGGCTACGGTAGGGTAGAGAAGAATAGAGTAGAATAGAACAGAACAGAAAGAATCGAGTAGACTAGAGTCAAATAGAGTCGAATACTGCCAAAAAGAGCCGAATAGAGTGGAAAAGAGCCGAATAGAACCGAATCGAGTTTAATGGAGCAGAAAGGAGATGAATCGAGCCGATATGACCCGAATCAGGTCGAATCCCATTCAAGTGTGTCGAATAGCATAGAACAGATTACACTAGGCTAAGTTAGGGTACGGTAGGGTAGAATAGAGTGCAGTAGAACAGAAGAGAAGAGAACAGAACTGAAAGAATAGGGTCGAGACGAGCAGAGTATAGAAGAGTAGAGTAGAGCAGAGTCGAACATTGCCGAATAGAGCCAAATAGAGCCCAAAAGAGCGAAATGGATAGAAACCAAGACGAATCACGCCGAATCCCGTGGAATCGTGCCGTATCGTGTCGAATCCCGTCGAATTGCATTGAATCTGATCAATTCCAATCCAATCCAATCCAATCCAATCCATTAGAATAGACTAGAGTAGGGTAGAGTACAATACAATACAGTAGAGAATAGTTTAGGATGGAGTAGAATGGTGTAGCATGGAGTCGAGTGGAGTCAAAAAGAGATAATAGTGTTGAGTAGAGTCTAATAGAGCCGAATAGAGCTGAATAGAGCCTATTGGAGCTGACTGGAGCCGAATGGAGCCGATTAGAGCTGAATCGAACCGATTTGAGCCGATTGGGGATGAATGGAGTGGAAAGGAGCCGATTTGAGCCGAATCGCATCGAGATGCGTGGAATCGAATCCAGTAGAATAGATTAGATGAGGGTAGGATGGAATAGAGTAGACTTGAACACAGTAGAAGAGAATGGAAAGGATACAATAGAATAGAGTAGAAAAGGGTAGAGCAGAGCAGAATAGTGTAGAGTAGAATAGAGTAGAGTAGAACAGAGTCGAATCAAGCTGAATGGAGACGAAACGAGACAAATCACGTCGAATGGCGTCGAATCCCATCGAATCAATTACAGTAGGGTATAGTAGAAGAGCGTAGAATGGAGTAGAATGGTGTGCAACGGAATCGAGTAGAGTAGAAAAGAGCTGAAGAGAGCCGAAGAGGGCCAAAGAGGGCCAAATCGAGCTGAATTGAGTGAAATCGAGCCGAATCCAGTGAATCGAGCCTAATGGAGCCAAATCGAGCCTAATCGAGCTGAATCGACACTATTCGAGACAAATGGAGCCGAATGGACATGAATCACACCGATTCGGCCCCTAGTCGCGTCAAAATTTCTCGAATTCAATTGAATAGACTAGAGTAGGGGAGGTTCGGGTAGGCTAGAGTAGGGTAGAATAGAGTAGAATAGAATAAAACAGAACAGAACACAACAAAATAGAACAGAACAACACAGAACGAATACAGAAAAGAGTAGGCTAGAGTAGAATAGAGGGGAATAGAGTAGAGTAGAATAGATTTGAACAGAGCCAAATCGAGCCGAATCGCGTTGAAATGGGTTGAATCAAATCCAATCAAGTGGATTACAATACCTTAGAGTTGGGTAGCACAGGGTAGGGTAGAATAGAGTAGAATCGTACAGAACAGAGTAGAAACAATACAATAGAGTAGAGAAGAGTAGAATAGAGCTGAATAGAGCCAAATGCAGACAAAATGAGAGGAATCGTGTAGAAGCAAGTAGAGTAAATTAGAGTGGTGTTGGGTAGGGTAGAGCAGAATAGAGTAGAATAGTGGAGAATAGTGTGGAATGAATAGAATGGAGTAGAATGGAGTCAAATAGAAACGAATAGAGTAGAAAAGAGTCGAATAGAGCAGAATAGGGCCGAAGAAGGCCAAATCGAGCAGATTCGAAGCGATTCAAGCCAAAACAAGCTGAATGGAGCCTAACTGAGCCGAATAGAGCCAAATCGAGCCGAATCGAGCCGATTCAAGCTTCATCGCCTCGAATCGCGTTCAACGCGTCAAATCCAATCGAGACGTATAGATTAGAGAAGGGGAGGGGAGGGGAGGGGAGGGTAGAATAGAACAGAGTAGAGTGGAATAGAAGAGATTAGAACAGAATAGAAGGAATAGAATCGAGTAGAATAGAGTGGAAAAGAGTAGAGTCGAATAATACAGTCAAATAGAGCCGAATAAGCTGAATAGAGACGAATGGAGCTGAATACAGCCGAAAAGAGCTGTATACTGCCGAATCACACCAAATCGAGCGGAATCAAGCAGAATCGCACTGATTGTCACCGAACAGCGTCGAATCGAATCAGGTCGAATCGAGTCGAGTCACATCGTTTTGAATCAAACAAGGTCAAATCGCTTCATATCGTGTCGAATCCCATCGAATCACGTCGAATAACTTCGAATTGCGTCAAACCTCAGAGAATCCTACTGAATCACGTCGAGTCGCATGGAATCTCATCAAATCCCTTCAGATTTGCCGAATCCAGTCAAGTCCTATCAAATCGCTTTGCACGGAATCGAATTGAATCCAATAGATTAAAGTAGGGTAGGTTCGGGTGGGGTGCCGTTGGGTCGGGTAGGGTAGAATAGAATAGAGTACAACAGAATAGGAGAGAATAGAACAGAACAGAAAGAATACAACAGAATAGAATAGAGTCAAAGAGAGAGAACATAGCCGAATTGAGCCGAGTGGAGACAAAACGAGACGAATCACGTCCGGTTGCTTCGAATCGCGTCAAATCAAATCGAATCGATTAGAAGAGATTAGGGTAGGGAAGGGTAGAATAGAAGAGAGGAAAATAGTGAGGAATGGAGTTGAACGGAGTCCAATAGAGACGGATAGATATGAATAGAGTACAAAAGAGTCTAATAGAGCAGAATAGGGCCGAATAGGCCCAAATAAGGCCTAATTGAGCAGAATCCAGCAGAATCGATGGAATTCGAGCCTAATCGAGCCGAATGGAGTGAAATGGAGCCAAGTCGAGCCGAATAGAGCCGATTCGAACTGAATCGAGCTGATTCAAGCCTAATCGCGTCAAATCGCGTGGAAATACGTCACATCGAATCTAATCAAATAGATTAAGGAAGGGTAGGGTAGGGGCGGGTGGGTAGAATAGAACAGAATAGTACAGAATAGAATATAGTACAGTAGGGTAGAGTAGAGAGAGTAAAGCAGACAAGAGTAGAGCAGAGTAGAATTCAGTCAAATAGAGCCAAAGAGTGCAGGATATACCTGAATAGAGCCAATTCTGGCCGAATCGAGTCAAATGGAAACAAAACGAGATGAATCACACCAAATTGCTTCGAATCGCATCCAATCGAATAGAGTATCGTAGGGTAGAGTAGAACAGAATAGAGTAGAATTGCATAGAATGGAGAAGAGTGGAGTCAAATGGAGTCGAAAAGAGACAAATAGAGTAGAAAAGAGTCGAGTTAAGCCAAATAGGGCCGAATAAGGCTGAACCGAGTGGAAATGAGCTGAATTGAAGCGATTCGAGCCAAATCGAGCTGAATCGAGCTGATGTTGTGGACTCGAGCCGACTCAAGCGTGATGGTGTCCGGTCGCATCGAAATGCTTTGAATCGAATCAAATGGAATCGATTAGAATAGGTTAGGGTAGGGTAGTTTATGATAGGAAGACTAGGGTAGATGCAAGTAGACTACATTAGAGTAGACAAGAGAAGGCTAGAGTAGAAGCCTAGACTAGTAAGCTGGACTAGTCAGCTAGACTAGTGGCATAGAGCAGTAGCCTAGACAACTAGTCTTGAATAGTACCCTAAGTCAGTAATCTGAACGAGTACCCTTGCCTGAACTCTTAGCCTAATCTAGTACCCTTGCCTTAACTAGTAGTCCTAACAAGTACCCTTGGCTTAACTAGTAGTCTTCACTAGTACCCTTGCCTTCACTAGTAGTATGTCCTTAACAAGTAGCCTGAACTGGTACCCTTGCCTTAACCAGTACCCTCAACAAGTACCCATGCCTTAACTAGTAGCCTGGCCTTAACTAGTAGCCTGAACTAGTACACTTGCCTTAAGGAGTACCCTTGCCCGAACTACTCCCCTTAATTAGGACCCTTATTGAGTAACCCTAAGTAGTAGAGTATGGTACGGTGGGGTAGCATAGGGTAGGGAAGCATACGGTGGAACAGAGAAAATAGAAGGAAATAGAATAGAACAGCATAGGTCAGGGTAGGTTAGCTTAGTGCAGGGTATGGTAGAGTAGCATAGGATGGAATCGAGAAAATAGAAAAGGAGACTAGAAAAGAGCAGACTAGATTAGGATAGGCTAGGGTGGGGGAGGGTTTTGTAGAATACAGTAGTGTAGAATGGAATAGAATGGTGTGGAATGGAGTCAAATGGATTCAAACAGAGATGAATAGAGTAGAAAAGAGTTGAATAGAGCCGAATAACGCTGAATAGGACCACATATGACCAAAATGAGCCGAATCGAGTCGAGTCGACCAGATTCGGGATGAATGGAGCCTAGTGGAGCTGAAATGAGCCAAATAGAGACAAACTGAACCCAGCAAAATCAAGCCAAAACACACTTAATTGCATCCTATTGCATCGGATCTCGTCGAATTCCATCAAATCCCACCAAAACGCATCAAATCTCGCGGAATCTCACCGAATCCCATCGAATTGTCTCAAATCGGGTCGAATGGTGTCAAACTGAATGGAATCGAATTAAATTGAATAGATTGGAGTAGTGTAGGTTAGACTGGGATTCAGTAGGGAAGGGCACAGAAGAATAGAATAGAGTAGAACAGAAGAGAATACCAAGAGTAGAATGGAGTAGAGTTGAGTAGAGTGGAATAGTCAGAGTCGGGTAGTGCAGAATATAGATGAATAGATCCAATTCAAGCCGAATCGATTCGAATGGAGAGGAAAGGAGACAAATCGTGATGAATCGAATCGATTAGAATAGATTAGAGTAGGGTAGGGTAGAACAGAATAGAATAGAGTAGAAAAGAGTAGAATGGTGTGGAAGGGAGTTGAATGGAGCCAAATAGAGACAAATAAAGTAGAAAGGGTTGAGTAGAGCTGAACAGGGCTGAATAAGGTTCACTCGAGCCTAATTATGCTGAATTGAGCAGAATCGAGACGAATTGACCCAATTCAAGCCAAATAGAGCTAAATCGAGCCGATTCAAGCCTAATCACATGGAATCGCGTCAAAATGTGTTGAATCGAATAGATTAGAGTAGAGGAGGGTACGGCAGGAGAGGCTAGACTACAACACAACAGAACACAATAGAAAGAAGAGAATAGAATTAAGTAGAGTCGGGTCCAGTAGAATAGAGTCAAATTGAGTTGAAGAGAGCCGAAAAGAGCCAAACAGAGCTGAATACAGCCGAATTGACCAAATTCAAGGTGAATCGAGATGAATCATGTCGAGTCGTCTGAAACGTGTCGAATCGAATCAAATAGATTAGTGTGGGGAAGGTAAGGCTACGGTAGGGTAGAGAAGAATAGAATAGAGTAGAATAGAACAGAACAGAAAGAATCGAGTAGACTAGAGTCAAATAGAGTCGAATACTGCCAAAAAGAGCCGAATAGAGTGGAAAAGAGCCGAATAGAACCGAATCGAGTTTAATGGAGCAGAAAGGAGATGAATCGAGCCGATATGACCCGAATCAGGTCGAATCCCATTCAAGTGTGTCGAATAGCATAGAACAGATTACACTAGGCTAAGTTAGGGTAGGGTAGGGTAGAATAGAGTGCAGTAGAACAGAACAGAAGAGAACTGAACTGAAAGAATAGGGTCGAGACGAGCAGAGTATAGAAGAGTAGAGTAGAGTCGAACATTGCCGAATAGAGCCAAATAGAGCCCAAAAGAGCTAAATGGATAGAAACCAAGACAAATCACGCCGAATCCCGTGGAATCGTGCCGTATCGCGTCGAATCCCGTCGAATTGCATTGAATCTGATCAATTCCAATCCAATCAAATAGAATAGACTACAGTAGGGTAGAGTACAATACAATACAGTAGAGAATAGTTTAGGATGGAGTAGAATGGTGTAGCATGAAGTCGAGTGGAGTCGAAAAGAGATAATAGAGTTGAGTAGAGTCTAATAGAGCCGAATAGAGCTGAATAGAGCCTATTCGAGCTGACTGGAGCCGATTAGAGCTGAACCGAACCGATTTGAGCCGATTGGGGATGAATGGAGTGGAAAGGAGCCGATTTGAGCCGAATCGCATCGAGATGCGTGGAATCGAATCCAGTAGAATAGATTAGATTAGGGTAGGATGGAATAGAGTAGACTTGAACACAGTAGAAGAGAATGGAAAGGATACAATAGAATAGAGTAGAAAAGGGTAGAGCAGAGCAGAATAGTGTAGAGTAGAATAGAGTAGAGTAGAACAGAGTCGAATCAAGCTGAATGGAGACGAAACGAGACAAATCGCGTCGAATGGCGTCGAATCCCATCGAATCAATTACAGTAGGGTATAGTAGAAGAGCGTAGAATGGAGTAGAATGGTGTGCAATGGAATCGAGTAGAGTAGAAAAGAGCTGAAGAGAGCCGAAGAGGGCCAAAGAGGGCCAAATCGAGCTGAATTGAGCGAAATCGAGCCGAATCCAGTGAATCGAGCCTAATGGAGCCAAATCGAGCCTAATCGAGCTGAATCGACACTATTCGAGACAAATGGAGCCGAATGGACATGAATCACACCGATTCGGCCCCTAGTCGCGTCAAAATTTCTCGAATTCAATTGAATAGACTAGAGTAGGGGAGGTTCGGGTAGGCTAGAGTAGGGTAGAATAGAATAAAACAGAACAGAACACAACAAAATAGAACAGAACAACACAGAACGAATACAGAAAAGAGTAGGCGAGAGTAGAATAGAGGGGAATAGAGTAGAGTAGAATAGATTTGAACAGAGCCAAATCGAGCCGAATCACGTCGAAATGGGTTGAATCAAATCCAATCAAGTGGATTACAATACCTTAGAGTTGGGTAGCACAGGGTAGGGTAGAATAGAGTAGAATCGTACAGAACAGAGTAGAAACAATACAATAGAGTAGAGAAGAGTAGAATAGAGCTGAATAGAGCCAAATGCAGACAAAATGAGAGGAATCGTGTAGAAGCAAGTAGAGTAAATTAGAGTGGTGTTGGGTAGGGTAGAGCAGAATAGAGTAGAATAGTGTAGAATAGTGTGGAATGAATAGAATGGAGTAGAATGGAGTCAAATAGAAACGAATAGAGTAGAAAAGAGTCGAATAGAGCAGAATAGGGCCGAAGAAGGCCAAATCGAGCAGATTCGAAGCGATTCAAGCCAAAACAAGCTGAATGGAGCCTAACTGAGCCGAATAGAGCCAAATCGAGCCGAATCGAGCCGATTCAAGCTTCATCGCCTCGAATCGCGTTCAACGCGTCAAATCCAATCGAGACGTATAGATTAGAGAAGGGGAGGGGAGGGGAGGGGAGAACAGAACAGAGTAGAGTGGAATAGAAGAGATTAGAACAGAATAGAAGGAATAGAATCGAGTAGAATAGAGTGGAAAAGAGTAGAGTCGAATACAGTCGAATAGAGCCGAATAAGCTGAATAGAGACGAATGGAGCTGAATACAGCCGAAAAGAGCTGTATACTGCCGAATCACACCTAATCGAGCGGAATCAAGCAGAATCGCACTGACTGTCACCGAACAGCGTCGAATCGAATCAGGTCGAATCGAGTCGAGTCACATCGTTTTGAATCAAACAAGGTCAAATCGCTTCATATCGTGTCGAATCCCATCGAATCACGTCGAATAACTTCGAATTGCGTCAAACCTCAGAGAATCCTACTGAATCACGTCGAGTCGCATGGAATCTCATCAAATCCCTTCAGATTTGCCGAATCCAGTCAAGTCCTATCAAATCGCTTTGCACGGAATCGAATTGAATCCAATAGATTAAAGTAGGGTAGGTTCGGGTGGGGTGCCGTTGGGTCGGGTAGGGTAGAATAGAATAGAGTACAACAGAATAGGAGAGAATAGAACAGAACAGAAAGAATACAACAGAATAGAATAGAGTCAAAGAGAGAGAACATAGCCGAATTGAGCCGAGTGGAGACAAAACGAGACGAATCACGTCCGGTTGCTTCGAATCGCGTCAAATCAAATCGAATCGATTAGAAGAGATTAGGGTAGGGAAGGGTAGAATAGAAGAGAGGAAAATAGTGAGGAATGGAGTTGAACGGAGTCCAATAGAGACGGATAGATATGAATAGAGTACAAAAGAGTCGAATAGAGCAGAATAGGGCCGAATAGGCCCAAATAAGGCCTAATTGAGCAGAATCCAGCAGAATCGATGGAATTCCAGCCTAATCGAGCCGAGTGGAGTGAAATGGAGCCAAGTCGAGCCGAATAGAGCCGATTCGAACTGAATCGAGCTGATTCAAGCCTAATCGCGTCAAATCGCGTGGAAATACGTCACATCGAAACTAATCAAATAGATTAAGGAAGGGTAGGGTAGGGGCGGGTGGGTAGAATAGAACAGAATAGTACAGAATAGAATATAGTACAGTAGGGTAGAGTAGAGAGAGTAAAGCAGACAAGAGTAGAGCAGAGTAGAATTGAGTCAAATAGAGTCAAAGAGTGCAGGATATACCTGAATAGAGCCAATTCTGGCCGAATCGAGTCAAATGGAAACAAAACGAGATGAATCACACCAAATTGCTTCGAACCGCATCCAATCGAATAGAGTATCGTAGGGTAGAGTAGAACAGAATAGAGTAGAATTGCATAGAATGGAGAAGAGTGGAGTCAAATGGAGTCGAAAAGAGACAAATAGAGTAGAAAAGAGTCGAGTCAAGCCAAATAGGGCCGAATAAGGCTGAACCGAGTGGAAATGAGCTGAATTGAAGCGATTCGAGCCAAATCGAGCTGAATCGAGCTGATGTTGCGGACTCGAGCCGACTCAAGCGTGATGGTGTCCGGTCGCATCGAAATGCTTTGAATCGAATCAAATGGAATCGATTAGAATAGGTTAGGGTAGGGTAGTTTATGATAGGAAGACTAGGGTAGATGCAAGTAGACTACATTAGAGTAGACAAGAGAAGGCTAGAGTAGAAGCCTAGACTAGTAAGCTGGACTAGTCAGCTAGACTAGTGGCATAGAGCAGTAGCCTAGACAACTAGTCTTGAATAGTACCCTAAGTCAGTAATCTGAACGAGTACCCCTGCCTGAACTCTTAGCCTAATCTAGTACCCTTGCCTTAACTAGTAGTCCTAACAAGTACCCTTGGCTTAACTAGTAGTCTTCACTAGTACCCTTGCCTTCACTAGTAGTATGTCCTTAACAAGTAGCCTGAACTGGTACCCTTGCCTTAACCAGTACCCTCAACAAGTACCCATGCCTTAACTAGTAGCCTGGCCTTAACTAGTAGCCTGAACTAGTACACTTGCCTTAAGGAGTACCCTTGCCCGAACTACTCCCCTTAATTAGGACCCTTATTGAGTAACCCTAAGTAGTAGAGTATGGTACGGTGGGGTAGCATAGGGTAGGGAAGCATACGGTGGAACAGAGAAAATAGAAGGAAATAGAATAGAACAGCATAGGTCAGGGTAGGTTAGCTTAGTGCAGGGTATGGTAGAGTAGCATAGGATGGAATCGAGAAAATAGAAAAGGAGACTAGAAAAGAGCAGACTAGATTAGGATAGGCTAGGGTGGGGGAGGGTTTTGTAGAATACAGTAGTGTAGAATGGAATAGAATGGTGTGGAATGGAGTCAAATGGATTCAAACAGAGATGAATAGAGTAGAAAAGAGTTGAATAGAGCCGAATAACGCTGAATAGGACCACATATGACCAAAATGAGCCGAATCGAGTCGAGTCGACCAGATTCGGGATGAATGGAGCCTAGTGGAGCTGAAATGAGCCAAATAGAGACAAACTGAACCCAGCAAAATCAAGCCAAAACACACTTAATTGCATCCTATTGCATCGGATCTCGTCGAATTCCATCAAATCCCACCAAAACGCATCAAATCTCGCGGAATCTCACCGAATCCCATCGAATTGTCTCAAATCGGGTCGAATGGTGTCAAACTGAATGGAATCGAATTAAATTGAATAGATTGGAGTAGTGTAGGTTAGACTGGGATTCAGTAGGGAAGGGCACAGAAGAATAGAATAGAGTAGAACAGAAGAGAATACCAAGAGTAGAATGGAGTAGAGTTGAGTAGAGTGGAATAGTCAGAGTCGGGTAGTGCAGAATATAGATGAATAGATCCAATTCAAGCCGAATCGATTCGAATGGAGAGGAAAGGAGACAAATCGTGATGAATCGAATCGATTAGAATAGATTAGAGTAGGGTAGGGTAGAACAGAATAGAATAGAGTAGAAAAGAGTAGAATGGTGTGGAAGGGAGTTGAATGGAGCCAAATAGAGACAAATAAAGTAGAAAGGGTTGAGTAGAGCTGAACAGGGCTGAATAAGGTTCACTCGAGCCTAATTATGCTGAATTGAGCAGAATCGAGACGAATTGACCCAATTCAAGCCAAATAGAGCTAAATCGAGCCGATTCAAGCCTAATCACATGGAATCCCGTCAAAATGCGTTGAATCGAATAGATTAGAGTAGAGGAGGGTACGGCAGGAGAGGCTAGACTACAACACAACAGAACACAATAGAAAGAAGAGAACAGAATTAAGTAGAGTCGGGTCCAGTAGAATAGAGTCAAATTGAGTTGAAGAGAGCCGAAAAGAGCCAAAGAGAGCTGAATACAGCCGAATTGACCAAATTCAAGGTGAATCGAGATGAATCATGTCGAGTCGTTTGAAACGTGTCGAATCGAATCAAATAGATTAGTGTGGGGAAGGTAAGGCTAGGGTAGGGTAGAGAAGAATAGAATAGAGTAGAATAGAACAGAACAGAAAGAATCGAGTAGACTAGAGTCAAATAGAGTCGAATACTGCCAAAAAGAGCCGAATAGAGTGGAAAAGAGCCGAATAGAACCGAATCGAGTTTAATGGAGCAGAAAGGAGATGAATCGAGCCGATATGACCCGAATCAGGTCGAATCCCATTCAAGTGTGTCGAATAGCATAGAACAGATTACAGAAGGCTAAGTTAGGGTAGGGTAGGGTAGAGTAGAGTGCAGTAGAACAGAACAGAAGAGAACTGAAAGAATAGGGTCGAGACGAGCAGAGTATAGAAGAGTAGAGTAGAGTAGAGTCGAACATTGCCGAATAGAGCCAAATAGAGCCCAAAAGAGCTAAATGGATAGAAACCAAGACGAATCACGCCGAATCCTGTGGAATCGTGACGTATCGCGTCGAATCCCGTCGAATTGCATTGAATCTGATCAATTCCAATCCAATCAAATAGAATAGACTAGAGTAGGGTAGAGTACAATACAATACAGGAGAGAATAGTTTAGGATGGAGTAGAATGGTGTAGCATGGAGTCGAGTGGAGTCGAAAAGAGATAATAGAGTTGAGTAGAGTCTAATAGAGCCGAATAGAGCTGAATAGAGCCTATTCGAGCTGACTGGAGCCGAATGGAGCCGATTAGAGCTGAATCGAACCGATTTGAGCCGATTGGGGATGAATGGAGTGGAAAGGAGCCGATTTGAGCCGAATCGCATCGAGATGCGTGGAATCGAATCCAGTAGAATAGATTAGATTAGGGTAGGATGGAATAGAGTAGACTTGAACACAGTAGAAGAGAATGGAAAAGATACATTAGAATATAGTAGAAAAGGGTAGAGCAGAGCAGAATAGTGTAGAGTAGAATAGAGTAGAGTAGAACAGAGTCGAATCAAGCTGAATGGAGACGAAACGAGACAAATCGCGTCGAATGGCGTCGAATCCCATCGAATCAATTACAGTAGGGTATAGTAGAAGAGCGTAGAATGGAGTAGAATGGTGTGCAATGGAATCGAGTAGAGTAGAAAAGAGCTGAAGAGAGCCGAAGAGGGCCAAAGAGGGCCAAATCGAGCTGAATTGAGCGAAATCGAGCCGAATCCAGTGAATCGAGCCTAATGGAGCCAAATCGAGCCTAATCGAGCTGAATCGACACTATTCGAGACAAATGGAGCCGAATGGACATGAATCACACCGATTCGGCCCCTAGTCGCGTCAAAATTTCTCGAATTCAATTGAATAGACTAGAGTAGGGGAGGTTCGGGTAGGCTAGAGTAGGGTAGAATAGAGTAGAATAGAATAAAACAGAACAGAACACAACAAAATAGAACAGAACAACACAGAACGAATACAGAAAAGAGTAGGCTAGAGTAGAATAGAGGGGAATAGAGTAGAGTAGAATAGATTTGAACAGAGCCAAATCGAGCCGAATCACGTCGAAATGGGTTGAATCAAATCCAATCAAGTGGATTACAATACCTTAGAGTTGGGTAGCACAGGGTAGGGTAGAATAGAGTAGAATCGTACAGAACAGAGTAGAAACAATACAATAGAGTAGAGAAGAGTAGAATAGAGCTGAATAGAGCCAAATGCAGACAAAATGAGAGGAATCGTGTAGAAGCAAGTAGAGTAAATTAGAGTGGTGTTGGGTAGGGTAGAGCAGAATAGAGTAGAATAGTGTAGAATAGTGTGGAATGAATAGAATGGAGTAGAATGGAGTCAAATAGAAACGAATAGAGTAGAAAAGAGTCGAATAGAGCAGAATAGGGCCGAAGAAGGCCAAATCGAGCAGATTCGAAGCGATTCAAGCCAAAACAAGCTGAATGGAGCCTAACTGAGCCGAATAGAGCCAAATCGAGCCGAATCGAGCCGATTCAAGCTTCATCGCCTCGAATCGCGTTCAACGCGTCAAATCCAATCGAGACGTATAGATTAGAGAAGGGGAGGGGAGGGGAGGGGAGAACAGAACAGAGTAGAGTGGAATAGAAGAGATTAGAACAGAATAGAAGGAATAGAATCGAGTAGAATAGAGTGGAAAAGAGTAGAGTCGAATACAGTCGAATAGAGCCGAATAAGCTGAATAGAGACGAATGGAGCTGAATACAGCCGAAAAGAGCTGTATACTGCCGAATCACACCTAATCGAGCGGAATCAAGCAGAATCGCACTGACTGTCACCGAACAGCGTCGAATCGAATCAGGTCGAATCGAGTCGAGTCACATCGTTTTGAATCAAATCGCTTCATATCGTGTCGAATCCCATCGAATCACGTCGAATAACTTCGAATTGCGTCAAACCTCAGAGAATCCTACTGAATCACGTCGAGTCGCATGGAATCTCATCAAATCCCTTCAGATTTGCCGAATCCAGTCAAGTCCTATCAAATCGCTTTGCACGGAATCGAATTGAATCCAATAGATTAAAGTAGGGTAGGTTCGGGTGGGGTGCCGTTGGGTCGGGTAGGGTAGAATAGAATAGAGTACAACAGAATAGGAGAGAATAGAACAGAACAGAAAGAATACAACAGAATAGAATAGAGTCAAAGAGAGAGAACATAGCCGAATTGAGCCGAGTGGAGACAAAACGAGACGAATCACGTCCGGTTGCTTCGAATCGCGTCAAATCAAATCGAATCGATTAGAAGAGATTAGGGTAGGGAAGGGTAGAATAGAAGAGAGGAAAATAGTGAGGAATGGAGTTGAACGGAGTCCAATAGAGACGGATAGATATGAATAGAGTACAAAAGAGTCGAATAGAGCAGAATAGGGCCGAATAGGACCAAATAAGGCCTAATTGAGCAGAATCCAGCAGAATCGATGGAATTCCAGCCTAATCGAGCCGAGTGGAGTGAAATGGAGCCAAGTCGAGCCGAATAGAGCCGATTCGAACTGAATCGAGCTGATTCAAGCCTAATCGCGTCAAATCGCGTGGAAATACGTCACATCGAAACTAATCAAATAGATTAAGGAAGGGTAGGGTAGGGGCGGGTGGGTAGAATAGAACAGAATAGTACAGAATAGAATATAGTACAGTAGGGTAGAGTAGAGAGAGTAAAGCAGACAAGAGTAGAGCAGAGTAGAATTGAGTCAAATAGAGTCAAAGAGTGCAGGATATACCTGAATAGAGCCAATTCTGGCCGAATCGAGTCAAATGGAAACAAAACGAGATGAATCACACCAAATTGCTTCGAACCGCATCCAATCGAATAGAGTATCGTAGGGTAGAGTAGAACAGAATAGAGTAGAATTGCATAGAATGGAGAAGAGTGGAGTCAAATGGAGTCGAAAAGAGACAAATAGAGTAGAAAAGAGTCGAGTCAAGCCAAATAGGGCCGAATAAGGCTGAACCGAGTGGAAATGAGCTGAATTGAAGCGATTCGAGCCAAATCGAGCTGAATCGAGCTGATGTTGCGGACTCGAGCCGACTCAAGCGTGATGGTGTCCGGTCGCATCGAAATGCTTTGAATCGAATCAAATGGAATCGATTAGAATAGGTTAGGGTAGGGTAGTTTATGATAGGAAGACTAGGGTAGATGCAAGTAGACTACATTAGAGTAGACAAGAGAAGGCTAGAGTAGAAGCCTAGACTAGTAAGCTGGACTAGTCAGCTAGACTAGTGGCATAGAGCAGTAGCCTAGACAACTAGTCTTGAATAGTACCCTAAGTCAGTAATCTGAACGAGTACCCTTGCCTGAACTCTTAGCCTAATCTAGTACCCTTGCCTTAACTAGTAGTCCTAACAAGTACCCTTGGCTTAACTAGTAGTCTTCACTAGTACCCTTGCCTTCACTAGTAGTATGTCCTTAACAAGTAGCCTGAACTGGTACCCTTGCCTTAACCAGTACCCTCAACAAGTACCCATGCCTTAACTAGTAGCCTGGCCTTAACTAGTAGCCTGAACTAGTACACTTGCCTTAAGGAGTACCCTTGCCCGAACTACTCCCCTTAATTAGGACCCTTATTGAGTAACCCTAAGTAGTAGAGTATGGTACGGTGGGGTAGCATAGGGTAGGGAAGCATACGGTGGAACAGAGAAAATAGAAGGAAATAGAATAGAACAGCATAGGTCAGGGTAGGTTAGCTTAGTGCAGGGTATGGTAGAGTAGCATAGGATGGAATCGAGAAAATAGAAAAGGAGACTAGAAAAGAGCAGACTAGATTAGGATAGGCTAGGGTGGGGGAGGGTTTTGTAGAATACAGTAGTGTAGAATGGAATAGAATGGTGTGGAATGGAGTCAAATGGATTCAAACAGAGATGAATAGAGTAGAAAAGAGTTGAATAGAGCCGAATAACGCTGAATAGGACCACATATGACCAAAATGAGCCGAATCGAGTCGAGTCGACCAGATTCGGGATGAATGGAGCCTAGTGGAGCTGAAATGAGCCAAATAGAGACAAACTGAACCCAGCAAAATCAAGCCAAAACACACTTAATTGCATCCTATTGCATCGGATCTCGTCGAATTCCATCAAATCCCACCAAAACGCATCAAATCTCGCGGAATCTCACCGAATCCCATCGAATTGTCTCAAATCGGGTCGAATGGTGTCAAACTGAATGGAATCGAATTAAATTGAATAGATTGGAGTAGTGTAGGTTAGACTGGGATTCAGTAGGGAAGGGCACAGAAGAATAGAATAGAGTAGAACAGAAGAGAATACCAAGAGTAGAATGGAGTAGAGTTGAGTAGAGTGGAATAGTCAGAGTCGGGTAGTGCAGAATATAGATGAATAGATCCAATTCAAGCCGAATCGATTCGAATGGAGAGGAAAGGAGACAAATCGTGATGAATCGAATCGATTAGAATAGATTAGAGTAGGGTAGGGTAGAACAGAATAGAATAGAGTAGAAAAGAGTAGAATGGTGTGGAAGGGAGTTGAATGGAGCCAAATAGAGACAAATAAAGTAGAAAGGGTTGAGTAGAGCTGAACAGGGCTGAATAAGGTTCACTCGAGCCTAATTATGCTGAATTGAGCAGAATCGAGACGAATTGACCCAATTCAAGCCAAATAGAGCTAAATCGAGCCGATTCAAGCCTAATCACATGGAATCCCGTCAAAATGCGTTGAATCGAATAGATTAGAGTAGAGGAGGGTACGGCAGGAGAGGCTAGACTACAACACAACAGAACACAATAGAAAGAAGAGAACAGAATTAAGTAGAGTCGGGTCCAGTAGAATAGAGTCAAATTGAGTTGAAGAGAGCCGAAAAGAGCCAAAGAGAGCTGAATACAGCCGAATTGACCAAATTCAAGGTGAATCGAGATGAATCATGTCGAGTCGTTTGAAACGTGTCGAATCGAATCAAATAGATTAGTGTGGGGAAGGTAAGGCTAGGGTAGGGTAGAGAAGAATAGAATAGAGTAGAATAGAACAGAACAGAAAGAATCGAGTAGACTAGAGTCAAATAGAGTCGAATACTGCCAAAAAGAGCCGAATAGAGTGGAAAAGAGCCGAATAGAACCGAATCGAGTTTAATGGAGCAGAAAGGAGATGAATCGAGCCGATATGACCCGAATCAGGTCGAATCCCATTCAAGTGTGTCGAATAGCATAGAACAGATTACAGAAGGCTAAGTTAGGGTAGGGTAGGGTAGAGTAGAGTGCAGTAGAACAGAACAGAAGAGAACTGAAAGAATAGGGTCGAGACGAGCAGAGTATAGAAGAGTAGAGTAGAGTAGAGTCGAACATTGCCGAATAGAGCCAAATAGAGCCCAAAAGAGCTAAATGGATAGAAACCAAGACGAATCACGCCGAATCCTGTGGAATCGTGACGTATCGCGTCGAATCCCGTCGAATTGCATTGAATCTGATCAATTCCAATCCAATCAAATAGAATAGACTAGAGTAGGGTAGAGTACAATACAATACAGGAGAGAATAGTTTAGGATGGAGTAGAATGGTGTAGCATGGAGTCGAGTGGAGTCGAAAAGAGATAATAGAGTTGAGTAGAGTCTAATAGAGCCGAATAGAGCTGAATAGAGCCTATTCGAGCTGACTGGAGCCGAATGGAGCCGATTAGAGCTGAATCGAACCGATTTGAGCCGATTGGGGATGAATGGAGTGGAAAGGAGCCGATTTGAGCCGAATCGCATCGAGATGCGTGGAATCGAATCCAGTAGAATAGATTAGATTAGGGTAGGATGGAATAGAGTAGACTTGAACACAGTAGAAGAGAATGGAAAAGATACATTAGAATATAGTAGAAAAGGGTAGAGCAGAGCAGAATAGTGTAGAGTAGAATAGAGTAGAGTAGAACAGAGTCGAATCAAGCTGAATGGAGACGAAACGAGACAAATCGCGTCGAATGGCGTCGAATCCCATCGAATCAATTACAGTAGGGTATAGTAGAAGAGCGTAGAATGGAGTAGAATGGTGTGCAATGGAATCGAGTAGAGTAGAAAAGAGCTGAAGAGAGCCGAAGAGGGCCAAAGAGGGCCAAATCGAGCTGAATTGAGCGAAATCGAGCCGAATCCAGTGAATCGAGCCTAATGGAGCCAAATCGAGCCTAATCGAGCTGAATCGACACTATTCGAGACAAATGGAGCCGAATGGACATGAATCACACCGATTCGGCCCCTAGTCGCGTCAAAATTTCTCGAATTCAATTGAATAGACTAGAGTAGGGGAGGTTCGGGTAGGCTAGAGTAGGGTAGAATAGAGTAGAATAGAATAAAACAGAACAGAACACAACAAAATAGAACAGAACAACACAGAACGAATACAGAAAAGAGTAGGCGAGAGTAGAATAGAGGGGAATAGAGTAGAGTAGAATAGATTTGAACAGAGCCAAATCGAGCCGAATCACGTCGAAATGGGTTGAATCAAATCCAATCAAGTGGATTACAATACCTTAGAGTTGGGTAGCACAGGGTAGGGTAGAATAGAGTAGAATCGTACAGAACAGAGTAGAAACAATACAATAGAGTAGAGAAGAGTAGAATAGAGCTGAATAGAGCCAAATGCAGACAAAATGAGAGGAATCGTGTAGAAGCAAGTAGAGTAAATTAGAGTGGTGTTGGGTAGGGTAGAGCAGAATAGAGTAGAATAGTGTAGAATAGTGTGGAATGAATAGAATGGAGTAGAATGGAGTCAAATAGAAACGAATAGAGTAGAAAAGAGTCGAATAGAGCAGAATAGGGCCGAAGAAGGCCAAATCGAGCAGATTCGAAGCGATTCAAGCCAAAACAAGCTGAATGGAGCCTAACTGAGCCGAATAGAGCCAAATCGAGCCGAATCGAGCCGATTCAAGCTTCATCGCCTCGAATCGCGTTCAACGCGTCAAATCCAATCGAGACGTATAGATTAGAGAAGGGGAGGGGAGGGGAGGGGAGAACAGAACAGAGTAGAGTGGAATAGAAGAGATTAGAACAGAATAGAAGGAATAGAATCGAGTAGAATAGAGTGGAAAAGAGTAGAGTCGAATACAGTCGAATAGAGCCGAATAAGCTGAATAGAGACGAATGGAGCTGAATACAGCCGAAAAGAGCTGTATACTGCCGAATCACACCTAATCGAGCGGAATCAAGCAGAATCGCACTGACTGTCACCGAACAGCGTCGAATCGAATCAGGTCGAATCGAGTCGAGTCACATCGTTTTGAATCAAATCGCTTCATATCGTGTCGAATCCCATCGAATCACGTCGAATAACTTCGAATTGCGTCAAACCTCAGAGAATCCTACTGAATCACGTCGAGTCGCATGGAATCTCATCAAATCCCTTCAGATTTGCCGAATCCAGTCAAGTCCTATCAAATCGCTTTGCACGGAATCGAATTGAATCCAATAGATTAAAGTAGGGTAGGTTCGGGTGGGGTGCCGTTGGGTCGGGTAGGGTAGAATAGAATAGAGTACAACAGAATAGGAGAGAATAGAACAGAACAGAAAGAATACAACAGAATAGAATAGAGTCAAAGAGAGAGAACATAGCCGAATTGAGCCGAGTGGAGACAAAACGAGACGAATCACGTCCGGTTGCTTCGAATCGCGTCAAATCAAATCGAATCGATTAGAAGAGATTAGGGTAGGGAAGGGTAGAATAGAAGAGAGGAAAATAGTGAGGAATGGAGTTGAACGGAGTCCAATAGAGACGGATAGATATGAATAGAGTACAAAAGAGTCGAATAGAGCAGAATAGGGCCGAATAGGACCAAATAAGGCCTAATTGAGCAGAATCCAGCAGAATCGATGGAATTCCAGCCTAATCGAGCCGAGTGGAGTGAAATGGAGCCAAGTCGAGCCGAATAGAGCCGATTCGAACTGAATCGAGCTGATTCAAGCCTAATCGCGTCAAATCGCGTGGAAATACGTCACATCGAAACTAATCAAATAGATTAAGGAAGGGTAGGGTAGGGGCGGGTGGGTAGAATAGAACAGAATAGTACAGAATAGAATATAGTACAGTAGGGTAGAGTAGAGAGAGTAAAGCAGACAAGAGTAGAGCAGAGTAGAATTGAGTCAAATAGAGTCAAAGAGTGCAGGATATACCTGAATAGAGCCAATTCTGGCCGAATCGAGTCAAATGGAAACAAAACGAGATGAATCACACCAAATTGCTTCGAATCGCATCCAATCGAATAGAGTATCGTAGGGTAGAGTAGAACAGAATAGAGTAGAATTGCATAGAATGGAGAAGAGTGGAGTCAAATGGAGTCGAAAAGAGACAAATAGAGTAGAAAAGAGTCGAGTCAAGCCAAATAGGGCCGAATAAGGCTGAACCGAGTGGAAATGAGCTGAATTGAAGCGATTCGAGCCAAATCGAGCTGAATCGAGCTGATGTTGCGGACTCGAGCCGACTCAAGCGTGATGGTGTCCGGTCGCATCGAAATGCTTTGAATCGAATCAAATGGAATCGATTAGAATAGGTTAGGGTAGGGTAGTTTATGATAGGAAGACTAGGGTAGATGCAAGTAGACTACATTAGAGTAGACAAGAGAAGGCTAGAGTAGAAGCCTAGACTAGTAAGCTGGACTAGTCAGCTAGACTAGTGGCATAGAGCAGTAGCCTAGACAACTAGTCTTGAATAGTACCCTAAGTCAGTAATCTGAACGAGTACCCTTGCCTGAACTCTTAGCCTAATCTAGTACCCTTGCCTTAACTAGTAGTCCTAACAAGTACCCTTGGCTTAACTAGTAGTCTTCACTAGTACCCTTGCCTTCACTAGTAGTATGTCCTTAACAAGTAGCCTGAACTGGTACCCTTGCCTTAACCAGTACCCTCAACAAGTACCCATGCCTTAACTAGTAGCCTGGCCTTAACTAGTGCCCTTGCATAACTAGTACCCTGTCCTTAACTAGTAGCCTGAATTAGTACACTTGCCTTAAGGAGTACCCTTGCCCGAACTACTCCCCTTAATTAGGACCCTTATTGAGTAACCCTAAGTAGTAGAGTATGGTACGGTGGGGTAGCATAGGGTAGGGAAGCATACGGTGGAACAGAGAAAATAGAAGGAAATAGAATAGAACAGCATAGGTCAGGGTAGGTTAGCTTAGTGCAGGGTATGGTAGAGTAGCATAGGATGGAATCGAGAAAATAGAAAAGGAGACTAGAAAAGAGCAGACTAGATTAGGATAGGCTAGGGTGGGGGAGGGTTTTGTAGAATACAGTAGTGTAGAATGGAATAGAATGGTGTGGAATGGAGTCAAATGGATTCAAACAGAGATGAATAGAGTAGAAAAGAGTTGAATAGAGCCGAATAACGCTGAATAGGACCACATATGACCAAAATGAGCCGAATCGAGTCGAGTCGACCAGATTCGGGATGAATGGAGCCTAGTGGAGCTGAAATGAGCCAAATAGAGACAAACTGAACCCAGCAAAATCAAGCCAAAACACACTTAATTGCATCCTATTGCATCGGATCTCGTCGAATTCCATCAAATCCCACCAAAACGCATCAAATCTCGCGGAATCTCACCGAATCCCATCGAATTGTCTCAAATCGGGTCGAATGGTGTCAAACTGAATGGAATCGAATTAAATTGAATAGATTGGAGTAGTGTAGGTTAGACTGGGATTCAGTAGGGAAGGGCACAGAAGAATAGAATAGAGTAGAACAGAAGAGAATACCAAGAGTAGAATGGAGTAGAGTTGAGTAGAGTGGAATAGTCAGAGTCGGGTAGTGCAGAATATAGATGAATAGATCCAATTCAAGCCGAATCGATTCGAATGGAGAGGAAAGGAGACAAATCGTGATGAATGGAATCGATTAGAATAGATTAGAGTAGGGTAGGGTAGAACAGAATAGAATAGAGTAGAAAAGAGTAGAATGGTGTGGAAGGGAGTTGAATGGAGCCAAATAGAGACAAATAAAGTAGAAAGGGTTGAGTAGAGCTGAACAGGGCTGAATAAGGTTCACTCGAGCCTAATTATGCTGAATTGAGCAGAATCGAGACGAATTGACCCAATTCAAGCCAAATAGAGCTAAATCGAGCCGATTCAAGCCTAATCACATGGAATCGCGTCAAAATGCGTTGAATCGAATAGATTAGAGTAGAGGAGGGTACGGCAGGAGAGGCTAGACTACAACACAACAGAACACAATAGAAAGAAGAGAATAGAATTAAGTAGAGTCGGGTCCAGTAGAATAGAGTCAAATTGAGTTGAAGAGAGCCGAAAAGAGCCAAACAGAGCTGAATACAGCCGAATTGACCAAATTCAAGGTGAATCGAGATGAATCATGTCGAGTCGTCTGAAACGTGTCGAATCGAATCAAATAGATTAGTGTGGGGAAGGTAAGGCTACGGTAGGGTAGAGAAGAATAGAATAGAGTAGAATAGAACAGAACAGAAAGAATCGAGTAGACTAGAGTCAAATAGAGTCGAATACTGCCAAAAAGAGCCGAATAGAGTGGAAAAGAGCCGAATAGAACCGAATCGAGTTTAATGGAGCAGAAAGGAGATGAATCGAGCCGATATGACCCGAATCAGGTCGAATCCCATTCAAGTGTGTCGAATAGCATAGAACAGATTACACTAGGCTAAGTTAGGGTAGGGTAGGGTAGAATAGAGTGCAGTAGAACAGAACAGAAGAGAACTGAACTGAAAGAATAGGGTCGAGACGAGCAGAGTATAGAAGAGTAGAGTAGAGTCGAACATTGCCGAATAGAGCCAAATAGAGCCCAAAAGAGCTAAATGGATAGAAACCAAGACAAATCACGCCGAATCCCGTGGAATCGTGCCGTATCGCGTCGAATCCCGTCGAATTGCATTGAATCTGATCAATTCCAATCCAATCAAATAGAATAGACTACAGTAGGGTAGAGTACAATACAATACAGTAGAGAATAGTTTAGGATGGAGTAGAATGGTGTAGCATGGAGTCGAGTGGAGTCGAAAAGAGATAATAGAGTTGAGTAGAGTCTAATAGAGCCGAATAGAGCTGAATAGAGCCTATTCGAGCTGACTGGAGCCGATTAGAGCTGAACCGAACCGATTTGAGCCGATTGGGGATGAATGGAGTGGAAAGGAGCCGATTTGAGCCGAATCGCATCGAGATGCGTGGAATCGAATCCAGTAGAATAGATTAGATTAGAGTAGGATGGAATAGAGTAGACTTGAACACAGTAGAAGAGAATGGAAAAGATACATTAGAATATAGTAGAAAAGGGTAGAACAGAGCAGAATAGTGTAGAGTAGAATAGAGTAGAGTAGAACAGAGTCGAATCAAGCTGAATGGAGACGAAACGAGACAAATCGCGTCGACTGGCATCGAATCCCATCGAATCAATTACAGTAGGGTATAGTAGAAGAGCGTAGAATGGAGTAGAATGGTGTGCAATGGAATCGAGTAGAGTAGAAAAGAGCTGAAGAGAGCCGAATAGGGCCAAAGAGGGCCAAATCGAGCTGAATTGAGCGAAATCGAGCCGAATCCAGTGAATCGAGCCTAATGGAGCCAAATCGAGCCTAATCGAGCTGAATCGACACTATTCGAGACAAATGGAGCCGAATGGACATGAATCACACTGATTCGGCCCCTAGTCGCGTCAAAATTTCTCGAATTCAATTGAATAGACTAGAGTAGGGGAGGTTCGGGTAGGCTAGAGTAGGGTAGAATAGAGTAGAATAGAATAAAACAGAACAGAACACAACAAAATAGAACAGAACAACACAGAACAAATACAGAAAAGAGTAGGCTAGAGTAGAATAGAGGGGAATAGAGTAGAGTAGAATAGATTTGAACAGAGCCAAATCGAGCCGAATCACGTCGAAATGGGTTGAATCAAATCCAATCAAGTGGATTACAATACCTTAGAGTTGGGTAGCACAGGGTAGGGTAGAATAGAGTAGAATCGTACAGAACAGAGTAGAAACAATACAATAGAGTAGAGAAGAGTAGAATAGAGCTGAATAGAGCCAAATGCAGACAAAATGAGAGGAATCGTGTAGAAGCAAGTAGAGTAAATTAGAGTGGTGTTGGGTAAGGTAGAGCAGAATAGAGTAGAATAGTGTAGAATAGTGTGGAATGAATAGAATGGAGTAGAATGGAGTCAAATAGAAACGAATAGAGTAGAAAAGAGTCGAATAGAGCAGAATAGGGCCGAAGAAGGCCAAATCGAGCAGATTCGAAGCGATTCAAGCCAAAACAAGCTGAATGGAGCCTAACTGAGCCGAATAGAGCCAAATCGAGCCGAATCGAGCCGATTCAAGCTTCATCGCCTCGAATCGCGTTCAACGCGTCAAATCCAATCGAGACGTATAGATTAGAGAAGGGGAGGGGAGGGGAGAATAGAACAGAGTAGAGTGGAATAGAAGAGATTAGAACAGAATAGAAGGAATAGAATCGAGTAGAATAGAGTGGAAAAGAGTAGAGTCGAATACAGTCGAATAGAGCCGAATAAGCTGAATAGAGACGAATGGAGCTGAATACAGCCGAAAAGAGCTGTATACTGCCGAATCACACCTAATCGAGCGGAATCAAGCAGAATCGCACTGACTGTCACCGAACAGCGTCGAATCGAATCAGGTCGAATCGAGTCGAGTCACATCGTTTTGAATCAAACAAGGTCAAATCGCTTCATATCGTGTCGAATCCCATCGAATCACGTCGAATAACTTCGAATTGCGTCAAACCTCAGAGAATCCTACTGAATCACGTCGAGTCGCATGGAATCTCATCAAATCCCTTCAGATTTGCCGAATCCAGTCAAGTCCTATCAAATCGCTTTGCACGGAATCGAATTGAATCCAATAGATTAAAGTAGGGTAGGTTCGGGTGGGGTGCCGTTGGGTCGGGTAGGGTAGAATAGAATAGAGTACAACAGAATAGGAGAGAATAGAACAGAACAGAAAGAATACAACAGAATAGAATAGAGTCAAAGAGAGAGAACATAGCCGAATTGAGCCGAGTGGAGACAAAACGAGACGAATCACGTCCGGTTGCTTCGAATCGCGTCAAATCAAATCGAATCGATTAGAAGAGATTAGGGTAGGGAAGGGTAGAATAGAAGAGAGGAAAATAGTGAGGAATGGAGTTGAACGGAGTCCAATAGAGACGGATAGATATGAATAGAGTACAAAAGAGTCGAATAGAGCAGAATAGGGCCGAATAGGACCAAATAAGGCCTAATTGAGCAGAATCCAGCAGAATCGATGGAATTCCAGCCTAATCGAGCCGAGTGGAGTGAAATGGAGCCAAGTCGAGCCGAATAGAGCCGATTCGAACTGAATCGAGCTGATTCAAGCCTAATCGCGTCAAATCGCGTGGAAATACGTCACATCGAAACTAATCAAATAGATTAAGGAAGGGTAGGGTAGGGGCGGGTGGGTAGAATAGAACAGAATAGTACAGAATAGAATATAGTACAGTAGGGTAGAGTAGAGAGAGTAAAGCAGACAAGAGTAGAGCAGAGTAGAATTGAGTCAAATAGAGTCAAAGAGTGCAGGATATACCTGAATAGAGCCAATTCTGGCCGAATCGAGTCAAATGGAAACAAAACGAGATGAATCACACCAAATTGCTTCGAATCGCATCCAATCGAATAGAGTATCGTAGGGTAGAGTAGAACAGAATAGAGTAGAATTGCATAGAATGGAGAAGAGTGGAGTCAAATGGAGTCGAAAAGAGACAAATAGAGTAGAAAAGAGTCGAGTCAAGCCAAATAGGGCCGAATAAGGCTGAACCGAGTGGAAATGAGCTGAATTGAAGCGATTCGAGCCAAATCGAGCTGAATCGAGCTGATGTTGCAGAATCGAGCCGACTCAAGCGTGATGGTGTCCGGTCGCATCGAAATGCTTTGAATCGAATCAAATGGAATCGATTAGAATAGGTTAGGGTAGGGTAGTTTATGATAGGAAGACTAGGGTAGATGCAAGTAGACTACATTAGAGTAGACAAGAGAAGGCTAGAGTAGAAGCCTAGACTAGTAAGCTGGACTAGTCAGCTAGACTAGTGGCATAGAGCAGTAGCCTAGACAACTAGTCTTGAATAGTACCCTAAGTCAGTAATCTGAACGAGTACCCTTGCCTGAACTCTTAGCCTAATCTAGTACCCTTGCCTTAACTAGTAGTCCTAACAAGTACCCTTGGCTTAACTAGTAGTCTTCACTAGTACCCTTGCCTTCACTAGTAGTATGTCCTTAACAAGTAGCCTGAACTGGTACCCTTGCCTTAACCAGTACCCTCAACAAGTACCCATGCCTTAACTAGTAGCCTGGCCTTAACTAGTGCCCTTGCATAACTAGTACCCTGTCCTTAACTAGTAGCCTGAATTAGTACACTTGCCTTAAGGAGTACCCTTGCCCGAACTACTCCCCTTAATTAGGACCCTTATTGAGTAACCCTAAGTAGTAGAGTATGGTACGGTGGGGTAGCATAGGGTAGGGAAGCATACGGTGGAACAGAGAAAATAGAAGGAAATAGAATAGAACAGCATAGGTCAGGGTAGGTTAGCTTAGTGCAGGGTATGGTAGAGTAGCATAGGATGGAATCGAGAAAATAGAAAAGGAGACTAGAAAAGAGCAGACTAGATTAGGATAGGCTAGGGTGGGGGAGGGTTTTGTAGAATACAGTAGTGTAGAATGGAATAGAATGGTGTGGAATGGAGTCAAATGGATTCAAACAGAGATGAATAGAGTAGAAAAGAGTTGAATAGAGCCGAATAACGCTGAATAGGACCACATATGACCAAAATGAGCCGAATCGAGTCGAGTCGACCAGATTCGGGATGAATGGAGCCTAGTGGAGCTGAAATGAGCCAAATAGAGACAAACTGAACCCAGCAAAATCAAGCCAAAACACAATTAATTGCATCCTATTGCATCGGATCTCGTCGAATTCCATCAAATCCCACCAAAACGCATCAAATCTCGCGGAATCTCACCGAATCCCATCGAATTGTCTCAAATCGGGTCGAATGGTGTCAAACTGAATGGAATCGAATTAAATTGAATAGATTGGAGTAGTGTAGGTTAGACTGGGATTCAGTAGGGAAGGGCAGAGAGCCGAAGAGGGTCAAAGAGGGCGAAATCGAGCTGAATTGAGCGAAATCGAGCCGAATCCAGTGAATCGAGCCTGATGGAGCCAAATCGAGCCTAATCGAGCTGAATCGACACTATTCGAGACAAATGGAGCCGAATGGACATGAATCACACCGATTCGGCCCCTAGTCGCATCAAAATTTCTCGAATACAATTGAATAGACTAGAGTAGGGGAGGTTCGGGTAGGCTAGAGTAGGGTAGAATAGAGTAGAATAGAATAAAACAGAACAGAACACAACAAAATAGAACAGAACAACACAGAACAAATACAGAAAAGAGTAGGCTAGAGTAGAATAGAGGGGAATAGAGTAGAGTAGAATAGATTTGAACAGAGCCAAATCGAGCCGAATCACGTCGAAATGGGTTGAATCAAATCCAATCAAGTGGATTACAATACCTTAGAGTTGGGTAGCACAGGGTAGGGTAGAATAGAGTAGAATCGTACAGAACAGAGTAGAAACAATACAATAGAGTAGAGAAGAGTAGAATAGAGCTGAATAGAGCCAAATGCAGACAAAATGAGAGGAATCGTGTAGAAGCAAGTAGAGTAAATTAGAGTGGTGTTGGGTAGGGTAGAGCAGAATAGAGTAGAATAGTGTAGAATAGTGTGGAATGAATAGAATGGAGTAGAATGGAGTCAGATAGAAACGAATAGAGTAGAAAAGAGTCGAATAGAGCAGAATAGGGCCGAAGAAGGCCAAATCGAGCAGATTCGAAGCGATTCAAGCCAAAACAAGCTGAATGGAGCCTAACTGAGCCAAATCGAGCCGAATCGAGCCGATTCAAGCTTCATAGCCTCGAATCGCGTTCAACGCGTCAAATCCAATCGAGACGTATAGATTAGAGAAGGGGAGGGGAGGGGAGGGTAGAATAGAACAGAATAGAGTGGAATAGAGAGATTAGAACAGAATAGAAGGAATAGAATCGAGTAGAATAGAGTGGAAAAGAGTAGAGTCGAATACAGTCAAATAGAGCCGAATAAGCTGAATAGAGACGAATGGAGCTGAATACAGCCGAAAAGAGCTGTATACTGCCGAATCACACCTAATCGAGCGGAATCAAGCAGAATCGCACTAACTGTCACCGAACAGCGTCGAATCGAATCAGGTCGAATCGAGTCGAGTCACATCGTTTTGAATCAAACAAGGTCAAATCGCTTCATATCGTGTCGAATCCCATCGAATCACGTCGAATAACTTCGAATTGCGTCAAACCTCAGAGAATCCTACTGAACCACGTCGAGTCGCATGGAATCTCATCAAATCCCTTCAGATCTTGCCGAATCCAGTCAAGTCCTATCAAATCGCTTTGCACGGAATCGAATTGAATCCAATAGATTAAAGTAGGGTAGGTTCGGGTGGGGTGCCGTTGGGTCGGGTAGGGTAGAATAGAATAGAGTACAACAGAATAGGAGAGAATAGAGCAGAACAGAAAGAATACAACAGAATAGAATAGAGTCAAAGAGAGAGAACATAGCCGAATTGAGCCGAGTGGAGACAAAACGAGACGAATCACGTCCGGTTGCTTCGAATCGCGTCAAATCAAATCGAATCGATTAGAAGAGATTAGGGTAGGGAAGGGTAGAATAGAAGAGAGGAAAATAGTGAGGAATGGAGTTGAACGGAGTCCAATAGAGACGGATAGATATGAATAGAGTACAAAAGAGTCGAATAGAGCAGAATAGGGCCGAATAGGCCCAAATAAGGCCTAATTGAGCAGAATCCAGCAGAATCGATGGAATTCGAGCCTAATCGAGCCGAATGGAGTGAAATGGAGCCAAGTCGAGCCGAATAGAGCCGATTCGAACTGAATCGAGCTGGTTCAAGCCTAATCGCGTCAAATCGCGTGGAAATACGTCACATCGAATCTAATCAAATAGATTAGGGAAGGGTAGGGTAGGGGCGGGTGGGTAGAATAGAACAGAATAGTACAGAATAGAATATAGTACAGTAGGGTAGAGTAGAGAGAGTAAAGCAGACAAGAGTAGAGCAGAGTAGAATTGAGTCAAATAGAGTCAAAGAGTGCAGGATATACCTGAATAGAGCCAATTCTGGCCGAATCGAGTCAAATGGAAACAAAACGAGATGAATCACACCAAATTGCTTCGAATCGCATCCAATCGAATAGAGTATCGTAGGGTAGAGTAGAACAGAATAGAGTAGAATTGCATAGAATGGAGAAGAGTGGAGTCAAATGGAGTCGAAAAGAGACAAATAGAGTAGAAAAGAGTCGAGTCAAGCCAAATAGGGCCGAATAAGGCTGAACCGAGTGGAAATGAGCTGAATTGAAGCGATTCGAGCCAAATCGAGCTGAATCGAGCTGATGTTGTGGACTCGAGCCGACTCAAGCGTGATGGTGTCCGGTCGCATCGAAATGCTTTGAATCGAATCAAATGGAATCGATTAGAATAGGTTAGGGTAGGGTAGTTTATGATAGGAAGACTAGGGTAGATGCAAGTAGACTACATTAGAGTAGACAAGAGAAGGCTAGAGTAGAAGCCTAGACTAGTAAGCTGGACTAGTCAGCTAGACTAGTGGCATAGAGCAGTAGCCTAGACAACTAGTCTTGAATAGTACCCTAAGTCAGTAATCTGAACGAGTACCCTTGCCTGAACTCTTAGCCTAATCTAGTACCCTTGCCTTAACCAGTAGTCTTAACAAGTACCCTTGCCTTAACCAGTAGTCTTCACTAGTACCCTTGCCTTCACTAGTAGTACGTCCTTAAGAAGTAGCCTTAACTGGTACCCTTGCCTTAACCAGTACCCTCAACAAGTACCCATGCCTTAACTAGTAGCCTGGCCTTAACTAGTAGCCTGGCCTTAACTAGTAGCCTGAACTAGTACACTTGCCTTAAGGAGTACCCTTGCCCGAACTACTCCCCTTAATTAGGACCCTTATTAAGTAACCCTAAGTAGTAGAGTATGGTACGGTGGGGTAGCATAGGGTAGGGAAGCAGACGGTGGAACAGAGAAAATAGAAGGAAATAGAATAGAACAGCATAGGTCAGGGTAGGTTAGCTTAGTGCAGGGTATGGTAGAGTAGCATAGGATGGAATCGAGAAAATAGAAAAGGAGACTAGAAAAGAGCAGACTAGATTAGGATAGGCTAGGGTGGGGGAGGGTTTTGTAGAATACAGTAGTGTAGAATGGAATAGAATGGTGTGGAATGGAGTCAAATGGATTCGAACAGAGATGCAGAGAGTAGAAAAGAGTTGAATAGAGCCGAATAACGCTGAATAGGACCACATATGACCAAAATGAGCCGAATCGAGTCGAGTCGACCAGCTTCGGGATGAATGGAGCCTAGTGGAGCTGAAATGAGCCAGATAGAGACAAACTGAACCCAGCAAAATCGAGCCAAAACACACGAGATCCTATTGCATCGGATCTCGTCGAACTCAATCAAATCCCACCAAAACGCATCAAATCTCGCGGAATCTCACCGAATCCCGTCGAATTGTCTCAAATCGGGTCAAATGGTGTCAAACTGAATGGAATCGAATTAAATTGAATAGATTGGAGTAGTGTAGGTTAGACTGGGATTCAGTAGGGAAGGGCACAGAAGAATAGAATAGAGTAGAACAGAAGAGAATACCAAGAGTAGAATGGAGTAGAGTTGAGTAGAGTGGAATAGTCAGAGTCGGGTAGTGCAGAATATAGATGAATAGATCCAATTCAAGCCGAATCGATTCGAATGGAGAGGAAAGGAGACAAATCGTGATGAATCGAATCGATTAGAATAGGTTAGAGTAGGGTAGGGTAGAACAGAATAGAATAGAGTAGAAAAGAGTAGAATGGTGTGGAAGGGAGTTGAATGGAGCCAAATAGAGACAAATAAAGTAGAAAGGGTTGAGTAGAGCTGAACAGGGCTGAATAAGGTTCACTAGAGCCTAATTATGCTGAATTGAGCAGAATCGAGACGAATTGACCCAATTCAAGCCAAATAGAGCTAAATCGAGCCGATTCAAGCCTAATCACATGGAATCGCGTCAAAATGCGTTGAATCGAATAGATTAGAGTAGAGGAGGGTACGGCAGGAGAGGCTAGACTACAACACAACAGAACACAATAGAAAGAAGAGAATAGAATTAAGTAGAGTCGGGTCCAGTAGAATAGAGTCAAATTGAGTTGAAGAGAGCCGAAAAGAGCCAAAGAGAGCTGAATACAGCCGAATTGACCAAATTCAAGGTGAATCGAGATGAATCATGTCGAGTCGTTTGACATGTGTCGAATCGAATCAAATAGATTAGTGTGGGGAAGGTAAGGCTACGGTAGGGTAGAGAAGAATAGAGTAGAATAGAACAGAACAGAAAGAATCGAGTAGACTAGAGTCAAATAGAGTCGAATACTGCCAAAAAGAGCCGAATAGAGTGGAAAAGAGCCGAATAGAACCGAATCGAGTTTAATGGAGCAGAAAGGAGATGAATCGAGCCGATATGACCCGAATCAGGTCGAATCCCATTCAAGTGTGTCGAATAGCATAGAACAGATTACACTAGGCTAAGTTAGGGTAGGGTAGGGTAGAATAGAGTGCAGTAGAACAGAAGAGAAGAGAACAGAACTGAAAGAATAGGGTCGAGACGAGCAGAGTATAGGAGAGTAGAGTAGAGCAGAGTCGAACATTGCCGAATAGAGCCAAATAGAGCCCAAAAGAGCGAAATGGATAGAAACCAAGACGAATCACGCCGAATCCCGTGGAATCGTGCCGTATCATGTCGAATCCCGTCGAATTGCATTGAATCTGATCAATTCCAATCCAATCCAATCCAATCCAATCCAATCCATTAGAATAGACTAGAGTAGGGTAGAGTACAATACAATACAGTAGAGAATAGTTTAGGATGGAGTAGAATGGTGTAGCATGGAGTCGAGTGGAGTCGAAAAGAGATAATAGAGTTGAGTAGAGTCTAATAGAGCCGAATAGAGCTGAATAGAGCCTATTCGAGCTGACTGGAGCCGAATGGAGCCAATTAGAGCTGAATCGAACCGATTTGAGCCGATTGGGGATGAATGGAGTGGAAAGGAGCCGATTTGAGCCGAATCGCATCGAGATGCGTGGAATCGAATCCAGTAGAATAGATTAGATGAGGGTAGGATGGAATAGAGTAGACTTGAACACAGTAGAAGAGAATGGAAAGGATACAATAGAATAGAGTAGAAAAGGGTAGAGCAGAGCAGAATAGTGTAGAGTAGAATAGAGTAGAGTAGAACAGAGTCGAATCAAGCTGAATGGAGACGAAACGAGACAAATCGCGTCGACTGGCGTCGAATCCCATCGAATCAATTACAGTAGGGTATAGTAGAAGAGCGTAGAATGGAGTAGAATGGTGTGCAATGGAATCGAGTAGAGTAGAAAAGAGCTGAAGAGAGCCGAAGAGGGCCAAAGAGGGCCAAATCGAGCTGAATTGAGCGAAATCGAGCCGAATCCAGTGAATCGAGCCTAATGGAGCCAAATCGAGCCTAATCGAGCTGAATCGACACTATTCGAGACAAATGGAGCCGAATGGACATGAATCACACCGATTCGGCCCCTAGTCGCGTCAAAATTTCTCGAATTCAATTGAATAGACTAGAGTAGGGGAGGTTCGGGTAGGCTAGAGTAGGGTAGAATAGAGTAGAATAGAATAAAACAGAACAGAACACAACAAAATAGAACAGAACAACACAGAACGAATACAGAAAAGAGTAGGCGAGAGTAGAATAGAGGGGAATAGAGTAGAGTAGAATAGATTTGAACAGAGCCAAATCGAGCCGAATCACGTCGAAATGGGTTGAATCAAATCCAATCAAGTGGATTACAATACCTTAGAGTTGGGTAGCACAGGGTAGGGTAGAATAGAGTAGAATCGTACAGAACAGAGTAGAAACAATACAATAGAGTAGAGAAGAGTAGAATAGAGCTGAATAGAGCCAAATGCAGACAAAATGAGAGGAATCGTGTAGAAGCAAGTAGAGTAAATTAGAGTGGTGTTGGGTAGGGTAGAGCAGAATAGAGTAGAATAGTGGAGAATAGTGTGGAATGAATAGAATGGAGTAGAATGGAGTCAAATAGAAACGAATAGAGTAGAAAAGAGTCGAATAGAGCAGAATAGGGCCGAAGAAGGCCAAATCGAGCAGATTCGAAGCGATTCAAGCCAAAACAAGCTGAATGGAGCCTATCTGAGCCGAATAGAGCCAAATCGAGCCGAATCGAGCCGATTCAAGCTTCATCGCCTCGAATCGCGTTCAACGCGTCAAATCCAATCGAGACGTATAGATTAGAGAAGGGGAGGGGAGGGGAGGGGAGGGTAGAATAGAACAGAGTAGAGTGGAATAGAAGAGATTAGAACAGAATAGAAGGAATAGAATCGAGTAGAATAGAGTGGAAAAGAGTAGAGTCGAATACAGTCAAATAGAGCCGAATAAGCTGAATAGAGACGAATGGAGCTGAATACAGCCGAAAAGAGCTGTATACTGCCGAATCACACCTAATCGAGCGGAATCAAGCAGAATCGCACTGACTGTCACCGAACAGCGTCGAATCGAATCAGGTCGAATCGAGTCGAGTCACATCGTTTTGAATCAAACAAGGTCAAATCGCTTCATATCGTGTCGAATCCCATCGAATCACGTCGAATAACTTCGAATTGCGTCAAACCTCAGAGAATCCTACTGAATCACGTCGAGTCGCATGGAATCTCATCAAATCCCTTCAGATTTGCCGAATCCAGTCAAGTCCTATCAAATCGCTTTGCACGGAATCGAATTGAATCCAATAGATTAAAGTAGGGTAGGTTCGGGTGGGGTGCCGTTGGGTCGGGTAGGGTAGAATAGAATAGAGTACAACAGAATAGGAGAGAATAGAACAGAACAGAAAGAATACAACAGAATAGAATAGAGTCAAAGACAGAGAACATAGCCGAATTGAGCCGAGTGGAGACAAAACGAGACGAATCACGTCCGGTTGCTTCGAATCGCGTCAAATCAAATCGAATCGATTAGAAGAGATTAGGGTAGGGAAGGGTAGAATAGAAGAGAGGAAAATAGTGAGGAATGGAGTTGAACGGAGTCCAATAGAGACAGATAGATATGAATAGAGTACAAAAGAGTCGAATAGAGCAGAATAGGGCCGAATAGGCCCAAATAAGGCCTAATTGAGCAGAATCCAGCAGAATCGATGGAATTCGAGCCTAATCGAGCCGAATGGAGTGAAATGGAGCCAAGACGAGCCGAATAGAGCCGATTCGAACTGAATCGAGCTGATTCAAGCCTAATCGCGTCAAATCGCGTGGAAATACGTCACATCGAAACTAATCAAATAGATTAAGGAAGGGTAGGGTAGGGGCGGGTGGGTAGAATAGAACAGAATAGTACAGAATAGAATATAGTACAGTAGGGTAGAGTAGAGAGAGTAAAGCAGACAAGAGTAGAGCAGAGTAGAATTGAGTCAAATAGAGCCAAAGAGTGCAGGATATACCTGAATAGAGCCAATTCTGGCCGAATCGAGTCAAATGGAAACAAAACGAGATGAATCACACCAAATTGCTTCGAATCACATCCAATCGAATAGAGTATCGTAGGGTAGAGTAGAACAGAATAGAGTAGAATTGCATAGAATGGAGAAGAGTGGAGTCAAATGGAGTCGAAAAGAGACAAATAGAGTAGAAAAGAGTCGAGTCAAGCCAAATAGGGCCGAATAAGGCTGAACCGAGTGGAAATGAGCTGAATTGAAGCGATTCGAGCCAAATCGAGCTGAATCGAGCTGATGTTGTGGACTCGAGCCGACTCAAGCGTGATGGTGTCCGGTCGCATCGAAATGCTTTGAATCGAATCAAATGGAATCGATTAGAATAGGTTAGGGTAGGGTAGTTTATGATAGGAAGACTAGGGTAGATGCAAGTAGACTACATTAGAGTAGACAAGAGAAGGCTAGAGTAGAAGCCTAGACTAGTAAGCTGGACTAGTCAGCTAGACTAGTGGCATAGAGCAGTAGCCTAGACAACTAGTCTTGAATAGTACCCTAAGTCAGTAATCTGAACGAGTACCCTTGCCTGAACTCTTAGCCTAATCTAGTACCCTTGCCTTAACTAGTAGTCCTAACAAGTACCCTTGGCTTAACTAGTAGTCTTCACTAGTACCCTTGCCTTCACTAGTAGTATGTCCTTAACAAGTAGCCTGAACTGGTACCCTTGCCTTAACCAGTACCCTCAACAAGTACCCATGCCTTAACTAGTAGCCTGGCCTTAACTAGTAGCCTGAACTAGTACACTTGCCTTAAGGAGTACCCTTGCCCGAACTACTCCCCTTAATTAGGACCCTTATTGAGTAACCCTAAGTAGTAGAGTATGGTACGGTGGGGTAGCATAGGGTAGGGAAGCATACGGTGGAACAGAGAAAATAGAAGGAAATAGAATAGAACAGCATAGGTCAGGGTAGGTTAGCTTAGTGCAGGGTATGGTAGAGTAGCATAGGATGGAATCGAGAAAATAGAAAAGGAGACTAGAAAAGAGCAGACTAGATTAGGATAGGCTAGGGTGGGGGAGGGTTTTGTAGAATACAGTAGTGTAGAATGGAATAGAATGGTGTGGAATGGAGTCAAATGGATTCAAACAGAGATGAATAGAGTAGAAAAGAGTTGAATAGAGCCGAATAACGCTGAATAGGACCACATATGACCAAAATGAGCCGAATCGAGTCGAGTCGACCAGATTCGGGATGAATGGAGCCTAGTGGAGCTGAAATGAGCCAAATAGAGACAAACTGAACCCAGCAAAATCAAGCCAAAACACACTTAATTGCATCCTATTGCATCGGATCTCGTCGAATTCCATCAAATCCCACCAAAACGCATCAAATCTCGCGGAATCTCACCGAATCCCATCGAATTGTCTCAAATCGGGTCGAATGGTGTCAAACTGAATGGAATCGAATTAAATTGAATAGATTGGAGTAGTGTAGGTTAGACTGGGATTCAGTAGGGAAGGGCACAGAAGAATAGAATAGAGTAGAACAGAAGAGAATACCAAGAGTAGAATGGAGTAGAGTTGAGTAGAGTGGAATAGTCAGAGTCGGGTAGTGCAGAATATAGATGAATAGATCCAATTCAAGCCGAATCGATTCGAATGGAGAGGAAAGGAGACAAATCGCGATGAATCGAATCGATTAGAATAGATTAGAGTAGGGTAGGGTAGAACAGAATAGAATAGAGTAGAAAAGAGTAGAATGGTGTGGAAGGGAGTTGAATGGAGCCAAATAGAGACAAATAAAGTAGAAAGGGTTGAGTAGAGCTGAACAGGGCTGAATAAGGTTCACTCGAGCCTATTATGCTGAATTGAGCAGAATCGAGACGAATTGCAACAATTCAAGCCAAATAGAGCTAAATCGAGCCGATTCAAGCCTAATCACATGGAATCGCGTCGAAATGCGTTGAATCGAATAGATTAGAGTAGAGGAGGGTACGGCAGGAGAGGCTAGACTACAACACAACAGAACACAATAGAAAGAAGAGAATAGAATTAAGTAGAGTCGGGTCCAGTAGAATAGAGTCAAATTGAGTTGAAGAGAGCCGAAAAGAGCCAAACAGAGCTGAATACAGCCGAATTGACCAAATTCAAGGTGAATCGAGATGAATCATGTCGAGTCGTCTGAAACGTGTCGAATCGAATCAAATAGATTAGTGTGGGGAAGGTAAGGCTACGGTAGGGTAGAGAAGAATAGAATAGAGTAGAATAGAACAGAACAGAAAGAATCGAGTAGACTAGAGTCAAATAGAGTCGAATACTGCCAAAAAGAGCCGAATAGAGTGGAAAAGAGCCGAATAGAACCGAATCGAGTTTAATGGAGCAGAAAGGAGATGAATCGAGCCGATATGACCCGAATCAGGTCGAATCCCATTCAAGTGTGTCGAATAGCATAGAACAGATTACACTAGGCTAAGTTAGGGTAGGGTAGGGTAGAATAGAGTGCAGTAGAACAGAACAGAAGAGAACTGAACTGAAAGAATAGGGTCGAGACGAGCAGAGTATAGAAGAGTAGAGTAGAGTCGAACATTGCCGAATAGAGCCAAATAGAGCCCAAAAGAGCTAAATGGATAGAAACCAAGACAAATCAAGCCGAATCCCGTGGAATCGTGCTCTATCACGTCGAATCCCGTCGAATTGCATTGAATCTGATCAATTCCAATCCAATCAAATAGAATAGACTACAGTAGGGTAGAGTACAATACAATACAGTAGAGAATAGTTTAGGATGGAGTAGAATGGTGTAGCATGGAGTCGAGTGGAGTCGAAAAGAGATAATAGAGTTGAGTAGAGTCTAATAGAGCCGAATAGAGCTGAATAGAGCCTATTCGAGCTGACTGGAGCCGAATGGAGCCGATTAGAGCTGAACCAAACCGATTTGAGCCGATTGGGGATGAATGGAGTGGAAAGGAGCCGATTTGAGCCGAATCGCATCGAGATGCGTGGAATCGAATCCAGTAGAATAGATTAGATTAGGGTAGGATGGAATAGAGTAGACTTGAACACAGTAGAAGAGAATGGAAAGGATACAATAGAATAGAGTAGAAAAGGGTAGAGCAGAGCAGAATAGTGTAGAGTAGAATAGAGTAGAGTAGAACAGAGTCGAATCAAGCTGAATGGAGACGAAACGAGACAAATCGCGTCGAATGGCGTCGAATCCCATCGAATCAATTACAGTAGGGTATAGTAGAAGAGCGTAGAATGGAGTAGAATGGTGTGCAACGGAATCGAGTAGAGTAGAAAAGAGCTGAAGAGAGCCGAAGAGGGCCAAAGAGGGCCAAATCGAGCTGAATTGAGCGAAATCGAGCCGAATCCAGTGAATCGAGCCTAATGGAGCCAAATCGAGCCTAATCGAGCTGAATCGACACTATTCGAGACAAATGGAGCCGAATGGACATGAATCACACTGATTCGGCCCCTAGTCGCGTCAAAATTTCTCGAATTCAATTGAATAGACTAGAGTAGGGGAGGTTCGGGTAGGCTAGAGTAGGGTAGAATAGAGTAGAATAGAATAAAACAGAACAGAACACAACAAAATAGAACAGAACAACACAGAACGAATACAGAAAAGAGTAGGCTAGAGTAGAATAGAGGGGAATAGAGTAGAGTAGAATAGATTTGAACAGAGCCAAATCGAGCCGAATCACGTCGAAATGGGTTGAATCAAATCCAATCAAGTGGATTACAATACCTTAGAGTTGGGTAGCACAGGGTAGGGTAGAATAGAGTAGAATCGTACAGAACAGAGTAGAAACAATACAACAGAGTAGAGAAGAGTAGAATAGAGCTGAATAGAGCCAAATGCAGACAAAATGAGAGGAATCGTGTAGAAGCAAGTAGAGTAAATTAGAGTGGTGTTGTGTAGGGTAGAGCAGAATAGAGTAGAATAGTGTAGAATAGTGTGGAATGAATAGAATGGAGTAGAATGGAGTCAAATAGAAACGAATAGAGTAGAAAAGAGTCGAATGGAGCAGAATAGGGCCGAAGAAGGCCAAATCGAGCAGATTCGAAGCGATTCAAGCCAAAACAAGCTGAATGGAGCCTAACTGAGCCGAATAGAGCCAAATCGAGCCGAATCGAGCCGATTCAGGCTTCATCGCCTCGAATCGCGTTCAACGCGTCAAATCCAATCGAGACGTATAGATTAGAGAAGGGGAGGGGAGGGGAGGGGAGAATAGAACAGAGTAGAGTGGAATAGAAGAGATTAGAACAGAATAGAAGGAATAGAATCGAGTAGAATAGAGTGGAAAAGAGTAGAGTCGAATACAGTCAAATAGAGCCGAATAAGCTGAATAGAGACGAATGGAGCTGAATACAGCCGAAAAGAGCTGTATACTGCCGAATCACACCTAATCGAGCGGAATCAAGCAGAATCGCACTGACTGTCACCGAACAGCGTCGAATCGAATCAGGTCGAATCGAGTCGAGTCACATCGTTTTGAATCAAACAAGGTCAAATCGCTTCATATCGTGTCGAATCCCATCGAATCACGTCGAATAACTTCGAATTGCGTCAAACCTCAGAGAATCCTACTGAATCACGTCGAGTCGCATGGAATCTCATCAAATCCCTTCAGATTTGCCGAATCCAGTCAAGTCCTATCAAATCGCTTTGCACGGAATCGAATTGAATCCAATAGATTAAAGTAGGGTAGGTTCGGGTGGGGTGCCGTTGGGTCGGGTAGGGTAGAATAGAATAGAGTACAACAGAATAGGAGAGAATAGAACAGAACAGAAAGAATACAACAGAATAGAATAGAGTCAAAGACAGAGAACATAGCCGAATTGAGCCGAGTGGAGACAAAACGAGACGAATCACGTCCGGTTGCTTCGAATCGCGTCAAATCAAATCGAATCGATTAGAAGAGATTAGGGTAGGGAAGGGTAGAATAGAAGAGAGGAAAATAGTGAGGAATGGAGTTGAACGGAGTCCAATAGAGACGGATAGATATGAATAGAGTACAAAAGAGTCGAATAGAGCAGAATAGGGCCGAATAGGACCAAATAAGGCCTAATTGAGCAGAATCCAGCAGAATCGATGGAATTCCAGCCTAATCGAGCCGAGTGGAGTGAAATGGAGCCAAGTCGAGCCGAATAGAGCCGATTCGAACTGAATCGAGCTGATTCAAGCCTAATCGCGTCAAATCGCGTGGAAATACGTCACATCGAAACTAATCAAATAGATTAAGGAAGGGTAGGGTAGGGGCGGGTGGGTAGAATAGAACAGAATAGTACAGAATAGAATATAGTACAGTAGGGTAGAGTAGAGAGAGTAAAGCAGACAAGAGTAGAGCAGAGTAGAATTGAGTCAAATAGAGTCAAAGAGTGCAGGATATACCTGAATAGAGCCAATTCTGGCCGAATCGAGTCAAATGGAAACAAAACGAGATGAATCACACCAAATTGCTTCGAATCGCATCCAATCGAATAGAGTATCGTAGGGTAGAGTAGAACAGAATAGAGTAGAATTGCATAGAATGGAGAAGAGTGGAGTCAAATGGAGTCGAAAAGAGACAAATAGAGTAGAAAAGAGTCGAGTCAAGCCAAATAGGGCCGAATAAGGCTGAACCGAGTGGAAATGAGCTGAATTGAAGCGATTCGAGCCAAATCGAGCTGAATCGAGCTGATGTTGCGGACTCGAGCCGACTCAAGCGTGATGGTGTCCGGTCGCATCGAAATGCTTTGAATCGAATCAAATGGAATCGATTAGAATAGGTTAGGGTAGGGTAGTTTATGATAGGAAGACTAGGGTAGATGCAAGTAGACTACATTAGAGTAGACAAGAGAAGGCTAGAGTAGAAGCCTAGACTAGTAAGCTGGACTAGTCAGCTAGACTAGTGGCATAGAGCAGTAGCCTAGACAACTAGTCTTGAATAGTACCCTAAGTCAGTAATCTGAACGAGTACCCCTGCCTGAACTCTTAGCCTAATCTAGTACCCTTGCCTTAACTAGTAGTCCTAACAAGTACCCTTGGCTTAACTAGTAGTCTTCACTAGTACCCTTGCCTTCACTAGTAGTATGTCCTTAACAAGTAGCCTGAACTGGTACCCTTGCCTTAACCAGTACCCTCAACAAGTACCCATGCCTTAACTAGTAGCCTGGCCTTAACTAGTAGCCTGAACTAGTACACTTGCCTTAAAGAGTACCCTTGCCCGAACTACTCCCCTTAATTAGGACCCTTATTGAGTAACCCTAAGTAGTAGAGTATGGTACGGTGGGGTAGCATAGGGTAGGGAAGCATACGGTGGAACAGAGAAAATAGAAGGAAATAGAATAGAACAGCATAGGTCAGGGTAGGTTAGCTTAGTGCAGGGTATGGTAGAGTAGCATAGGATGGAATCGAGAAAATAGAAAAGGAGACTAGAAAAGAGCAGACTAGATTAGGATAGGCTAGGGTGGGGGAGGGTTTTGTAGAATACAGTAGTGTAGAATGGAATAGAATGGTGTGGAATGGAGTCAAATGGATTCAAACAGAGATGAATAGAGTAGAAAAGAGTTGAATAGAGCCGAATAACGCTGAATAGGACCACATATGACCAAAATGAGCCGAATCGAGTCGAGTCGACCAGATTCGGGATGAATGGAGCCTAGTGGAGCTGAAATGAGCCAAATAGAGACAAACTGAACCCAGCAAAATCAAGCCAAAACACACTTAATTGCATCCTATTGCATCGGATCTCGTCGAATTCCATCAAATCCCACCAAAACGCATCAAATCTCGCGGAATCTCACCGAATCCCATCGAATTGTCTCAAATCGGGTCGAATGGTGTCAAACTGAATGGAATCGAATTAAATTGAATAGATTGGAGTAGTGTAGGTTAGACTGGGATTCAGTAGGGAAGGGCACAGAAGAATAGAATAGAGTAGAACAGAAGAGAATACCAAGAGTAGAATGGAGTAGAGTTGAGTAGAGTGGAATAGTCAGAGTCGGGTAGTGCAGAATATAGATGAATAGATCCAATTCAAGCCGAATCGATTCGAATGGAGAGGAAAGGAGACAAATCGCGATGAATCGAATCGATTAGAATAGATTAGAGTAGGGTAGGGTAGAACAGAATAGAATAGAGTAGAAAAGAGTAGAATGGTGTGGAAGGGAGTTGAATGGAGCCAAATAGAGACAAATAAAGTAGAAAGGGTTGAGTAGAGCTGAACAGGGCTGAATAAGGTTCACTCGAGCCTAATTATGCTGAATTGAGCAGAATCGAGACGAATTGACCCAATTCAAGCCAAATAGAGCTAAATCGAGCCGATTCAAGCCTAATCACATGGAATCGCGTCGAAATGCGTTGGATCGAATAGATTAGAGTAGAGGAGGGTACGGCAGGAGAGGCTAGACTACAACACAACAGAACACAATAGAAAGAAGAGAATAGAATTAAGTAGAGTCGGGTCCAGTAGAATAGAGTCAAATTGAGTTGAAGAGAGCCGAAAAGAGCCAAACAGAGCTGAATACAGCCGAATTGACCAAATTCAAGGTGAATCGAGATGAATCATGTCGAGTCGTCTGAAACGTGTCGAATCGAATCAAATAGATTAGTGTGGGGAAGGTAAGGCTACGGTAGGGTAGAGAAGAATAGAATAGAGTAGAATAGAACAGAACAGAAAGAATCGAGTAGACTAGAGTCAAATAGAGTCGAATACTGCCAAAAAGAGCCGAATAGAGTGGAAAAGAGCCGAATAGAACCGAATCGAGTTTAATGGAGCAGAAAGGAGATGAATCGAGCCGATATGACCCGAATCAGGTCGAATCCCATTCAAGTGTGTCGAATAGCATAGAACAGATTACACTAGGCTAAGTTAGGGTAGGGTAGGGTAGAATAGAGTGCAGTAGAACAGAACAGAAGAGAACTGAACTGAAAGAATAGGGTCGAGACGAGCAGAGTATAGAAGAGTAGCGTAGAGTCGAACATTGCCGAATAGAGCCAAATAGAGCCCAAAAGAGCTAAATGGATAGAAACCAAGACAAATCACGCCGAATCCCGTGGAATCGTGCCGTATCGCGTCGAATCCCGTCGAATTGCATTGAATCTGATCAATTCCAATCCAATCAAATAGAATAGACTACAGTAGGGTAGAGTACAATACAATACAGTAGAGAATAGTTTAGGATGGAGTAGAATGGTGTAGCATGGAGTCGAGTGGAGTCGAAAAGAGATAATAGAGTTGAGTAGAGTCTAATAGAGCCGAATAGAGCTGAATAGAGCCTATTCGAGCTGACTGGAGCCGATTAGAGCTGAACCGAACCGATTTGAGCCGATTGGGGATGAATGGAGTGGAAAGGAGCCGATTTGAGCTGAATCGCATCGAGATGCGTGGAATCGAATCCAGTAGAATAGATTAGATTAGAGTAGGATGGAATAGAGTAGACTTGAACACAGTAGAAGAGAATGGAAAAGATACATTAGAATATAGTAGAAAAGGGTAGAGCAGAGCAGAATAGTGTAGAGTAGAATAGAGTAGAGTAGAACAGAGTCGAATCAAGCTGAATGGAGACGAAACGAGACAAATCGCGTCGACTGGCGTCGAATCCCATCGAATCAATTACAGTAGGGTATAGTAGAAGAGCGTAGAATGGAGTAGAATGGTGTGCAATGGAATCGAGTAGAGTAGAAAAGAGCTGAAGAGAGCCGAATAGGGCCAAAGAGGGCCAAATCGAGCTGAATTGAGCGAAATCGAGCCGAATCCAGTGAATCGAGCCTAATGGAGCCAAATCGAGCCTAATCGAGCTGAATCGACACTATTCGAGACAAATGGAGCCGAATGGACATGAATCACACCGATTCGGCCCCTAGTCGCGTCAAAATTTCTCGAATTCAATTGAATAGACTAGAGTAGGGGAGGTTCGGGTAGGCTAGAGTAGGGTAGAATAGAGTAGAATAGAATAAAACAGAACAGAACACAACAAAATAGAACAGAACAACACAGAACGAATACAGAAAAGAGTAGGCGAGAGTAGAATAGAGGGGAATAGAGTAGAGTAGAATAGATTTGAACAGAGCCAAATCGAGCCGAATCACGTCGAAATGGGTTGAATCAAATCCAATCAAGTGGATTACAATACCTTAGAGTTGGGTAGCACAGGGTAGGGTAGAATAGAGTAGAATCGTACAGAACAGAGTAGAAACAATACAATAGAGTAGAGAAGAGTAGAATAGAGCTGAATAGAGCCAAATGCAGACAAAATGAGAGGAATCGTGTAGAAGCAAGTAGAGTAAATTAGAGTGGTGTTGGGTAGGGTAGAGCAGAATAGAGTAGAATAGTGTAGAATAGTGTGGAATGAATAGAATGGAGTAGAATGGAGTCAAATAGAAACGAATAGAGTAGAAAAGAGTCGAATAGAGCAGAATAGGGCCGAAGAAGGCCAAATCGAGCAGATTCGAAGCGATTCAAGCCAAAACAAGCTGAATGGAGCCTAACTGAGCCGAATAGAGCCAAATCGAGCCGAATAGAGCCGATTCAAGCTTCATCGCCTCGAATCGCGTTGAACGCGTCAAATCCAATCGAGACGTATAGATTAGAGAAGGGGAGGGGAGGGGAGGGGAGAACAGAACAGAGTAGAGTGGAATAGAAGAGATTAGAACAGAATAGAAGGAATAGAATCGAGTAGAATAGAGTGGAAAAGAGTAGAGTCGAATACAGTCGAATAGAGCCGAATAAGCTGAATAGAGACGAATGGAGCTGAATACAGCCGAAAAGAGCTGTATACTGCCGAATCACACCTAATCGAGCGGAATCAAGCAGAATCGCACTGACTGTCACCGAACAGCGTCGAATCGAATCAGGTCGAATCGAGTCGAGTCACATCGTTTTGAATCAAACAAGGTCAAATCGCTTCATATCGTGTCGAATCCCATCGAATCACGTCGAATAACTTCGAATTGCGTCAAACCTCAGAGAATCCTACTGAATCACGTCGAGTCGCATGGAATCTCATCAAATCCCTTCAGATTTGCCGAATCCAGTCAAGTCCTATCAAATCGCTTTGCACGGAATCGAATTGAATCCAATAGATTAAAGTAGGGTAGGTTCGGGTGGGGTGCCGTTGGGTCGGGTAGGGTAGAATAGAATAGAGTACAACAGAATAGGAGAGAATAGAACAGAACAGAAAGAATACAACAGAATAGAATAGAGTCAAAGAGAGAGAACATAGCCGAATTGAGCCGAGTGGAGACAAAACGAGACGAATCACGTCCGGTTGCTTCGAATCGCGTCAAATCAAATCGAATCGATTAGAAGAGATTAGGGTAGGGAAGGGTAGAATAGAAGAGAGGAAAATAGTGAGGAATGGAGTTGAACGGAGTCCAATAGAGACGGATAGATATGAATAGAGTACAAAAGAGTCGAATAGAGCAGAATAGGGCCGAATAGGACCAAATAAGGCCTAATTGAGCAGAATCCAGCAGAATCGATGGAATTCCAGCCTAATCGAGCCGAGTGGAGTGAAATGGAGCCAAGTCGAGCCGAATAGAGCCGATTCGAACTGAATCGAGCTGATTCAAGCCTAATCGCGTCAAATCGCGTGGAAATACGTCACATCGAAACTAATCAAATAGATTAAGGAAGGGTAGGGTAGGGGCGGGTGGGTAGAATAGAACAGAATAGTACAGAATAGAATATAGTACAGTAGGGTAGAGTAGAGAGAGTAAAGCAGACAAGAGTAGAGCAGAGTAGAATTGAGTCAAATAGAGTCAAAGAGTGCAGGATATACCTGAATAGAGCCAATTCTGGCCGAATCGAGTCAAATGGAAACAAAACGAGATGAATCACACCAAATTGCTTCGAATCGCATCCAATCGAATAGAGTATCGTAGGGTAGAGTAGAACAGAATAGAGTAGAATTGCATAGAATGGAGAAGAGTGGAGTCAAATGGAGTCGAAAAGAGACAAATAGAGTAGAAAAGAGTCGAGTCAAGCCAAATAGGGCCGAATAAGGCTGAACCGAGTGGAAATGAGCTGAATTGAAGCGATTCGAGCCAAATCGAGCTGAATCGAGCTGATGTTGCGGACTCGAGCCGACTCAAGCGTGATGGTGTCCGGTCGCATCGAAATGCTTTGAATCGAATCAAATGGAATCGATTAGAATAGGTTAGGGTAGGGTAGTTTATGATAGGAAGACTAGGGTAGATGCAAGTAGACTACATTAGAGTAGACAAGAGAAGGCTAGAGTAGAAGCCTAGACTAGTAAGCTGGACTAGTCAGCTAGACTAGTGGCATAGAGCAGTAGCCTAGACAACTAGTCTTGAATAGTACCCTAAGTCAGTAATCTGAACGAGTACCCTTGCCTGAACTCTCAGCCTAATCTAGTACCCTTGCCTTAACTAGTAGTCCTAACAAGTACCCTTGGCTTAACTAGTAGTCTTCACTAGTACCCTTGCCTTCACTAGTAGTATGTCCTTAACAAGTAGCCTGAACTGGTACCCTTGCCTTAACCAGTACCCTCAACAAGTACCCATGCCTTAACTAGTGCCCTTGCATAACTAGTACCCTGTCCTTAACTAGTAGCCTGAATTAGTACACTTGCCTTAAGGAGTACCCTTGCCCGAACTACTCCCCTTAATTAGGACCCTTATTGAGTAACCCTAAGTAGTAGAGTATGGTACGGTGGGGTAGCATAGGGTAGGGAAGCATACGGTGGAACAGAGAAAATAGAAGGAAATAGAATAGAACAGCATAGGTCAGGGTAGGTTAGCTTAGTGCAGGGTATGGTAGAGTAGCATAGGATGGAATCGAGAAAATAGAAAAGGAGACTAGAAAAGAGCAGACTAGATTAGGATAGGCTAGGGTGGGGGAGGGTTTTGTAGAATACAGTAGTGTAGAATGGAATAGAATGGTGTGGAATGGAGTCAAATGGATTCAAACAGAGATGAATAGAGTAGAAAAGAGTTGAATAGAGCCGAATAACGCTGAATAGGACCACATATGACCAAAATGAGCCGAATCGAGTCGAGTCGACCAGATTCGGGATGAATGGAGCCTAGTGGAGCTGAAATGAGCCAAATAGAGACAAACTGAACCCAGCAAAATCAAGCCAAAACACACTTAATTGCATCCTATTGCATCGGATCTCGTCGAATTCCATCAAATCCCACCAAAACGCATCAAATCTCGCGGAATCTCACCGAATCCCATCGAATTGTCTCAAATCGGGTCGAATGGTGTCAAACTGAATGGAATCGAATTAAATTGAATAGATTGGAGTAGTGTAGGTTAGACTGGGATTCAGTAGGGAAGGGCACAGAAGAATAGAATAGAGTAGAACAGAAGAGAATACCAAGAGTAGAATGGAGTAGAGTTGAGTAGAGTGGAATAGTCAGAGTCGGGTAGTGCAGAATATAGATGAATAGATCCAATTCAAGCCGAATCGATTCGAATGGAGAGGAAAGGAGACAAATCGTGATGAATCGAATCGATTAGAATAGATTAGAGTAGGGTAGGGTAGAACAGAATAGAATAGAGTAGAAAAGAGTAGAATGGTGTGGAAGGGAGTTGAATGGAGCCAAATAGAGACAAATAAAGTAGAAAGGGTTGAGTAGAGCTGAACAGGGCTGAATAAGGTTCACTCGAGCCTAATTATGCTGAATTGAGCAGAATCGAGACGAATTGACCCAATTCAAGCCAAATAGAGCTAAATCGAGCCGATTCAAGCCTAATCACATGGAATCGCGTCAAAATGCGTTGAATCGAATAGATTAGAGTAGAGGAGGGTACGGCAGGAGAGGCTAGACTACAACACAACAGAACACAATAGAAAGAAGAGAATAGAATTAAGTAGAGTCGGGTCCAGTAGAATAGAGTCAAATTGAGTTGAAGAGAGCCGAAAAGAGCCAAACAGAGCTGAATACAGCCGAATTGACCAAATTCAAGGTGAATCGAGATGAATCATGTCGAGTCGTCTGAAACGTGTCGAATCGAATCAAATAGATTAGTGTGGGGAAGGTAAGGCTACGGTAGGGTAGAGAAGAATAGAATAGAGTAGAATAGAACAGAACAGAAAGAATCGAGTAGACTAGAGTCAAATAGAGTCGAATACTGCCAAAAAGAGCCGAATAGAGTGGAAAAGAGCCGAATAGAACCGAATCGAGTTTAATGGAGCAGAAAGGAGATGAATCGAGCCGATATGACCCGAATCAGGTCGAATCCCATTCAAGTGTGTCGAATAGCATAGAACAGATTACACTAGGCTAAGTTAGGGTAGGGTAGGGTAGAATAGAGTGCAGTAGAACAGAACAGAAGAGAACTGAACTGAAAGAATAGGGTCGAGACGAGCAGAGTATAGAAGAGTAGCGTAGAGTCGAACATTGCCGAATAGAGCCAAATAGAGCCCAAAAGAGCTAAATGGATAGAAACCAAGACAAATCACGCCGAATCCCGTGGAATCGTGCCGTATCGCGTCGAATCCCGTCGAATTGCATTGAATCTGATCAATTCCAATCCAATCAAATAGAATAGACTACAGTAGAGTAGAGTACAATACAATACAGTAGAGAATAGTTTAGGATGGAGTAGAATGGTGTAGCATGGAGTCGAGTGGAGTCGAAAAGAGATAATAGAGTTGAGTAGAGTCTAATAGAGCCGAATAGAGCTGAATAGAGCCTATTCGAGCTGACTGGAGCCGATTAGAGCTGAACCGAACCGATTTGAGCCGATTGGGGATGAATGGAGTGGAAAGGAGCCGATTTGAGCCGAATCGCATCGAGATGCGTGGAATCGAATCCAGTAGAATAGATTAGATTAGGGTAGGATGGAATAGAGTAGACTTGAACACAGTAGAAGAGAATGGAAAAGATACATTAGAATATAGTAGAAAAGGGTAGAGCAGAGCAGAATAGTGTAGAGTAGAATAGAGTAGAGTAGAACAGAGTCGAATCAAGCTGAATGGAGACGAAACGAGACAAATCGCGTCGACTGGCGTCGAATCCCATCGAATCAATTACAGTAGGGTATAGTAGAAGAGCGTAGAATGGAGTAGAATGGTGTGCAATGGAATCGAGTAGAGTAGAAAAGAGCTGAAGAGAGCCGAATAGGGCCAAAGAGGGCCAAATCGAGCTGAATTGAGCGAAATCGAGCCGAATCCAGTGAATCGAGCCTAATGGAGCCAAATCGAGCCTAATCGAGCTGAATCGACACTATTCGAGACAAATGGAGCCGAATGGACATGAATCACACCGATTCGGCCCCTAGTCGCGTCAAAATTTCTCGAATTCAATTGAATAGACTAGAGTAGGGGAGGTTCGGGTAGGCTAGAGTAGGGTAGAATAGAGTAGAATAGAATAAAACAGAACAGAACACAACAAAATAG